>NW_025813436.1:1836119-2286554 GCF_021976095.1 Xenia sp. Carnegie-2017
TGCAGGAGAGGCTATACTATTGACTTGCTATAAGAATATACTATGAAATGTTTCGCAAAATACCATATACCTCTTTCTCGCTTTGTTACAGTCTATCGCTTCTGGAAAGGATCGTTGCGTTGCGGCGGCGCATCTATCTTAAACTTTTTTGTACTTGTTGTTGTGTTTTTATTCGTTGCATTGTTTTTTAATTCTTAAATTTCGCACCATTGCAATTTTGGAAATCTTTGTTTACTTGCTACTGCCGCCATGTTTTTTTTGATCGAAAAGAAAATTGTTTGGTATCACTGCTTTTCAGCTAATCAGGTAACAGTACTTACCGTGCAATTACACATTTTCACAATGTAATTACATCTTTTCTACATTGCAATTACAGAAATTTCTGTTGTGCAATTGCACTTTACTGCAGTGCAATACAGACTTTCACAGTGCAATTATAGATAAACTGCACTGCAATAAACCAATCACGGTCGAGAAATATTTGAAACTAATATTGTTAGCGGCGTTGTAACTATTGTAAAAACTAAAATTGGATTTTGGTTGGAATTAGCTTTTAACCAGATTTCTTACGCAGTTTCATTGATGCAAACGCACTTTTCGTTTATGTCATTTTATCGGGTCAGTTAGACTTTTTCGATCATATTTTTTTACATGTTTGTAAATGTAGATCCTCCAGGTTGGTATAGTCCTAAGAAGGACTGTTTTTGTTGTTGTTGACTGACGTTTCGACAACCTTAGCGGTAGTCATATTCAGAGTCATAATGACTCTGAAGATGACCATTTTGACTCTGAATATGACTACCGCTAAGGTTGTCGAAATGTCAGTCAACAACAACAAAAACAGTCCTTCTCAGGACTATACCAACCTGGACGATCTATTTACAAACATGATACTCGGGCTCAAACCATTTACTTCATATTTTTTAGTAGTTTCTCTAATCCAATCGGACTTTTTCAGGCAATATTATCTCAGTTAAAGTGCACTTCAACGTTTTCACTGTGCTTGAAGGAGAGACATTCCAAATTACTTGTTCAGCCTCACACAGGGATAGAAAGCCGGAAATACAATGGTACCACATCGACAGCAGATTCATAAGAACAAATCTTACTGACTTTATAAGTCCTGTCGTGTTTAACCAAGGTAAGGTTGTCGATCAGTTTTCAATCAGTTGTTGAAGAACGATAAAACACATAAGAAAATTCTATTTCTATTTTATCTTAATATTGAAATCGATTAACATAAGCTTTTTATTTTCTTAATGCAATTTAGCTTTCACTACCATCCATACCCTTACGCGTTCAAGCGCTCGACTGTCTTATTCCGGTGATTATTATTGTCTTGCCAAAATTGGAGATAGCGAACAAGAACGAGTCAGAAGCAGCGGAGTTCCAATAATGGTCATTACAGGTATGAGTCTTGATGTTGAAACTTGAGAGCTTATTCCAGTCTAGTGTCTTCATCATTTGAGATCTGTTGTTAAAACGTCAGTCACTACATATTCCAGTATAGTATCTTCATAATGAGTGATCTGATGTTAAAACGTGAGTGCTTACATACTCCAGTCTAGTCTCTTCATCAGGAGTGATCTGATGTTGAAATTTGTGTTCTTACATACTCCCGTCTAGATTCCTCCGTGATCTGATGTTGAAAAGTGCAAACTTATAATTTTTTTAAAAAAACCCCAATAATTTGATTGTCAAATCTACACCCTAGCTTGGAATTTCAATTTTGTTACCATTAACAATCGTTGAAAAAATTTTTTCTGTCAGAAAAAAATATGCCAAAAGTAAAAGCCACGAGAAAGATCAGCGGTAGTTCAACGACTCTCACATGCAAAGTCATCCCTATAGGCCGTGGAATATTGTCATGGCGTCGCGGTGGCAAGATTTTAGAGAAAAATGAAGGGAACGAAGTAAAACTTACGACAAGCACGCATGGGAAGTACTCATGTGTGGGTAATGTCACTTTGGGTGGATACAGATATTTTTCGAGTTCCGTTGAGGCGAGAGGTTCGTACATTTGTAAGATTAATTTATGATCACATAAAGCTCAAACGAGGCTCCTATTTCAAACTGTTACAACTGTTTTCAGTATCGTAAAACGGATAATTTTATTGAAAGCGACAACCTTCTTCTCTATTTTTAACAATTTGCTTGTTTTTGTAACGCATGTACTTTCATATCCCCCTCCCCCTTTTTCTTTAAAAACATAGTTTGAGCTATCTTTCCACGATGTCATGATTGTAATATTGTCAATTACCTGGGACTTTTTATCGTTTTGTAACTTTAAGTCGTTTTTTCCTTTTCAGCCACCGCAAGTTGGTCGCACATGGCAGCGAAAACGAGCCTACTATGTTCGCTTTTCATGACACTTTTCGTATTTTTCATTGCGTGAAAATGAAAGGTGAAAAATTCAGCGCAAAATTGTTCATGTGGACTGGTACGAGAGTAACATGCCATATTTGATATATAGTAGATTTCATTAAACTGTTTTTTTTTGTTTTTAATGTATCATGTGCGTAGTAATAAATACGATATTTATTGTAATCTGTGGCCCTCAAGTTAGAGCCGACTAAGAAGTCAGCCCCCAGGTTTCCTCGTATTATGTAAATATTTTGTTGTCCAATCGTTTAAAAACAATGGATTCCTTATAAAATAACTATTGTTAATGATCTGAAACTTACAATGCACAACTAAACCTGCGGGCTCATTCTAATCCTAGCGTTTGTCTTGACGAATCTTGTAATTTCATTGGCTCGTAGCAGAGCAGCATGTATTGCCCTGTGCATGAATTGATGCTTACTATTTATTTGCTCCCTTTTTAATGTATAGTATGAAACCCAATACTTCTTTGTTTCAAAGGTACAGAAGTCATTCGTATTTAATCATTTATAATATTAGATAGGTGGTCTACTTTCATCTTCTGTTGTTTGCTGTAACTATTACTAGAGTAGATGTATTATGCTAAACTAGCAGTATGAAAATGTCAAAAACATAGCAGTATTCATAATGCAGATCTTTTTTACTTGGCAAAAAAAGTTTGTTGTAATCTTGTAATCTTGTATTTAGCACTGTTCATGCTGAAGCACGTGCATCACGCTGAGCATTGTGGTATACGGTGGCACTTCTAGGCTAAAAGGATTTTAGTATACGCTTTGATTTTTTTATAATTTCAAAATTGATTTGATTTGTATTTGCTTCTTTTTAAATAAAAATAAATTCAACGTAGATACAAAATAACATTATTTGTTTGAATTTTACGGGGCATATAAATCTAATATGATTTTAGTATAGTTTGAACGAGTAGTTCTTGAAAACTAAATAATTAAGAAAACAAATGAATTGGGATCAAAGCTTTCTTTCCAATTACGGTTTAAAAGTCCAGATTTTCCCTACATTTATTTCCTAATGGGGTCTGGTATCCAGTACATGTTGTGACGTCATGTAAGGAATACAGTCGCGTAGGCTCTATTCAAAACAAGTTATTTGCTTTTTGAAATAATCAATATTTTTGCCGATATTTCGAGTTTTGCGTCGTTTTTTTTCAGATTGTCCTCATCTGTGTCGGAACTATCATCTTCAGTTTCATCAGAAAATGATATAGGGTTGGGGGACTGTGTTTTACCGATGTCTGTCCTTGCAAATTGGTATTCTTTGTTTGCAATAGACGTCACTTCTAGTATTTCCACTGTCATTACGTATTCATATTTCCAGCTGTGTTCATTATTCAAATATGCCGGATTGCTGTTCAGTTTTTACTTGCTCTAATCGAGCTAATCGAGAAAAGGATAAAGGCTATTATAGGATACCGAAAGAAATTCTCCATAAAGGGGAAACATTAAAAAAACTAACAAATAGACGTCGTGAAAAGTGGCTCAGAAACCTTTCATTGTCCTCGAAAGGTATCGAAAGCCCCCATGCCGCGTATGTGGTGAACATTTTGTTAAAGGTGCGTAGACGAACTTTGTGATTCAATATTAAAACCAATTGCGAAAGAGTTTGAACTGAAGCGCCTTGCAAAATGTCTATAGACTCTATGAATATAATTGTTTACATTCATAATTTTTTTGTTTCCAAGGTCATCCAAGCAATGTCTACGACGAACACGACGTTGATTGGGCTCCTACACTTAAATTGGGTCACCAGAAATTAAAACCTATTCGTGAAAGTGCCATTAAAAGAAACGATCGGACCAAAAAGCGAGACCTTAAACGACGCCATTCCGAAGCAGCCGTTGCCCTCCTTGATTTACAAAAGCTGGCTCGACTGGAGTCTAACGTCCAACAAGAACATGAACACCCAGGAGAAAATAACTTATATTTACAACAAGGTAAAAGTATTTTTATATTTGCTTTTTGAAAAACTTTGTACTTATTCATAGTTTTGCTTCAATAGAGTCAAATATCAACCATGCTGAATGCCAGACTGAAAGACAGGTTCAACATGTAGAGTGCCAAACAGACCTAACAGTCAACTATTTAAAGTCAATGGAAGAAGACATAAAGAGATGCAATGAGGAACTATGCACACTTAAAGAGAAAGCCCTTGAAGCACTAATCAGTAGAAAAAGCTTTGAAAAGGATAAGGACAAGACCAAGTTTTACACTGGGCTGCCAAACTTCCTGGTACTATTACAAGTTTTCAACCTTTGTGAACCCTTTATAACACATACGAAGAGATCTTCTTTGGGAAAGTTCGAACAAATACTTTTGGTTCTGATGAGATTGAAATTAAATCTTCCACTACAGGATTTAGCTTACAGGTTTGGAGTATCATGCTCCACAGCATCAAGAATTTTCCACAAAATTGTTACCATCATGCATCAAAGACTCCAGTTTCTTGTGGAGTGGCCAAGCAGAGAAACATTGTGGGCAACTATGCCTATGGATTTTAGAAAGTCCTTTGGATGCAAAGTTGCTGTTGTACTAGACTGCTTTGAAGTTTTCATTGAGCGACCATCAAATTTATTAGCTCGTGCCCAAACATCGTCTAATTATAAACATCATAATACTGTAAAATTTTTGATCGGAATTGCTCCACAAGGAATTGTGACCTTCATCTCAAGTGCTTGGGGAGGAAGAGTAAGTGACAAACAATTAACTGAAGCAAGTGGTATTTTGGACAATTTATTACCTGGAGATGTTGTTCTTGCTGATAAAGGTTTTAACATTGAGGAGAGTGTTGGGCTTTATTGTGCTTCATTGAAAACACCAGCATTTACAAAAGGGAAAACACAGTTATCACCATATGAAGTGGAAGAGACCCGAAAAATTGCAAATGTAAGAATACATGTTGAAAGGGTGATAGGACTGGTTCGTAGAAAGTGCCAAGTTCTTCAAAGTGGTGCTCTTCCAATAGAGTACATGTACAAAAAACCTGGCGAAGTACAATCAGTAATTCAGTGTGCGAATTAGTTCAGAAAAAACGCTGTGCAATTTTTTTGACAAAAGTGTTTCTTTATAGGCATAATCAAATCGATATTACGTTAATTATTATATAGCGCTAATTGCTAAATTAATATTTTTAAAGGTGCACAAATTCATATGATTTACGACAGTGTTTTTCGTTAAAACCGTTGATTTTTGCACATCGTTTGAAAAAGCGATGTGCAGTTGTTTTCATTTTAGCTAAAACGATGTGCAAATTGCACATTGCACACCGTTAATTTGCACACTGCAGTAATTGATAAGATAGCAGTCATATGTTGTGCTTTAACTAATTTATCTCAATCTGTAGTCCCTGTGGAGTAAAACAATAGTCCCTAAAATTGAAAACTTTGAGAGCAACATGTAAGAAACATCTCCATCTATTTTATTAATAAACATCTTCATCTGTTTAACTAAAACTTTTGATATATTTATTGCTATTTGATGGCTAGAGCAATGTTTGTTATAAATATAATGCCATCTTTAAGTTTAGATATATCGTATGAAATTGGAAGGGTGGGAAGTGAGTAGAGGCTTTGAAAAATGCTGCCCAATGACTTCGGGTAGTATGCAATTCCTAAAAAAATATTCTGCCTTAACCACAATAGTATCCCACAATTCTTTGTCTGGAACAATTCTTTCAATGAAAATATCACTCTCATTCCAAACAATAAAATCACAGTAATCAAGTTCCGTGATATTTACTTGTGCTTAGACTTGAAAGTAGTAGCTGTGTTTCCTGCGAGTTGTAATGGAACAAAAATGTACCTACTCTCGCAAAAACAAGGCAATTGTTGTTGTCCATTACACGTCTTGATTTTACTTCATGGACCCAACCACAAACAAAAAAGTTGTAAGCTTCAAGACTTTTATATGCTTTCATTTGTTTCTTCGTATAAAATGAAGTTTGAACGACCAAATAATTTGATATGTCAGGAAACTGCAAGTTAGGGAAATTGTTATGATCGGTTAAAAAGTCATTCTTTTTTAGAGAATATGGATCCAGTCCATCACATAAGGAAAGCTTCTCTTGGTATCTTGACTTTGCCTTTGGTTGAAGAGATAAAAAGTACTCGGATACTATATTTTTCGTTGTTGCTGTTGGCTTAGTTATGGTAGCATTGGCCGCCATCTTTCACTTGAAAGCCGTAAAAACATTTTGAAGCAATAAATCACGTGATTGCAAACAAAGAATATCGCCTTTCCAATAGATGGGCATTTGGCATGATGTGACAATAGTAAAGAAAATAACTTGTTAAATTACTATAATGTTCAGGAAGCGATTACTTACATGACGTCCCGCACCGCGCATCGCCAGTCCTTTAGCGGTAAAACCGAGCGCTTAAACTGGTATATTTTTCAAATTTTGATTGACTGTACAGCGCAAAATATTTGTTCGATCACATCAAAATTTTGGAATATGGTTTTTGACACCTCGTACATTGGATAGTGTAAAACAACATGTAAATATTTCGTGTCAATTTTTGAATCAACAAGTGAAGATATTATTTAACTGGAGTACAAAGCAAAGAATAGTTATTTTTAAGTTTAATTTTAAAAAATCTCCAGAACAAGGTAAATGGTATTCTGAGCAATGGTAATCAGTGCGAAATAAATCTTCGAATCGGGTTGGAAAAGTTCGAATTGGGTGCGCAATACATAAACACAAACACGTTTTGAGGAAACTTATCATGAAAATTGCCGTGGAAGGCTGTGCCCATGGTGAATTGGATAATATATACACCGCTTTAGAGAATATACAACGTAGGGATCACATCAAGATCGATTTATTGATATGTTGCGGGGATTTTCAAGCCGTACGAAACGAAGAAGATTTGGAGTGCATGGCGGTGCCGCAAAAATACCGTAAAATGTGCAGTTTTTACAAGTATTACAATGGGGAGCGCAAGGCACCGGTTTTGACGATTTTTATTGGCGGTAACCACGAAGCGTCGAACCACTTGTGGGAACTGCCGTTTGGTGGTTGGGTCGCACCAAATATCTACTACCTTGGTTACTCTGGAGTTGTCAACTTTGGTGGCATGAGGATTGTGGGATTGTCTGGAATTTATAAGTACCATGACTATCATAAGGGACATCATGAGCGACCACCCTTCACCCAAGACACGGTCAGGAGTATATATCATGTACGAAGTTTGGATGTGTTCAAGCTGAAGTTACTATCCAAGCCAGTGAATATTGGACTATCACATGATTGGCCGAAAGGTGTTTATCACTATGGCAACCTTAATGAGCTTTATCGATGGAAGAGATATTTGCAAAAGGAGATCGAAGATGACACTTTGGGTAGTAATGCAGCACAAGAGGTATTGCGGACTTTACAACCAGATTTTTGGTTCTCGGCTCATCTGCATTGTCGGTTTCCTGCGCAAATTTACCATAGCCAGACCGGTAAAATGACTTATTTTTTAGCATTGGACAAGTGTTTACCTAGACGTAGGTACTTAGAGGTCATTGATGTTGGTCCAGCTAAGGGAGCATTAGAATTGAGTTATGATGCAGAATGGCTTGCGATTACTAAATCGACTATGCCACTTTTGAATACCAAACCCTTTGGTACAAATTTACCAAATGATGAATCAGTAATCTCATCTTTAAGACCAAACAAAGAAACCATTCAACATGTGATGGATTTGTTCAACAACGACCTTAAAATACCCGAAAATTTTTGCCAAACTGTGCCATTGTATAATCCAGTTCACCATAAGAAATATGTGCATGTGATGATGACTAAAAATCTGCAAACAGAAGAATTTTGTAGAAAATTGAAAATCGTTAATCCTTTTTGGATCACCGATGTGCCCAATGATAATGTTTTGGAGAACCCAGATGAGATTAACCTCAGCGAGGATGATGGGGATGAGGAAGAAATAGATCGGGAGGCTGTGAAGTGTAGCAAGTCTTCTTGTGTATCATCAGAAGTTGAAAAAGCAATAAAGACTCAGAGAAAGAAATTTTGAAAAGGTAAAAGAACCAATAAAAATCTTAAACTTCCTCCTCTAATGTTTGAGGAAAGCAATCAAAAGACAAGAAGAGTTCACTTTCCTGTTTAAACAGAAATGAAGATGCTTTTGCCAATTTCAAGATGACAAAGCTGAAGATTGTGATGTTTCTCTGACACTGACAAAATCATCAATTGACAGTCAGGTTTTCTCTGAACAAGCTTCATTTCTAGTTGCAATGAAGGTGACAACTTTAACTCAGAACCACCTGCTAAAGTCTTCAAGCTGGTGCGAAGAAATCAAAGTGTTTATTCTAAAAATGATGATTTGGACTGATAGTTGTAATCAGGTAGTTTATTTTTATCGGTCAAGATTTTTAAATAAACATTGCATGATTTGAGATTAATTTTGTACGATACTATTTATCAAAAGCGAAATATTTTTAAAATTATGGCTTTCATTTTTACACTCATGTACTTGTCTTCATTTTATTTACACGAATTTGGGACGAGTTACCTCAGACCAATATTCTATTTGTCAACGTGGGCTCGCTTCTTCCCAAACTCGTGGGTGCTTCTTTCAATACTCAAAATGGCCAATTCTGACAGAGTACCTAACGAGGTTAAAAGCTTCCTCCGCTCTGTCTTGGTATCAAGCAAAGGGGTGAAAGAAAGCCGTGTGCAAAACGACTACCGCGAATTGATTGGCGAGAAGTTGATGTGGCGAAACTACGGCTTTAATTCTCTGAACGAGTTTTTAAAAGCCATTCCCGATGTCTGCACTTTGGAATACAATAGCAAGGACAAAGAAAATCGCGTTTATGCTGTTCATGTAGATGGTATATATATGTCCTCGCATGCCAAGAAGAATGTCAAAGAGACAGCGCCTGATAAAACCCCTGCTAAACAGCTCGAAGACGGTAGATTTATTCAAACAGACGGTGAGATGGGTCTAAAAATCACCTTGACAAATAATAATGTTGATGCCAGAAAAGCTGGCCATTTTGAGGATGGAATTCAGCCTAACAAGAATGGAAAGTATCAAGTTTATGTTACAATGCTACCTGAATCCTGCACAGAGGTACTAAAGTTCTGTTCAAAATTTGTGCTAGAGGCTTAGCCTCTAGGCTAAGGCTCTAGTTGGGGGTTGGGGTTGGAATATTACTTGCATGTACATTGTTTATAAAAAACTGCAACCCTTTTCCAAATAACCTGACTATTAGAAATGACATGATTCAGTAATAATTGACCCACAAGGAGGCGTAAATGGCATTGAAAGTGATTTCTTACATGGGAATTGCAACATGTAATAACTTGATTTCTCATGAATTTTTGCATTCATTTTGAGCTTACGGTTTCTTTGGGGTCAATTCTTCCAAGTCATGCAAATTCTAAACATTGGGTGACTTCAAACCCTCTGGGTGAATTATTATAGCAACTCTTAAAAAGCGGCATTATAAGCTTAAGATGTAGCATTGGTTTATACTTTGATGCCATTAATGTAGCAATTAATCAAATGAATGTTTAAGAAGTAGAGCTGTTTTTTCCTGTCAACTTCTATGCTCAAAAAGCTCATGAGAATAAAATTTTTGACCTACAGTATAAAGTATTTTGCAAATGTTTTTAAAATTGATTTAATTATGAAAAGAAGTTATTTCACTGACCCTGATACATGCAATTAAACATTTTGAAATGAATTTTCATATCTTGTGTAACTTTTTGTGCATTCACTTAAGGTTTGCAAAGTGTTTGTTTTATCAACATTTTAACCTTTTCTCCACCAGCAGCTCATGATCACCAAAAACTAGTGAAGTGCTTTGGCACAAAAACCAAGGGCTTACATAAATCACTAAGGCTATAATGTACATATACACATACACGTTGTTGGTAGAAGAGGTTCATAAAACTTTGGTCCAAAATTGTTTTGATAACTGCTACCTTTAATTGAGTGCCATGCTCAAGATAAGTAAATTTAAAAAAGCAATGATTTCAACACAAAAATAAACATTTTATTATGTATAGCAAAAAACCTTTTAATATGACAATGGAGGTAGTTTGTCTTTTGCCATTATTACTAAGTAATTATGCTCAGCCCTCAAAAGTCAATTGATTGACATTTTAAAATTTGACCCCTGGTTTCAGATCTGTTTACCTCTGTGCAAGTTCTTTGAACTTAGAGTTCAAAACTTTATTAACAGTTTTAGAAAAGAAGGCAATCCTCAAACGTTGCTTGCCTTTAATACGCCCTTTGTGGGAATGAAATAACTGAAATCTTCATTTTAAATTGCCATAGCTTTATAATTCTAAGTTATACACAACATTTTCCATTTCGTGTAGTTTCACGCGAACCACGAAGTACTTCGAGATTATTACGTATAATACGTTATCTTTTAACAACCACAACGGCATTAAATAAAAATCAAGTGAAAACCTTCATTCGCTGGCTTAAAGTTAACTAAAGGCCCGTTCACGCGATCCGATTTGCGGGATCCGATTTTTTCGAATCCTAAATAACGGATCGTGTGAACACATATAAAGTGAGCCTTCGACAGTCGGATCCGTCAATCTAAAAAAAATAGATGGAAATAAAACTTGCTCTATTTTCATCCGACAATATCAAAGGAGGCCGACTAGTCGAATTACATAGATTTAAAAAAGACTTGAAACAAGAACAAAAATACGAAAATTATATCGGTAAATGTGATGCATAGCACAAATGGCTGTTCACACGACTTTAAATATCCAAACGAATGTAAATATCAACAAAATTATTGGACCGTCTGAAAAAGCAACCAAAAGTCGGAACCCAAACAAACGGATCCCACAAATTGAATCGTGTGAACGGGCCTTAATGGTCAAATGTCGTTCGCCATGTAGTTTCGGACTTGCGTACGTTGCGTAGCAACACATGTGAGTCTTTGTGGTTACGGAAAGGATAGCGGTTTTATCTTATTGGTTTGTGGACATAAGCACATGTCTATTGGTTGTAAGTTTTGAGCCTAAACATGACAAAGCGGCTGCAATTGGAACACTTTTAGTAGGTGATGGTCAGGGTTGTTAGGCTCCAGCGCTCGTTTGTAGCCAAATATGGTTTGAAAAGTAGCCAAATGACAACAAAAGAGGCCAAACTTGTTTTCTGAGCCCGCACTGTTTATGGCATGCGGTTTTAATAAGTTTTTCTAATTGCTTCTTATAGTCTATATGGATTTATCATAAATATATACCATACATTGCAAATCTAGCGATGCCAACGCCTAATGTACACATCAAAGGACATATGGGAAGAGGTGAATACAGAACGTAAGACTGAAAATTTATTCGCTGTTGCAAAATATAAGGTGCTTGTTGACGAAATGAAGAGAAAAATGAACTACACGTCAAAAATTTCTTGATAAGCATTACAAGCTTAAAAGGCCATGTCAAAAATACAAAGTGAATAAACTATTTTATCTGTCTTTCTATAAGATCTCGACGTGCATAGTTGTCATTTTTACTGCTCTCCATATATACAGATTTATATAAATATTTATGCATAGTTCTTATGTTTATTCTACTCACATTCATATATGTGTTTAGTGGCAAACAGCTCAAGCATTCGCTTAGTTACCTTAAAGTTAATGCAGCAGTTCCCGGCAAAGTGTAGGCTGGAACGAATACGAATAATGGCATTTAGCAGTTCTATGCTCATCCTATTGCGTTGTTTGGTCTTCACTGATGTCACCAAGGAAAAGGTTCTTTCAACCACTGCATTGCTTACAGGATTTGTCAGGCAGCAAGGCGTAAGTTGCCAATTCCTTGAATGGTTTGACCCCAAGAGAAGTTTGGAACTGAACTATCTTTGACCAAAATGCAACTGCTGTATCAGGTATGATGCCGTTAAAAATTTGTTCCTCTTTCCAATTTCGGTGGACGATCTTCCTGTACTGCTCCTCAATTGCATAATCTTGATCCTTTCGTAGATTAGGAAGCGGCAGTTGCTCAAAATCGGCTCTCGTTGTTACATCAAGAACTTTGCTTGGATGCAGGGCGCTTAAACCTTTAAAGATATTCCGGACAGCTGGTAAACGTTTCTCTACTTGATTTACATCTTCCACAAGAAATTCTAGACACCTATTTTTCACTTCAGAAACTTCAGCTTCAGTACGTCGTTTGTCTTGTTGGGAAGAAATGTATTTCTTTGCTTCTGACAAGAACTTTCCACCAAAGTCAACTTCATAAATGGCTAGATATTTTCCTTGGTGGTCGAAAACTCTACCATATAAACTTTTATGGTGTACATTTAGTTCCGTGAACATTTCTTCTGGATCACCATCAGTTGCCTGGAAGGCATTCACCCTGTCGAATTCTGTGACCAGAGGAGAAACGAAATGGAAATAAAGATATAGGACTGGATCATTGAGCATGTCCAGAAGAATACGAGCCTTGAATCTTGCTGCCTGCGTCGTCTCTGGTTGTGCTGTTCGGAAGTAAGCTTGCAGCTCAAACCAATTTGTGAGAATGCGAAATATAACTTTTCCTCTCAAGCCACCTCGTAGTTGAGTACTTCTCAAACGGTGCATCTTGCACATCATCTGGATTCATCACTTCGTAGAGCGTCTTGTATGCTTCTCTTCTAATAGCGCTCTTTGAAAACCATTTCGGAATTTCTGCCAGAAGAAATCCTACACTCGACGGAAGTTTCTCAAATGCATGCTGAACACAAAGGGACAACGAATGGCAAATACACGTCATCTTGATGCAATGAGGAGCGACAGCAGCTATTCTTGTCCACAGCGAATTGTGTTCCCCAACCATCATTGAAGCACCGTCACTAGCACAGCCAACACAATTCACTAAATCAAGTTTAATTGTGGCAAGGCAATCTTTGATTGCATTAAAAAGATCATCTGCTGAAGTGTGGACAACAGGAACCAGGTCAACAAACGCTGTAACGATCTTATTTTCAACTTCGCTGAATGGTGCCAAGCTTGAGGTTACCAGCTTTAAAAGAGATTAAGGTATTGATGACAGAAAGCTGACAGCTTATTTATCAGTAATCGTCGCTATTACTAGTATCCGACTTCTTTGTCTTTTCTTTATCCCGCTGCATTCCGTGAACAACAGGGGCGTTCTTTTTGCCCTCTACCAGTTTCCGCTGTTCGTCGGTTTTCAATGCGTCGTTTACAAAGGTATTCCTGAAACATGAATTGAAGCAGTATTGATGAATCTTTCACTACTTATCATTTAGCTAAAGAATTTTTACGATTCTGAAGACGATGCTCCACTGCGGCATTGCGAGAACTTCGGGGCTTGCTAAAAATGTATCTTCTGAATAATGCTTCTAAATTCAAAGGTCTGTTTACGTGGAAGTAAGGTCACCCTAGCACACCTTTGTAAGCCAGTGACCACACGTTAATATGTTTTATAAATAGCGTTTACCAGTGCTCTATAGGAACTCTTGCAGTAGTGCTATCCCATCAATTGGATATGGTTACTCTAGCAATAAGACTATGTTTTTGTTTACATAAGCCATGTAAACGAGTGAGATAGGCTTATCATGACAGTATAGAATCGTGTTCACATCACATCTCCAGAAATCAGGAAAAAAAATCGCTTGCAGATTACATATTTACACAATGTAAACTACATGACTTCACGCTGCAACTAAGGAAGTTTTCAAAACGCCAATGAAACTGTTTACTTTTCAAATGCTTTTTTCCTTAAACTTACACTCAAAGCGAATAAAATTGTAATTACTTTGAAAACGATTTTCAAAGAATATACCGAAGTTTGAATCTACAAATGTTCCTCGTGGAAAACAAAATGTATTCATTAGCAGTGAACACTCCAAGCTGTTTATGACGCCGTCTCTTATAACACCCAGACCTACCCACCTAAAGAGATGGCCAAGCAAGTAGGATGACCCATCTCATGTAAAGAATCATTATTTCTTCCACCTGCTTTCGAGCAAGCCTTCTGCTGAAGTGATCTACTTCCAACAAACTTTTTCATTTCTTCATCTTTGTATTCTTTATAAAAACTCCTTTTCTTCCGGACGCTTCAAAACATGAAATTGACTGACATTTCCATCACAAACAAAGCATTCTCTAAGATCTGCGTGTAAAGACTTAAATCATCACACCATTAAATCCAGCATGCCAAACCTCCTGTTTGAAGAGGTCACACAGGTCGACAGATCTGAAACCCTAAGGGGAGAGCAGATTATGAGAATTTCAATCAATTGATCATTGACTTAGAGGTGAGCAAAATAATTTGTTAATATTGGCAAAACAACTTATATCCATTGTAATGTAAGGAGGTTTTTTATAAAATATAGTTAATCACTGCAAATATTTTAGCATTGAAATCAATGCTTTTTGAAATTTTTAGCACTACAATTTTTCCTCTGACATGTTTTAACGTTTGATTTTTATGTTCTCTTTAATTCATTCAATTGTTTGAGCTGAAATGGTTTCGTACAGGCACGCTAGATATTTCGATGTAATTGCATATGCCTTTTTTTAGGCTGATGTGAGAGATTGCTTCAGGCGTTACGGAAATGTTTGCTATGTGCAGGTTATGAAGAGTTCAATTGGAAAAAAGTACGTTGTTTATCGAGAATATTAAGATTAAAAATAGGTTCGTTCACATGGAAGTAGGATCACTCTAGTAGAAAGCTTTCATTAACAAGTAGGTCAAAGAGATACTGATTGTTTACACGAGATACGGCCATCTTACTTGCTTGGCCATCCCTTTAGGTGGGTTGGTCTGTGTGTTATCAAACACAGTACGATCAACAGCTTGTTTCTGTTAACTGCGGATGAATAGATTTTGTGTTTTTTTTTAGGCTCATTTATGTATTCAAACTTTTGAAAATCGTTGTCAAAGTAATTACCATTCTATTCATTTTGAGTGTATGTTGAATGAAGAAAGCATTCAAATTGTCAAAACTTTCTTCGTCATCTTGAAACGTCCTTATTAGTCATAGCGTAGAGTCGTGTAGATCACCTTGTGTAAGCGTGCACTCTGCATGCGATATTTTTCCCCCTGATATCTATAAACATATGTTCAAGAGATGTTATGTGAACACGATCCTATACTGTCATGGTAAACCTATCACACTCGTTTACATGGTTTAGTCTTACTGCTCCAGTAACCGTATCCATTTGATGGGATAGCCCTCTACTGCTAGGGTTCCCATAGAGCACATGTAGACGCCTCTTATAAAACATATTAACGTAGTGTCACTTGCTTACAAAGGTAACCATTGTGCTACGGTCATCCATTGAACTAAAATACATGGAACGCTATCTGTAATAGAAAAGCTAGATAATTTTTTGAAGCTAAATTTTACACCCAGACGCGAGACTAAACACAGACACGCGTGTCACTCACTTCAACGCGTAGTGTCACTTGCTTACAAAGGTAACCATTGTGCTACGGTCATCCATTGAACTAAAATACATGGAACGCTATCTGTAATAGAAAAGCTAGATAATTTTTTGAAGCTAAATTTTACACCCAGACACGCGAGACTAAACACAGACACGCGTGTGTCACTTGCTTACACAGACACGCGTAGTGTCACTTGCTTACAAAGGTAACCATTGTGCTACGGTCATCCATTGAACTAAAATACATGGAACGCTATCTGTAATAGAAAAGCTAGATAATTTTTTGAAGCTAAATTTTACACCCAGACACGCGAGACTAAACACAGACACGCGCGTGTAATCAATCAATTTCACTTCGCGGGAGGATCTCGAAACACTACACACGTGTCTGGGTGTAAGATTTGGCTTTAATTATTTATTTCAGATAGCGTTCCATGTATTTTAGTTGAATGAGGTCACCACACTTCTCCTTAAACAGGCCCTTCAAGTGACAACTTGTGAAAGACCGATAAATACTGTTTCAATTCCTTTTTCAGGATTGCCTTTGTAAACTATGCAGTGAAAACTGACGCTGAACGTGCACTGGTGGAGGGCATAAATAACCCACCTGTTGTTCATGGAATGCAATTGGTTGTAGGAAAGACAAAAAGGAAGTCGGACTCTAGTAATAGCAGCGATCATTCTGAGATAAGTTCTACTGCAAGTGAAAGTAGCCTGTCGTCAATACCTTCATCTCCTTTAAAGCCATTGTCACCACCACCTACTAGTGTTCCAATTGCAGCCGCTCAACTCCCAAATTCTTCGTCATGTTCTCAACCTACCCGTGGCAATTCCTACCACAAACCCACAACACCACATCCACCACAATCAAAGTTCCACAGTACCCAGAACCTGACTCTCCACAACACCATATCACAGTACCCACAACCCATACCACAGACCGTCCACAACACCCTATCACAGACTCTCCACAACACCATACCACAAAGTACCCGCAACACCATACCACAGACCGTCCGCAACACCATACCACAAAGTACTCACAACACCATACCACATACCCTCCACAGCGTCATACCACAGACACTCCACAACGCCGTACCACAAAACACCCACAACACCGCATCACAGCCCCCCCATGACATCATACCGCAGATCAACCACAAAACCATAGCACAGGCCACTCACAACGCTAAACCACCGATCCCCCACAACTCCACTCCAAAAACAAATAATTTCCCTTATCAACAGTACAAGCATGCATCATCTGAACTCTCTCTATCCCCTCTTGCTGTTCAAGCTCCAAATCAACCCTCGCAGTCACCCTATTCCTCGCCTTTCGATAGCTCCCAGTATCAACGCCGTGTTGGTACCAACGGAAATGATGCGATCAATTCTAAACATGGCGTAATTATCTCCGGCTATAGCAACAAATTTGAGGAGGTAATGCTCATTTTCTTGTTTGAAATTCTCCAAATTGTCTTCAATAATTTGTACTAAACTTGACCATTTTTCCCATTGCGGGCACCCTCTCCGCAGCCACAAAGCCTCAACGTATGTTGCCTAAAATGTGGTGACTACCTTCCGAAGTTGACCATTAGTTGACTGTAAGTCTGCCACTAATGGTTTGAGCTCGATTTTTATTTCTTGTCTTGGTTCTTAACAATGACATACGTCTCAATCCCCAAGTGCTTCGTGGGGCCGCGTGTGGAACCACTCGACATGGGAAATGTTCCGTACAACATTGAATTACAACTTACAACTTGGCAATTTAAAACGAAAATTTCACTCTCACCGAGTGCTTATTTATGGCGAACAACATTTGACGAATGTCTTCTTTTTTCTAAATGTGCATGGAAAGTCTTTGAAAAATTGACCTCGTTTTGGACTGACAGCTATAACGCGCATGTCTTTATTTTCAACACATGGCAATGTTTAAAACTCCCGGGGAATTTTCGTAGTTTGAGTAAAAGATGAATTCACGACGGTATTTTTTTAGGGTAGGGTAGGGTGGTGTTGTACTTTCTATTGAATTTCGGTCGCTACTTGTTGTCGTAGTTCGTCAGAGTTTTTGTCAAATTCTGTTACCTTATGGTTCATTACACATTATAAAATATCAGCAGTACAACGCATGCCCTGTTCAGACCAATCTTAGCTCAATCAACAAATCAGTGAAAGAGAATTTGCAAATAAGTCGTGAACAAATGTTTGAGGAAATGCTAAAACATTCATTTCTTCTCTATGCTAACCTTGTAAACGTTTGTGTGAACTTTGGAGCAGGTGCAACCCTCGACCTTTGATCTCAGGCTTGCACTGATCTGCTCTCGAGTTCTCCCAAAGGTCTCCTCGGCAAAGATCTTTCATTTCTGAAGTAATCCCAATTGCTTTTGATACAGATATTAGCACCCCTACTGCTACCCATCTACCAATGACTAGGAAGGTACATACCTCGTCTTTTCCCACATAAATCAATCTCTGCAATATGAATTTATTTTTTCCATTCACTGACTAGTTATCTTTTGCCTTTAGGAGAACTTGAGAAATTTACTTCAAAATGTATGCGAACCTTTAAATCTGGAGTGGGGTTCAGGGTATGTATAAATCATCAATTACCTTACATTCTTAAAGTCAGTGTACACCCCACCACGAGATCAAAAATACCGCTGTTACGAGCTTTTATCAACGGCTCATATAGCTACGATTATCTCGTCGACAATAAAAAGGTTTTAAATTACATGAGCAGTAAATGAAACAGCTGGTCATGAACTTTGAATTTGTTAAAATCTTTACCTGCGTTGTCAAAATTAATCGTATTTTTTAGAAGTATTTACAACACTCAAAAAATCGTGTACGCCGCCATGTTGTTTTTCAAACATGATTTACAACATTAATGCCTGAATTGTAAACGCCTCGCTACTGAGTGCAGATTCAAAATCATTTCATAATTATTGAAGACGATATTTTCACTCTACTGATTATTTTCTTAGCTGGAGAAATGACTTTGCCTTTGATTAGAGAGAGCGCGACTTAAATGTCACATGCAGTGAGTGTGAGAGGGCTTTTAGATTGCCGAGCATAAGATTTTCATGTTACGAATTGAAATGCGCATGCTCTACTTTTAAGCGCATTGTGCCTTTGAGTATGCTATTACTTTTTAGGAGTTTTACTTATCTTAAATATTATGCACTGGATTGTAATAATTTTCAGTTTTGTGAATCATATGCTATACCTACTCAAACGTGACATTTAACCGAGTAAAGACCATTTTTCTACTTCAAAAGCAACGCACCTTGAAGTGGATCAAAACTTATTTTGAATTACGTTAACTGCGTCAAAAAGTTGGCTGAATCAAACTTGTTGTTTTGATTCACGAATCATCCTGAAATACAAAGTTGAAATTTCAAAGTCTTCTTTTAAACTGCCCATGCATATCACTACGTATTTTACTAGTGAAAAAAGCGTCTTTCAAGTATAATGTTAAATATTACAAACTTTCATTTTTGTGAACTAAATACAAACAAATTTCGAGTACGCTTGAAAAATTTCTATCTTGTGGCAGCATTGTTTTTGCTTTAGGCAAATAGTTTTTTTAGGGAGTGTGTGGGCTCTAGTGTGAAATAGATTACGTGTGCATTCCCCGCCTAAATTAATCCGTGGCTTGTCTAATGAAATTATTTATTCACCCCGTACCACGTGATCACTATTTTTTGATGTGTTCTTTTGTTATAGCTACAGTATTGTCACCTTAAAAAGTGCTGACAGTGTTACAAATTTGATCGAAACGCTAAAAGATAAGGTTTTCTTTGGTGAAGTTCTCATGACTAAGCCTTTGATTAAAAATCATCAAGAAGTATCGAGACTTTCCACGTCGGAAATGGGTCACGACGACAAATTACCTGGTCAGTGGCGATCTTCATAACACGTGATTTTTTCCCCAAACTATAGTTTATTTGTCGGATCACCACTATCGATAAAGACACTAGGCTGGAGTGTATATATTTGCAAGTTTTGACATCCGACTGGTACTGGTGTAGACACTACACTGGAGTATGTAAGGATTCAACTTTCAACATCAGATCATTCTAAATGAAGGCACTAGACTGGAGTATAAGGACTCACTGGTGTAGACACTACATGGAATGTAAGGACTCAACTCAACATCAGATCATTCTAAATGAAGGCACTAGACTAAGGACTCATGTTTCAGTAGATCACTAGATGAGGCACTGAAGTTTGGATATCAGATCACTCCTCATGAATACATTACACTTGAGGTCACTTCAGTTAAAAAACAAAAGTCGTATAGAAGTGCTCGAATTTCAAATTTCAGGTAGACAAAATACATTGACAACAATCTACGAGATCTTTAGCGAAGCCGTAAACCGTTGTTATGGTAAACGATACGCGAATTGGATGGAAAATCTTCCGCAAAAATTTGAAATTAAAATCATGGAACTTATTGACCCTTGTACATTTTGGCTCCATGTTGCTGATGGGGTAAGTATACAACTCTGTCGTTTTCAAAAAATCTTTTCACTTCTTCATTATCTTTTGACATTTAGAGTACTGACTATCAAGTCTTTAACGATGTATCCCTTCACCTGTCTACCATCAAGTTGACTTCGGACTCTCGTCATCTTAGCAAGGGAAAAATGGGTGCTGGGAAATTTTCTGAAGATGGATGTTGGTATAGGTAGGTGTAAGAAACTTATCCTACGTAACCAAGTACGATGTACATACATGAAGTAGTTGATTCCACGCTAGGTGATGTCAATGGAGCTCGAGAAATTTTTATTTTTATGATGTTAAACAATATTTCACTTCTTTCCCTAGCGGAAAACATTGCGTTAATTTAAGTCATGTGACAAGAAATAAACCAATCGCGTTCAGCATACGCAGCACTTAAATTATAATTATTGTTGATTAGCTGGTGCGCGTGGGATAAGAAAGATTGTTAGTCTACAAAATGCATGTTTCTATTGTAATTGTAGAGGGGGGGGAGGATGCCTCTTTTTGTACCTTATTATTCTGCAGAGGTTTATAGACTGCATCCTTTCAGTTTTGGTGTTCACATATATATAACTTGACCGATGATAAAAAGAATAGTCTTCATTTTTACAGGTTAACCCTTTCAGTTGAAACTACCATTGTAAATAGGGGACCTGCCTTCTAAGTTCGAATTTATTAAAGATTAAACATCGAAATAAAATAAAATAAGTTTATTTAGCAGTATGAAAAAATATGATGAAAATAATTCCTTAGATTTGAAACGTTTAACTTAACATGAACGTTAATATTTGAAAAGTGAGAAGAATTGTTCTTCCTTAAATTTCTTCGGTAGTCCATTTTATACTTTCGCTCCCTAAAATGTGAATGATTTTTTACTATATTTAATATTCATCTTCATCATGACAAGGTTCAATCCATTTCCTCGTGTGTTTCTTAGATGTTATTGTTGTGAAGAATCCGCTGACCTAAAGAATGTGCGCGTCATGTACATTGACTATGGCAACACAGAATGGCTTTCACGTGATCAAACAGTGCTTATAAACGATGATTTGTTCGAGCTTCGTCCCCAAGGCGTTTTAGCGAAGTTTTCAGGTACGTGTCAATTTTGCCGAATTTCCCTGAAAAATTCTCATCAATTTTTCCAAATTTCCCTGATGGATTCTCATTAATTTTTCCAAATTTCCCTGATGAATTCTCTTTTCTGCACATTCCTTGCTCCTTTAAAATAGTTGAAGATACTTTCTTTGAATGCTTGAAGTTCTAAACTCAGGCCGCGGAGACAGGTCAGGAGGCATTTTGTGCCGGCTTTGCAACCTATAAAAGGCGCTCTTGTATGAAAAAAGACCTAACATTAAAACAATCATGCATAGTTATTTTGACTTTCAAGACACGTTGCACGTGTTCCTTGCGGTGGAAAATGTTTAAAACTATGACGTCACAAGGTGCTACTACAATTTTTTAGGTCCAGTGACGTAGCCAGCCCTCAAATTAGGTCGTGCTTTGTAAATTCAGATCATTACTATCATTTGCTTCCATTGAAATCTATTTTTTTACAGTTAGTGAAGTTCAAAATATTTGCATAGCACGTCCAAACTTGTGGTCTGGTTGAGGCTCTTTCCGGGTCCCACATTTGATCATGGGCACCTCTGACTAAATTACCGTCGCGCTGACCGATTGATATCGAGCCCCGCAGATTTCTTAAAAAGAAAGTCGAAATTTCTCACAGGAAACATGATAAACGATCTTAGCTAATTGTTATCATTCACGAAATGTTATCTCTTCATTAGTTTTTCTGATGTTCCTTTATTTTTTGTAGGTTTAAAGTACGAGGCCGGCGGCACTGCTACCGACGAAAACATTTTTGTTTCGGCGAAAAAAATTCTCCATGAAAAAGTTTTCACAGCTAGAAAAGTTGCAACTGCGCCATCCCAGGTATTTCTTCCTCCATTCCATTTTTTGTTGCATGCTGGGGCGCATAATGCTCAATTGCTCGTGTTTTGTGACGTTACCGGGAGGCATAATGCCTATGTTTTATGACGTCCCCAGAATTCGCGGTTTCTGTAAAATTGCAAATTCTGACGTCATGCAACGTAAGCATTTTTGCTGGCTTGTGTCTGTATTCATCTCTAGCAAAGACTCTTTTAGTATAATTTTTTTGTTTAAACAAGCTTTTCTTTATGAGTTTGTTTTTGTGGAACAACACGAATAGAAGAGTAAAATTTCACGCATCTGCATCACGAATTTTGCATAACTTATATCGGGGGGGGGGGAGGTGCGTGTGTTATTTTGAGTTTGATCTTATTTTTGTCTATGTGTCAGTCTGTCGGTCATTGGCATTTACATAAATTGTTCACTCATTCACCCCATTCCAACTAAAGCTAGGACTAGTTCGCGCACTCCACCCCCCCGGTGAAATTTCATCCTGGTACGTGTGACATGTGCTTTAATGACGCTTTGTAGCCTCTTCTTTTGGATGTTGAGCTGCTGGGTGCAAATGGCGAACAGTGTTATAAGGAGTTATCCTGTTTACGTGGAGTCAAAAAACATCTGTTGATCCTTCCTTCAGTTGCTTCTGTTTTACTGTCGATACCACCCCCCGTCCCTGAAGAACTTCAGCCTATCAAATCCTGGCTTTGTGATGTCGACAAAATAAACCCAATTTTCATTTGGATAACAGATGTAAGTAACAGTGCCGGGGCCTCTATTACGGGGGTAAATTAACCCTATAGTCTGTGTATGGAAAATTTTATGAGAAAAATTTTATAAGAAATATTTTTATGTTCGTATTGGCCATTAAACTGAACGGGGGAGTTCAGAATATTTTTTCTTTTGCATTTTTTGCCATCAAATTCTTCACGCCTAGAACTCAAACTTGTGCTAATTGTTTGTGATGATAAACTTATAAACTTGTCCTTAGATCCGATCTCCATCGTGTTTTTATTTTCAACTGGTAAACGAGAGGTCCAAGCGCGATATAAAGGAACTTCAGGAAATTTTGCTCAGATGTAATGTTCAAAATAAGGTAAAGTTGCCACCTTTGTCTGCTATACGTGGTTGTTGGTTTTACCTTCAACCCTTCATCAACTTTATATGGTGTGTTAGCTACAGTTTGGCATTAGTTTTCTCTATGGTTGACTACAGGATAGCTTACACTTTTCTATGGTTGACTACAGGATAGCATACACATCTCTATGGTTGACTACAGGATAGCATACACTTCTCTATGGTTGACTACAGTATATCGTACACTTCTCTATGGTTATCTACAATATATCGTACACTTCTCTATGGCTGACTATAGGATAGCATACACTTCTCTATGGTTGACTACTGGATAGCATACACTTCTCTATGGTTGACTACAGGATAGCATACACTTCTCTATGGTTGAATACAGAATGGCATATACTTCTCCGGTTGATTGTAGAGCTGCATACATTTGTCCATGTTTGGTTGTTGTATAACATAAATTTCTCTATGGTACATTAAAGTATAGCATACACGTCTTTATAGCTAATTAAAATATTGCATTCTATACTCTATGATTGGTTGTTGTACATCATACACTTCTTTCTAGTTGATGAAAGGATATAAACGTCTCAATGATTGGTAACAAAATAGCTTAAGTACATTTTACATTTATTTCATAAGACTAAAATTTGATCTTTCTTGTTCTTTTGGGCCTAAAAGTTGGCTTTTATCGTTCTTTACCGTGAGGTGATGTGATCTCGTCTAGTTCACGTGACGTGACGTATATTGAAGAACACGCTACTTCTTAACGCTATAGAAAATATAGTGTTAGTTAAATAATAAAGTGCACGATATAAAACTAGTTTAATAAAATTCTTCGACTTTGTTAAAATGTCACTCTTAACTACAGCGTTAAAAAGCAGTGTGTTCTCCAATGCACGTCACGTCTAGTAAACTAGACCCAGGCGTGGCACCTCAAAGTCGAACATGAAAAAAGCCAACTTTGAGGCCCAAAAAGTCAAGGAAGATCATATTTCGTCGAAGGAAATATATTGCAAATGCTCTTAAAGTCGTCTACTCTATCTAAATAGGTTATTCCCTGAGGGTGATATAGGCACTTTTAGTACAAATATAACATAGCATGGCTTGTTACAATGTAAATTGCAGCTGCATTTATTTGCAAGGACAGTTTACATTGCAGAGGGCGAGTTACCTTTACGTTTTCATTTCAGATAAATATGAAAGGTCCCAATTCAACAAACATACTTTACTGTTATCACAAGAACGGCCATGAACGATCGCGTGTATCCATCACCAGTGACTCATTTCCTCAGGGAAAGGTATGACATACTGTCTTCATCATTGGATAATACTTCAATTGTTAAATTTACTTAAATGTGTTACTGTTGGCAGGTGAGAGTACTTCATGTTGATACAGGTAAAGAAGCCCTAGTGCCTTTGACGTCATTCTTCGATTTGCCTCCGAAAGCTAGGCAGGCGCAAGAATTGCCTTTTCAAGCGCGACCTGCGCACATGTATGGCGTGTCACACGACGCTTTTGTCAACTCGACGAAGGCCCTGGAATTTATTATTTCTCAAGCAACCCAGGTGTGTGTTCTGACTTTTGTTAGTGGAATCATAATTGTAAATGCTTTGATTTGATTGGCTAGTCTACTTGCTATCTAATTTTCAATAAATAGCAAGAAGCGAAAAAAAAACATGGCTGCCGACCCTGGTGTCCAGCGTTTTACTTCGGTTTATGACGATGAAATTGATTGTTTGCTTAAAGAATCGTTGTCAACGTTAATACTACTATTCTTTGTTTATATTCGTGCTAAATATGATAATTTATTCCATCACACGATTTTCCTTCTCTTAGACTCGTCGCACAACTTCGACAATAGTTGAAAATGTTTGATTCCAAATAGGAAGTACTTATTTGAATACCAAGTTTTGGTCTTCCTCTTTTACGCCTCGGTCACACTGTTCGACGATAACGATAAATGATAACGATAAACTAAATATCACATAATGGAAATCTCGAGCGTGTAGTCTAATTATTTATTTAAAATTGAAGTATGATCAAACTGATTCCCAATTGCTATTAAGGTTCTTCGAGCGGTTGTCGTGAAAGAAAATTATGACGAATCTGTTGTTTTGGAGCTTTTCGATGCCCAAGGAGATAGTCTGAACAAGTTGATGCTGAATGTAGTAGATAATTGTCCATCAACCCCTCCAAATATACCAGGATTATCCAAGCAGAACTTCGTGCCTGTGAACACTTCTATTGAAACAAGCCCCTCTCCGAACCTGGCGTCTCCTGAGTTAAATCGCTTCTCAAATAGTCAAGGCCCATCGGCTGAAGGATCACCTGATCAGGCAAATATATCTCAATTTCACACACCACCGGATGAGCCCACCCATGTGCAGGCATCATCTAAGAAACTTGCCGCAAATCAAGTCACTAAACCTTATAATACTAATGTGGGAAATGAGAAAGATAGTGGAGTTCACCTGTTGAAGAGTCAAGGGAGTCTTCATGATAAGGTGGATGCCCAAACTCAGGCTATGTCGGCTCCCCCTCAAATTCAGGCTGGCTGTGTGCCACCCAAACAAGCTCAACTTCATTTTAACAAGTTTCCAAATCGGGATGATATGCTTAAACAGAATTTGGCTCAACCTCGTCATAACGAGGTTCAAATTCAAAACAATCAAGTTGGACCTCATCAAAATCATCATAAATTACCTCGTGGTCAGCCTCAACATGCTGAAAAAAAGGCGCAACCTTATCCTAATCAGGTACAACAAAATCAGGGTCAAATTCAACAAAACCAACCTCAATCTCAACAATTTCTCTCTCAACTTCCTTATAACCAAGCAACACCACAGCCCAACCAAGGTCAATTTCAACGCAACCAAACTCAACATCAGCGCAACCGAGCACAACCTCAAGGCAACCAAGTTCAACCTCAACCCAACCTAGCTCAACATCCGAGCAACCAAATTCAATCTCAGTCCATCCAATCTCAACTTCAGCGCAACCAAGCTCAATCACAGCCAAGCCAAGTCTTACCTCTGCCCAACAGGATTCAAGAACGCAACCAAACTCAACCTCAGCCAAACCAAGTTCAACATCAAACCAGCCTGGTACAAACTCAAAACAAACATCCTCAACCTCAGCCAAACCAACTTCATTATCAGCCCATCCAAACTAAACCTCAGAGCAAAAATTTTCAACCTCAGTCAAACCAAGCTCAACCTCGGAGTAAACAACCTCATCCTCAGCGAAACCAACCTCAACTTCCCCCCAACCAAGCTCAGCATCAGAGCATGCAAGTTCAGCATCTGCACGACCACACCCTGTCTCATCAAAACAGAGCTCAAGTTCATTATAACGAAGGTCAATCTACCCATGACCATGCTCAGCCTTATAACCAGCGACAACTTCAAAAAATCCAAGGTCAATCTTCCCATGACCATGCTCAGCCTTATAGCCAGCGACAACTTCAACAAAGCCAAGGTCAATCTTCCCATGACCATGCTCAGCCTTATAGCCAGCGACAACTTCAACAAAACCAAGGTCAATCTTCCCATGAACATGCTCAGCCTTATAGCCAGCGACAACTTCAACAAAGCCAAGGTCAATCTTCCCATGACCATGCTCAGCCTTATAGCCAGCGACAACTTCAACAAAGCCAATCTCAACCTCATCAATACCCAGGTCCATTTCATTATGATCAGGCCAGCACATTGGAAAAAAATACTCCTGTATCTTTGAACAATTATCAGCTTCCATTGCTATCACTTGGTGTAAGCTCAAGTAGAAGTTCCCCCGTTGGGAAGAGAAGTCCGTGTAGTGACGTCATTGATGGAATTACGTCACCGTCGCCATCCTTTGAATCGGTGAGCTCATTTTCATTCAATAACGGAAAATTGCGATCGAATAGCACTTCCAGCTCAACGAGCAAAAGCTCTCGAGACTCTATGGAAGGTCGTGTTGAACAAAAAATAAACATTGTGAAGGAGCGGAGGAGCAATGACTTTAACGAAGACGTACGTAAAGGCAAAAACATGCCGAAGAGGACTGGTAACTATAAAGAGAGTGAACCAAAATCGGTCGCTTTAAAAACACATTCGTCTTTTGAAAATGCCGAGTTTTTACAAAGACCGAACGAAAACACAACGAGCAACGAGATTGACACGAATACCGAGTTGAATTTCTGCAATACATCCATACCAAATGAAGAACTCAACTCAAACGGCGTTCCCACGTTTTTTAATGAAGGGACGTCGTTAAACTCGAAACTGAACGAACAGAAGAAAGTGTTGACCAGAAATGGTACAGAACAACAGAAAATGGTACAAGATTATCGAAGCAAAGAAAAAGCATCAATCATTGAAAAGTTAGTATCTTTTTCTTTTTAACGTTAAAAAAGTTATTGCTGCGAGCGCATTGTATTCTTTATGCGTACACGATCTTGACGTTTTGATGGCATGTATGCTTTTGTATTACGTCATGCCAAATATGCCGCATGCGCATTGTGCGGAAATTTGTATTTTCATGTAGTCGCCACTTGTTTTGCGATGAAAGTTTGGCACTGTGTTGTTGTGAAACGGTTTGCTTGGTAATTTTGATGATATAACGTTGCTGGAAGTATTCATCAAGAAAATGAAATGTTTAGTGATATTTGATAGGGGAAACAACTCACTCGTATGTGTTTTCCAGCGTAGTTATTCTTGGAAATGGCGAGATATCGTAGAACCTCCAAAATAGCCTTTCGAGCTATTTTCAAAGTTAGTGGCCTGAAGGGGGTTAATTTCAACGGAAGCTCTTATTTTGGGAGAGCGCTTGATTTGGAGTTGTTATTTTCAGCATCGGTAACTTTCATTATAAATAGTATTTTTCAATGTAATTAAAGTTGTGTGAGGTTGCAGTAGTTGGGGCTAATGTATGTGAACGTTTTATTTGGATTATGAAGTATAAATATTGTAAAGGTCTTAAAAATTCTTTAAAGATGGTGGTCTCTTTCGAGGGGGCGGTTATTTTTTAGAGGTAGGGGTACGTTCAAGACTCTAGGGTAATTGCAGAAACCATCGACTGTTTACCAAATCGAATTTATTGACCTATTTCTAATGGTCTATGAAAAAAGTGTGCACAATAAGTGTTTAAACAATACACTTGATGTTTATGAAACGTTAGTACTATAAAAATTGATACCCACATTTCGCAGCACTTCACTTTCTATTCGAAGTTTCTGGTATAGATATAACACATCTCTTGATCAAGTTATATTCACACAATTTCCGAAGGGTGAATTACACCAAATCGCGGATTTCTATGTTCCTAAGATTTTTTTACATCTCTTTCTTAGAATAAAAGCGTTGGAAAGAGAAAACGCCCTCTTACAGGAGCAGATAAAACAAAACCTGAGAGAAAAGGCCGAACTAGAGAGAGACTTAAGCAAGTATTGAATATGTCACATGGTGAGTCTGGTCACGTGAAATTGTTGTCGTATGAAGTCGTTGTATATTACATTGGCGCGTCAAGTCATCGGTCGATTTGACAAATTCTAAAATCAAACATGTCTATCTGAATTATGTTTCCGTTTTGTTAGATTACCTTAAAGATGATGCGTATCGGCTTATTGAACAATGACATGCATGATACTGCACACGGAGGTAGTATATCACAAAAAGTCACGACAATAATTAATTAAATTTCCCACTCATCCGTAATGTATATTTGGATTAAATATTTTGAGAAAAAAATGTACAAAAGGTTTGACAACGTTTGAAGTTTGTGCCCATGCAGAATAACGGAAGCAACTCCCTCTCTCTCATCTGAACATTCGAAGTATTTTATAATAAGTTGTAATGAAAATTTGGGGGAGTGGCATTACCTCGGGGCGAATGAATGACTTACACCGATTTTACGAAAACTCTGTAAAAGAATTTCTGAAGTGTACTTTTTGTACTGTGATTGTCTGATCACTCTGGTGCAGTAAAATGGCTGAATGTCTACTCATAAAATATATTTTAATAAACATATCAAATGAACAACGATTTTTTTTGTAAAGTAAACATGTTTCGGCCCTCTTATGCCATCTTCAGTACAGAAGAATGCATGATATAATGAATGATTCTTTTTACAGCTTTATTTTTGTTGCATAAGTTACAGGTATTAGAATACTGAATCTAAATTTTAATAACCATAGAAGACATTTTAATAACACAGGGCGTTTTTTTGAAACTTAAAAACACGAAAGTTTCGAACTTTAAAAGTTGTCAAGCCGTCCATTTATTAATGTTCCGCTTTGTAAAAACTCCTGCGTCGTTGAAATTGTAATGAACCGTCTCAAATTCGCGCGCAAGCGATCGCTTTATCATATCTACGATTAAAGAACGGACGATTGACGGCATCAAGTCAAAGTTTCTCCATTCAAACATCGCTTGGAGAGTTAAAATATACAGAACTTACTATGGTTATAGACGAAATATTAAAGTTACATGTCGATGAAGCATAAACTATTAAATAATCTTCCACACTTTGAAAAAGAATAAAATGGTAAATTTACAGTAATTATGTTTGAAAACTGTTGACATTGTTGTATAAGCACCGTGCTAATGTAAAACGCCAATTGAGGGTTGTGAATATTATAGTACTTAGCTCTGCCTTACTGATTAGTACTGAAAAGAGATTGTATTTAAAACTCAAATCCTTAGACAATCTCTATCGTGTGATTTAAATATTGCTGTGAACAGCGTGTTTTTTTAGACACCGCGTACGAATAGAGTCTTTTTATTTTTTCATGTAAGATTGCATCTTTTGAATGGCTCTGTTTTTTTCAAATCGCTCCCATCACAAATATAGAATACACTGCCACAAATACTCTCAACAACAACAGTCACAGGACAGGTTATGTTAAGGAAAAGCTTGGGGTTCGGATCAGTCTTAATATGTCATGGCCACATTGAAGAAATAAAGACTAACGTGAAATATGGTATGCAAAAGAAAAAAGTGTGAACATATGGTTGATCATTTCACAAGTTCTTGGCATCATCAATCATGTCATTCAAATGGGTAGTATGACTGTTGAAATATTTACGTTATTTCTAAACAATGGTCCTCAACGTCTGAACGACAAAGAAATGTATCGCCTATACAAAGGTCCATTAGCTAGTTTAACGGCGGACAATGCTACAGATGACATTACGTGAAGATGCTCCTTATACATCAGCATATGATTTGTTCAACAACTTCCGAAATTCTTTCGGAAAATGAACAATTGCTTAGCTGCTTGAACATGTTACAATGTGAATCCAAAAATGTGTCATTCTCAATGTAAAAATTGCAGCTCAATGACCAGACTTGTACTACGTATTCAATCTTTATAGATTTTTTACGCCTTATTTTTATAATTATATATTTTTGACGTGCTGCACTATCTCTCATTCAAAATTCTTCTATAATCTTAGTTCGAGACCTTTAACTGTCAATTTTATCACATATACCACAAAGAAGGAATGGTACATTAAACAAAAAATTAAACAAAGTAGGCGCAAGGATCGACAAAAAGTTAACACAAAGTTGACATAAACTTACAAAGTAACAGAAAGTTAGACACAAAGTTCGTCATAAAGTAAGTCGTAAAGGTCGAAATATGAAGGTAGACGTAAAATTAGAGAAAAATATATCAACAATAGTGAACAAAAAGGTAGACGTAAAGCTAGACATAAAGGTAGACATAAAGGTACACATAAAGGTAGTCATAAAGGTTGACACAGGTAGACACTAAGGTAGACATAAAGGTACACATAAAGGTACACATAAAGGTAGACACCAAGGTAGACATGTAAAGGTAGACATAAAGGTACACATAAAGGTAGACACTAAGGTAGACATGTAAAGGTACACATAAAGGTGCACATAAGGTACACATAAAGGTACACATAAAGGTACACATAAAGGTAGACACTAAGGTAGACATGTAAAGGTAGACATAAAGTAAGACATAAAGGTCGACATAAAGGTAGACATAAAGGTCGACATAAAGGTACACATAAAGGTAGACACTAAGGTAGACATGTAAAGGTAGACATATAAAGGTACACATAAAGGTACACATAAAGGTAGACACTAAGGTAGACACAGGTAGACACAAGGTAGACATGTAAAGGTAGACATATAAAGGTACACATAAAGGTACACATAAAGGTAGACACTAAGGTAGACACAGGTAGACACAAGGTAGACATGTAAAGGTAGACATATAAAGGTACACATAAAGGTACACATAAAGGTAGACACAGGTAGACACTAAGGTAGACATATAAAGGTAGACGTAAGGGTAGTCATAAAGAGAAAACAAAGAACGTTGCAAAGACAACTTCTATAAAATGATGACTTTCTGTTAAATGTTAACCCTTATAGAGCTTTTTCAAATGTCGTTTTTGACCAAAATGACTGCATAATTACAAGATTACATGATAACATGATGACATTATGACATGAATTTTTTAGCAAAAAAGACGTGTTTAATACTTTTGCAAACGTCATGTACTTGTTTCTTAAACAATCACGAAATGTATGTTGTGTATTGTCAAATATAGTCAATAAAGTCATTAGACACGACATGAACGACATTTCAAAACGTCATCATTTCATAAGAGAAGACATGAGACGACAATTGAAAATGTCGTACAATAAGCAAGTTGAATTATCCCCAACGGCAAACTATTAAATTACCAAAGCCACTAGTAAAATACTAAACACGTTTTGCTGAACAAAATATTTTCAGTTTCGAAGCGCAACGTAACTGGATAAAATTAGTCCCAAATTGACCACGTTGCTTTTAAACATAAGTTTGATTTCTTACCACAAAAAAGTGAACGATATTTTATCGAGTCATATGGCTTTGCAAACTGACATAAGTAAGCGCTGAAGCATCAATTCCCCCGTAAAAAAGTGTTGACTGTCATGATGGTAAAAAATATTTTTGGTAAGTTTAAACAGACAATTTAAATGATTCGCAACGCCATTAAATTGACTACGAACATGCGCGTTATTGCTCTATCATTCACCACATGGCAATGGCTGACATTGTATATACTTTATTCATCTTCCTCCTTGAAATTATGGATGTCATGAATGTCTAGCAAAGTTATAGTTCGACAGAGACGCCAAGTAAATCTCTTTTTTTTTCCTTTGCAATCATGGTAAAAAACATTAATGAAACATACTATATTTTGTGAACATTAGATAATGGAAGGCAATGAATGTTGCTTTCTGGACCACTTGACATGTTGTGACAAGGTTTGCATGTTTCTCGTCTGGCCAAGCGGTACAGTTGCCGGTGCAGTGATCACACCTTTTGGTTTCAAATCTTGTCCTTTTCACTTTGTCATTTTTCGAGTTAAAATATTTTGAATACTGAGTGGTACAGTTACGGATTTAAGGATTACACCGTCTCCGGTTCTGACCGATTCGTTTTCTTCCTCTTAAAACTTAAAAAAAGGATTAAATACGCCAAAAAACTGAATGCTTTCGATGTTGAGTACTTAGCTTGACTTGCCATCACTGACCTCCTGTGCACAAGATCCTTGTTTCGCACCACTTAGGTGTACGAGGCGGATGTGGACGACAGAAAGTCGAACTGAGGAACGAATGTCTGGAGGTAAGAAGAGGAAAATTATAGCGTTCTGTTTGCTCTTAAATTCCTGACTATTAAAACTTACAATAATATCTCCCTACGATCATAGCGAGTCATAAAAATAATGATCAAAACACTTAGTTTTTTAAGAGTAGTTTTTTGCATGGGATCGTATCTTTTTTCCTTCGCTCTCCTCCCTCCTTCTTCTTGTTCCTTAGCGGAGAGCGAGTTTTTTCTGAAATTATAGTGTCGGAAACCATTCTTGAAAACTTTATAAATAGAAATGCTATCTTCGTACTATTGAGCAGCACTATATTCCTGTTTCTTAGCTCGTGTTATAGCCTACATCTTATTCCAGACAGGGTTTGAACCTCCACTTTGCAGCCTCGACAGGTTGTGTCTTTTCAAGAGACCAAAGAGTTCGTTGCAGATAAATGACCAATTTAACTTACTATTCCTATTTTGTAGTAATTAATGCAAAAATAAAATTTACCAATAATGGTCTCGAAGCAAGATTATACGAGATTTTCGAGCTTATGATATTGCGCAACAAAGCAGAAACATTATCATAAAAATTAAGACATGCAAAGAGTGAAACTAGAAATGAAAGATGTTATTACTGGTGATAAATGAGGAATACATATGTAGTAACTAGCTTTGGAGTAATTTCTACGGAAACCCATAGAGAGAAATATGCTTGCACAAATCTTTGACGTGCAGCACGTTTCCTTATTAAAAATAAGTTAAAGATCTCTTTTAGAGGCTGCTGTGATTTTGTGAATATTAGTTCAACACAAGAGGCTCTTGTTCTAGTTAAATGAGAGGATGACATATTTCTGGCTTTCTGTACCATCCTTTGACGGCTAGAAGTTATCAACCATTTCTTCATACTTTTTCAATTTGATTGCATAATTGACGACGTAGCAACATTCATCCTCAAATATTGTGTGGAGGATATAAACAGTGACGAGAAACCGCCGTAAATAGTCTTATACGGCGTTCTATAATTTCTGGTCTCTTCCATTACGCAGTGTTGATGTTTATGTCTACCTTTATGTCTACCTTTATGTCTACTTTTATGTCTAACTTTATGTCTACCTTTATGTCTACCTTTATGTCCACCTTTATGTCTACCTTTATGTCTACCTATATGTCTACCTTTATGTCTACCTACTATATGTCCCTTTGTGTCTGCTTTATATCTACCTTTATGTCTGCTTTTATGTTCACCTTTATGTCCACCTTTATGTCTACCTTTATGTCTCTTTATGTCTACCTTTGTGTCTATCTTTATAAGTTCACCTTTATGTCTACCTTTATGTCTAACTTTATGTCTACCTTTATGTCTACCTTTATGTCTGTCCTTTTATGTCTATCTTTATGTTTTGCCTTTGTGTACCTTTGTATCTACATTTATGTCTACCTTCATGTCTACCTTTATGTCTACCTTTGTATCTACATTTATGTCTACCTTCACCTTTATCTTTTGTCTACCTTTATGTCTACATTTATGTTATTTATTTACTACTTTTTATGTTCACCTTTATGCCTACTTTTATGTCTACCATTGTGTCTATCTTTATGTCTACCTTTGTGTCTACCTTTATGTCTACCTTTATGTCTATCTTTATGTCTACATTTATGTCTACCTGTATGTCTATCTTTATGTCTATATTTATGTGTACCTTTATGTCTACCTTTATGTCTACTTTTATGTCTACCTTTGTGTCTATCTTTATGTCTACCTTTGTGTCTACCTTTATGTCTACCTTTATGTCTATCTTTATGTCTACATTTATGTCTACCTTTATGTCTACCTTTATGTCAACCATTGTGTCTACCTATATGTCTATCTTTGTGTCTACATTATTTTCTTCCTTTCTGTTTAACTTTATGCCTACCTTTATGTCAACCTTTGTGTCTACTTTTATGTCTACATTTGTGTATAAAACTGATAATAAAAAACAACAGACATGTAATCACCATTTCAAAATGATTGGGAATTTTTCGCTCAAAGCAATTGTGTAATTTTTTTTATTTTGTTAGTATTACAACTTTATTAAAAAACAGGAACACTGCTTTACGATTATCAGACATGTTTTGTTTTCAACGTCGCATATTACATAAGCCGATTGAAATTTAAACAAAACATAATGAAGAATTTCATCTGATTTTCTTTTGTCTTCAATGTTTTTGGCGTATGTAAAATATGAGGTATGAAATGGGCCCTACGTGAATATTATTATAGAGGGACGATTTAAATTCCCTTTTACAAACGGTTAAAGATCACACTAGCAGATCAAAGAAATTTTATGACAATAAATAGATCGTTCAGCGGAAGACGTTGTCACGGAATTCAGGCACCTTGATATCACGTCAAAATAACAAATTGTGAAAATACAAAAAGAGTTTCTGTAACCTGTATTTCGCCATGATCGCATCTAAACATAAAATAATTATAGTAGTAAACACACGAAGCGTTATTTTCACAACAGTTATGGGGAATTGAATTCCATTCTATAAAAAAAATTCAATGAGGGCTGCTGGCTTTAACAAAAATTTTTGCGACAAATCAAACTTCCATCATGAAGGTCAATTTTTCTAACATGTAAATCTCTGCGCGCCATGTTCTTTTTGATTTCAATAATGTATCTATTGAATTTTTAGTAATTCGGCAAAAATAAAAAACAAGAAGGGGGACAGCTTTTAAAAGTACAAAAAGTGAAGGAACGTTATGTGATCCAATCCGAGTGGATGGCATGTAAAGCCTCAGCATATTGTTCTGAGTCAAACAAAATTTACTTAGTAATTATTTACAACATAATTTACTAACTCAAAGAGAAAGACGTGGGGGGAAGGGCATGAAAATCAAATCCGAAATGAGCCCAAAAAAGAAAGAAGTAGTTTCAACAATTGTTGGATTGCAAGACACAAGAATCCTCCTCGGTAATTTAGTAAGGAAGTCCAAGTAATTAAATGCACTTCAAAATCTTTCACCATACACAACTTTCAAGTAATCTAACACCCTCCGAATGCAGTAACCATCACTCCTAGATTTAGGGGTCATTTTATTCCCTTTTCTCATAATCTGTAGCTGAAAAGGTAGCAAAAAAAACCACCCTATATTTTTTTCTCAGTCTCTTGAAGTCAAAAATCACTGGGAATTCAATCTCATACACAAAAAACCCATATCGGATTGAAAAGTTGATATTAAAGCATGTGTTGCATGAATTAGTATGCTCTTGCAATTTTGCATAAAAATTTATGCAGCCTCAGGCCTTTGTTGCACCTCCCCTTTCTGATAATCTCCAAGTTAAAATGAAGCAAAAATAATATATCAAGATTGGAGTTTTATCACAAGACAGACAGTTATAATACGCAATACTTGGACGTATAACAAGCTTAACTTAGACTTACTTTTTGACGATATTCTCAAGTCGCACTAATCTTTCCTTCTCGTAGTCAGTCATCATTTCTCTGATGTCTTTCACAGCCTGCGAATCCTCGTCAAAACCCTGACTCTGTAACGATGATATCGTTCCTTCCAATCTTTCCGATTTCTCCAACAATCGCCTGAGGAGAGTTTATTTTAAGTGTATTTTAGAGCTTTGCACAACACGACAAAGAGTGAATGAAAATAGTGTACCAATGATTGTTTGCAATAAAAATTATGTTTTTATTGGTGGGGGAACCCAGCACGAATTAGTATGCAAATTTTTAGCTAAATCATAATTAAATCTGAAGAAAATTATATTTCCCTTTTATTAGCCAGTAAAGACACATAAAAATATTTCCATGGATAGATGAGACAAGCAGATTATAACAAAAATTTTACACTCTGTGTACGGATTCAATTTGCGATAGTGAATTAATGCTTTTATGCTCTTGTCAAGAACAAAAATCGCCCCACTTTTCTCGTCTCGTACCGTTACTGTCGTTGAACATGCGTAGTTTGTAATTTATGGATTTATACATTTCAAGGGCATTCATGAGGTGAAACAAAAACTTGTTCAAGGCAAATTGTTAAAGGCACAACGAAAAAGTATTAGCTAAAATCTTGAATTTTACATCAACATCAAGACACCGTAGTACTAACACCAGAGTACCTACATCAAAAAGAGTTTGAACACCGGAAGTAAAACTGCTCAGCGTCCGCCATTTTTGTTCCAAAAGCCAGCAAATATAGAGCATTAAAGGTGGAAAGACCAACTTTTGGTTATATTTTCTCATTCATGAATAGACAGCGATCACCATCTTTGGAATTCAGTTGTTTATAGATGTCATAATAATAGAAAAGCTTGTATTTGACGCAGTGGATGTAATTAACACGCTTTTAATACTGTTTTTGCCACAAGGGAGTGCGTAGATTTCTAATGTTCATTGCTTTGATTTGCACTATAAAACGCAACATGAAATCATTGTAAAAATTTTTTTATATTTTATTTCCTATCTAAAAGATGGTCATAATTTTCACTTTTGGAACAAAAATGGCGTCTAGATACTCATGTGTCCTTTTTACCCAATCACCATGATTATAATGCGAAATGCAGAAAACAATACAAATACAAACAATACAACTCTTGTAGTGGGAAGAAGCCTTAAAAGAAACAACACGTTCACCATTGATTCGCGTGTCTATCTTGGATCGCGCATGGAAACAAGCAGATGGAATTTTCATACTATACCAGGGATGGATTTGGTGGAGGGGTGCAAGGGGGGGGGGACGATGCACACCCCCATAGCCTTGGTTAGAAGGGATGAAAAAAGGATATAAACTTCCTTACAAAATATTAACATACCAAACAATTAAGCTAAAACAACAGCCAAACTATTCATTTTCCATAGTCCAGGGTCAAACCCTCAAAAACTCTAACATGTGATTGACATAACGAAACAAACGGCAAACACCAAAATGCATTCCAAACTACATTACGACCGAACGGCATCTTGTAAAAACTAAACTACAAAACTAACCCCAACACACACACACAAAATCATCACGGATATATTCCTGTAGTTTATAAATTAATTAAGAAATATAATTAATACATACGTTTCCTGCTTACTTTCCTCACACTGACGTATCTTAATGTTCGCTAAAATCTAAAGCAAAAACACTGAGAATGACAAGAAATCATCATTAACCTCAGGAAATTGTAGGCAGTGAATGAAACTGCGGAAAAAAGATAAACGTAATTCATAATGTAAACATGAGCACTTATTTCCCAGTGCATATAATTCAAAAGTAGTCATTCCCCGGGATACCAGAGGTAAATAATAATTCACATTACCGTGTAAATTTTATCCAATAACATTCGACAAACTTGCGGCACATTAACACCAAATAAATACAGCGTTCTTGAAGGAGCGTAGTCAGTACTGCGAGGAACCTCCTGTGAAAAAAAAACAACTTATAACTACACATCCTCAACCAATCCTCCACATATAATACAGTGTTCTTAAAGGAGCATAGTCACTATTGCAGGGGATCACCTGTGAAATTATACCAACACATCCTTAATTATCTTTCAAGTTCTAAACACCCATACTTATTTTCTTAGCAATTCTACCCTCTTTTGTATTATATTCCATGCATCCCCATCTAGGAAGAAAAACTTCTCTTCCCCAAGCATAAGTTCAACCACAAATGTTTCTGCTAATCGCAAAAAACTCGACAAACCAATAAATTGACGAAATTTTCCTCCACCAACTTGTACACAAGCTCTTTAGCTTCTTTCGATGGAATCATACAAAATCCTCGATCTATAAAGTTGTTCATAAATCTTCATTGATAAATGCTCACGAAGACGAGTATGGTACTTAATTCCGTAAATAGTTAAAACCGGGAAGTATCATTATACACGTTTGCAGATGTAGGTCATCGAAGTTAGATGAGTTCTGAGAAAGACTGTTGATGTTGGTGTACATTGACATTTTGATATTCTGAGTCAAGTCAAGTGAAAAGTAAATGCAAGGTTTACTGGATTTTGTCTGTTTTGCACGTCAATACACACTAGCCAATAAAACACCTCTACATAAAAAACCATGATGTATGAACCAGACTACAAATATAGCGAACCTGACATTATGTTCACACTTGACTGTGAAGACGTCTACCACTAAGAATGTCAAAGCGCCAGTCAATACAAACACCAATTGTACCATATACAGGACTGCACTTACCTTAACGATCTACGTCTACATGAGTGTAATGAACAGTTTTAGCCGGTTATTTTCACTCAAACCTTTGTAATTTAACTAATTTATAACAAAAACTATTATACAAAATAAATAAAAAGAAAGTTTAAAACATCCGCGACCAAAATATTTTTGAGGCATAATTACAGAATACCATACCATAAGGACTGGCAACAACGATCAAACTAGGTATGATTCGGAATAAAGTTAGGGCTGGGGCCAGGCTTGCAAATAATGTTGCTATGTGACATGGTATTCGATAATTTCTCAAGTTTTTAAGTTAAAACCATCAGTTAGCCAGGTAAAAAGGAAGCGATAACAAAACTTAGCAAAATCAAAACTTTTATGAGAGTATACGTTACAGAAATCAAGGTGTTCATAGTCGCACTGTACTTGAAAAATGTTATAAAAGTTTGTTTATCTGAAAACTGAGAAAGGAAAAAAAACGTTTGAAAATTAATCTTCTAACTTTAATTTCGAAAAATTCACCTGTTGCTGCTCTAAATATCCCTTCATTCTTAGACAGTTGAAAATTCGGAACGACTTTGCTCCTAAATTCTCTTTCATAATGGACTCGATGCAGGCAAGAGAGAGCGTGTAGTATATTTTTATGTCTTCGTATTAAAGACACGGTCAAGGAGAGAAAACACAAAACGCTGGTAACTAGTGACGAATCAAGCCCCAAGTTTGGTCGTGCTGTGTAAATACTTTGGTGTTCACTAACTATAAAAATAACAAACTTCTAGAGAAATAAAACACACAGGATGAAGACTTGCAGGCTCATTACGCCACTGTATAAAACACATGAACAATTCTAAATTCGGACTGTAATTTTGAAAACGATATAAAATCATAAGTTGGCCATAGTTTAATTGATTTTTATGCACATCAGGACTACGTAAAAGCTTATTTTCAAATGTTCATTAAAAGACTGTACAAAATTCGTATTATTGACAATTTCCAAACGCGATGCTCAAATATTATAAACAAATCGTCAAGTCAACAGCACTTCCCGTTTTAAGCGCGGGCCACACTATCGTCGAAATGCAACGAATTTCGTGACGAGTCGCTCGTCAACGAGAAAATATGACGATATGGACGAATTCGTCGCCGTTGAGCATGCACACCGAAATCGTCAACGAGTGACGAGTAATTGTTGCATATCTACTCTGATTGGACAAAAAAATCACATGACTAATGTTGCTTTCACTGTGCTGTGGCAAAATGGCGGATTTGCAAGAAATATTAATTGAGCTAGTGAGAGAGGCGATGTTTTGGGACAAATTTCATCCTGACTATAAAGATACACGCAATATAAAGAAAAATAATTGGAAGGATGCTGCTCGGGAACTGAAAGTTGCGACCAATAGAGCTTGACGAAGCTCTTGCAATAACGTGTCATACAAGCCCTTCTCTTCTTGCCTTTTATTTATGGGATGTACCCAGAACCTTCTTTTGTATGTACGTCGTTTTGCAGAAATTAGAAGCAGTAGAATTTTCTCTTCAATAATAGAAGTTTCTTTTGCGCTGATAATCGTCCATGCTTGTACGGAAAATCGTTACAATGTGGCACATGTACTCGTCACGTCGGCTCGTTGACGAGCGACTCGTCACGAAATTCGTTGCATTTCGACGATAGTGTGGCCCGCGCTTTAGACAATAAATAAATGAATTTCACAAACTACATATTTCTGACAGAAAAAAGACCAGAAAAGGATACTGATAGCATACAGTCCTCCGGAACTGTCGGATTGCTTGGTCACAAAACCTCCCTGAAACAGAGCAATTTGATTGGTCGTTGTTTCCCAAATGTGAATAAAATAGGCACTCCTATAATATCAACAAATTATTCCTTATATTATTGTTCATAATATAGATTGGATTCCGGTGGCTGCCTAGTAGATGTCGCCGTGACATGTTAAATATTTTTTATTAAATTCTTTAACTTGGGAGACATTTTTGCACGTGTGCTTCGCTAAAAACAAATCACAACTCCTCTGGCTCAATTGCTTATTGATGTTCATATTTCGAATAGAAATTGAAATTCCTGCAGCACACCCTCTAGCTATAATTGGGAAGGGTGCACACCTGTCAACACTGTCAGTAAATCAATCCCTGTATTAATCCCTACACCTAAAACAATCTCACTGGTATAAAAACAAATTGGAGATTCTACCTTTTCTTGTTCGAGGATACTAAGCCAACTTAGAAGATCACCTTCGTTCATTTCTAGATGTGATAAATTCTCGGCTATCTGCAAATTCAAGGTTTGGAAATGCTTCAATATCAAGCAAATTTTTTCTATATCGGCCATCAGCCATAATTAGACACCTCAAACATCATAGAAAATTTGTTATTTTCTAATTCAAACTTTTACAAACTTTTAACACTGTGATGACATTTCTCATAAAAATTTCTTGTCCGCAGTTTCTTTTTTAAGACAAGTTGCAGAGACACTTCTTCCATTTTGTTTTGTTGGGATTTTGGAATCTGTCGTTTTTCGCATGATTAACGAACGAAACCAAACAGTTTCATGTATTTGTAAATAGTACAGCAAAGTGTAAAATTTAGGAAAATTGATGAAATAACTGTAACATTGGATGAAAATTTTAGCAAGTTAAAGAGATAAAATGTTTCTAATTGTAATACTTTGCATACGCTACACGACAAATCATCTCAAAAATCTCCGAAAGAAGTCCCATCACAGTTTCAAAAGTTCTTTCGATTGAGAGAAGCAAACAAATTCCGCGACACTTAAATACATACTTCGTAGAAGCCAAGACGTTTCGTTTTATCAGAAAAACATGACCTGTCCACATTGGTCATTTTGCACATCACGTCCATAACTTGCGAGGCAATCTTAAATGACAAAACGTAGAAAAATTCCCATTATAGAAAATAGAAAAAATATAGAGAAAGGAAGAGAAAATGCATGAGTTAGTTGAATAGCAACTATTCTAGATACACAGCTATTCTGCAGATTTGCTGTCTTGAATTAGGCACGTTAAAAAATGCAAGGAATCTGGGAGCCAGTGACAGCTCATCAAAATTATGGTACTGCTTTTGGGAACACCAGCCTGGATTTCAAAGTTCATTAATATGGTATTTATTAACACCATTTTGTTTACGCAACTCTAACTTTGCCGATCATTTCACATTGACTAAGTTTAAATTTTTGGTTATTAATATTTGTTTCAAAAATGGTTCGTCGCCAAGAACTGTACCATAATCCTTTACAAGCTATAATTCGCTATCAGACTCCATAAATTATGATATATTTTAATATACATTATGTATTATATAATGCAACATCGTTGCAATCATGAGTAAGAGCTTATCTCTTTGTAACTGCGATTACAGTATATTGTGGCACAAACCTCGTCTATACAGTTTCTCGTACCATCCACAATTATCTGTAAAAAATCAACTTTCAAAATTAATAAATCAAACGCCATGCATATAACGACTCCAATATAAATTAATGGTTCTAATTTTCTTTATTAATACTAGATTATGGTAAATGTCCTTTTGTATAGTGTAATATAACAATATTCACATTAAACACATTTCTCAGTTACGATAGGTTAAGAGCAGTGCATTCAGTGGGGTAAGTTTGAGCCAGGCTACACATGGTCTTCAAAGGATTGGGTGCCCCACCAAAATCTAACAGCAAAACCTTTTTTGAAGAATCGTTAACAGAACACAATATTTACTGGTTTTTAATTTGTATATAGAAATTAGAGTTTCTCAAAATACTATCAGGAACACGAATTTCATTTGCACAAAGATAAACCTATATTTTTATCTTTATTTTCATAAATACCACCGTTCATGGTGTCCTTTGCAAGTTGATTGTTTGAGTGCCCGTGGGTCTGCCCACCAAAATTTCATAGAAAAGAAATAGTAATTTCAACTGAATTACCATTTTGAGAAGATTTAAACCACGTTCAATTAATTTTCCCATACATTTCATAACACTAAAAGCACACGCCATTTTGAGCAGTTAGGAAACAAATACTGGCGCATTTTCAAACGACAAACAATCTTAGTGGAAAAAAGGGACTTCATGAAATTCATGTTTACTGAGGCGCAAAAATTTCATCTTACCTCATCGACCAGGTGGACGTTGAACTGTTGAATATTAACTTGCCAAAAGATGTCAGAGTCCTGTTTTTGAAGACGGATAAGTCTGAGCAATTCCACTCCATTGAAAGGCAATCATCGATTTTTTATTATAACATCAAATGAAGTATCTTACACTACCTGAAAATCGATCGAAATTTTGTCGCTAAAAAGGAAACGGTAAAAAGATTTACTTGATTTTTTTATGATGAAGGAAAAATAAAAATGTGGAGAAGGGAGACGTAGATAGTTGTGTATATTAAATTGAGAGTGATACTCGTGTGATTGTTGAAAAGGGATGCATCAATTAAGGTTAAGTGGTTAGGTATCAAAATCAATAAAAAGCGTTCTTTCACTTGCACCACCGGCTTCCGAGGTTTCAAAGTGTTTGTGACACGAAATTTTATCACAGATTTGTTTGATTGTATTGGGTAGAAAATATAAAAACGACTTTATAACCTCTTTAGTACAATTGACTTATGGTACTTTCTTCTGGAGATATTTAACTTTTTTTCTTTAGGCAAATAACATCGTTATGACATCCCACATCATAACGACATTTTAAAGAACGTGAATTTTTGACATTAGGTTTTATAAATAAATACAACAGTTTAATGAATACTATGTAAATGAGTATCTGCAAAGATGACAAAGTAAGACATACTAATGCTTAGTGTCAAAAGAACCAATTTTTCATAGTACTTAATAAGCAATTTGATGTCATAATGATGTCATTTGCATAATAAAGAGCTGCTGCATATCTTCAAAGAGAAATAAAAAAACACACTTCTACTAAAGAATTTGTTAAGTCATTTTATATGGCCTATACCGTGCAATAAAAAGCAATTTGTCGAAATTTTTGTCATAAACACTTTAAGATATAACTATGTCAACATTCATTGTTGCAAAAAGTTGAAATTTGTGAAAAAGATAAAGTTTTTCCATAGATTAAAAGGTGTCAAAAGTCGACAATAAAGACAGCTAAAACGGCGGAAATTTTGTTTATTTTAATCAGAATTGGTGAATTGAATTTTGTGGTAAAAGACTTTGAAGTAAGGCAGAATGCTTTTGGTCATAAAAACACAATAGAATGAAATGGATGTTAAGGCCCGTTTCCACATAAGAAAATTTTCCACGGAAAGTATAATTTTCCAGGTTGCGCATGCGTTAAGTAATGCGAGAGATGCGATCAAATTTTCAGTGGAAAAATATTTAATATTTTCAAGTCGAAATTTTACAACTTTGTGTATTTAGTCCTGTGCAGGACATAGATGTTAAAACAATTAGCATAAAGTAATACAAAATGGTTTGAAAAGTATTTGTTGTTTACAAGTTTATTTCTCATACAAAAGTGGCAAATTCCCGTTAGTTGTTTTCTCAGCAAATATTCGTCTTACCACATACTTTTCCTGTATTTATTTTGTTTGTCTAACCTTGTGTAGTAGCGGTTTCTCAACAGTAATAGAAGTAGTATACGTCTATTTAAGGCCGCTATATTTCCAATTTCCACATTGGCATGAATGGAAAATGGAAATCATTGCTGGGAGAAAAGATATCGCGGAAATTTTTCATTCCACGGGAGATTTTCGTATATGGAAACGAGCCTTAACAAATTCACTCGGCGTTTGCTGAGTTTAGGAAATATTTTATCTTGAATGAGCACGTTTAAGAGCTACCCAGACAATTAAAAATTACTGCTCGTACATTGCATTAAGCCACTTTTTAAGTTTATCTATGTTTATTGTCCGACAAAATGAGATAAGGAATTTAATGGCACAACTTAATGATGTTATCAGAATGAAAAAGCTGAACGACCATACAATAACCACAAATAATTTTATATATTCATTCGATGTTGTGATTGGTCAATAAGGTAACCAATAACACGGCCTGATTGACCACTAAGATAACCACAAATAACCATATTCGTTCATTAGATGAAGTAATTGGCCATTAAGATAAGCAAAATTAATCACATGCTAAAAGCAACCGCATGGAAGTCTAAATCGTAAGCAAAACATGACGACTATCGATCGGCCTAGCGATCTGTGTTTTACACTTGTAAAAACTTATTAGTAAATGAACGTGACTGCATATCATTAAATGGCGTGTGTAATTCTCAGGTATGTTGCAGAAATTCACAAGGCCCATCTCAACTACAACAAGTTCACATTCGAAAAAACTTTTCACAGAAAAATAATTTTCACATCTTAAACACGTTGTATGAGTGACATCCACGAATGGCACAGTCCAAGGAAGATTATTAGGAGCTTTAGCAAAGACTACGATTTACGTCGTTTTGATGCAAAAACATTGTTGCGACAACAAAAACACGAAGCCGTCACCAATCTGAGTACGATATTTTGTAAAAAATTCGTAGTCGCGACTACGATGTCTTTTTAAGCAAAGAAAGTAGGTATATTTCTTCATTCTGTAAGAAATTAGTTTACAGTACTATTTTCGAGCATCCAGGCTTTAATTTAGAACCTTTTTTAGCGCAGATGTACATTAAAAAGGAAAATATGACCTGCAAAACTTTCATGTATTTCGTACGCAAAGTGAAAGGTAAACAAACAATAAAGTAGTACAAATATATCGTACATAAAATTTAAAATAGTGAAGATTTTTCAGTCTAAAGAGTCCTATATTTTTGCAAAACCAGTATCACCGATTTGTTGATATCGTTATTGACAAATAAAGCCGTAGCTACTTCGCAAACGTTGGTGGTTTTCACAATAAAAAGGTTCGTTCTGTTGTTTACAGCTAAAAAAAATTTTGACGAAGCGACAACGACAACAAACTTCCTCGTGCCATTCCCTTACACGGTCAAATTTCGTACTCGTTGTCGTAGTCGTACTCTTGCTAAAGCTTCCTATTATTGGTTAAAGGCAGGGGCGTAGCGCTACATTTTGAGCCGGGGTTGCAGAGCGCAAATTTTATCTACAAAAACGAGGTACTTCTAACGAATTTGGTAAAATAATAAATTCAGCTGCCAGTGTAACATCATGCCTAATGAAGTGATTCGCGCCAGTCACTTGTTTTTTCGAACATTTGTGACATACCCCATTTACAAAATGAATGAACCTATTTTTATAGTTACAAAACGTCTATCAAGCGTTCACTCGGGCTACTCAAAAACAATGTTGGGTCAAACAAATACATTTGCGTATTATAATAGTTAAACAACACAACGAAATTCACGGTAATACCATATCCTAGGTGGCAATATATTATGTAAGCAAATCATGCTTCATTGTACACGTCATTAGTGACTCTCACGCGTGAAACGATACAAGAAAGATTTTGATTGGTTAAAGGATTTCGTGTCAGTCACGCGTGATTTGTGTAATCTCGCGACATAACCGCAGGACAAGACAGAAACACTAAATTATGGTTGAAGAATTAATTTTTTGTTGCATGAGTGAAAATTCTTTACATTTTGTTCAAACACAATTCATTTTGAGCAACCAACACTTACTTGTTAAAGGAAGCCTTTCTTCTATGTGATGCCGACACTAAATAATAAATAATGACAATCCATGAGTACACACGCACGCTTAAAAATAACCTTGAACTGTTTAAATCGCCACCCTCAGGAAGGGGATTATTGATAATTGAGGTAGTCCATGTTCACAAATGTATGTTCTACTTTCTACAGTCCTCTCTATGTTTTACATAGAAACTTATTGTGATTACGGATTACACAATATGAATATATCCTGGAGTTTCAAAATTACCTCCCCCCCCGAAAGTTACCGCAAAACAAAGGACCTTACGAAACTAAGCGCCACCACAGAATAATGATTATACAGAATGGTCACCCAGGATTGCGATACGTCCTCACATCGGCCATTATTCCAGCCAGTTGATTAAGGTTGGTCCATTGACCTATAATACATGGATCACTTCCTGTAATAGAAAAGCCAAAAAATGTTTTGAAGCCAAATTTCACACCCAGACACGCGAGATTACAACTAAACACGCGTGTCTGGGTGCAATCTCGGGTGTCTGGGGGTAAAATTTGGCTTCAATTATTTGCTTCAGGTAGTGTTCCATGTAATTTAGTTCAATGGGTTTGTCACTGGTTTCCAACCATTAAAATTACATGATGTCAATGAACTGGAGACTTCACTTTTGACTTAAGATATGACTTTGGATCATTGTAAGGGTGGGAACAAATGAAAAACCCTAAATATCTGATATGCGGGGCACAATATGTGCGAGGACAAAAACATCAATAGTTCCAACACAAGTGAACGTTCGGTATAATAATTATTCTGTGGCACAGCCCTTCCCCTAAAGTAACCGCCCCTTGACGTCATGAATTCAAAAGTAGGTTTACGACTACTTTTGAGACTCTAAAGTATTGAAATGTCAACTATCAATCTTCCAACACAAACACCACCCCTGGATGTCTGGTAATCCCCACACACTTTATTCATTATCAACAAAATATTTTTGAGGAAGTTTTTCTACAAAAATGTCAGCAACAAAATATCACAAGAAATAGTCACCAGTAACATACCTGTGGGTGTGTATGCTCTCGGCAACTGATATTTTTCACTCTCATTTGGAGGAGCCTCGTTGGGATCAATGGTTTCTAGAGTTGAATGTTGAAGCAAATGCATGCTAGCCATGTTGGCAAACTGTTCAGAAACCTGATATTCGTTTATGGCAACTGATGCTTCAGCCTGAGGATCATGTAACCGTTGTGTAACACGAGTAACAACTGATGTCATTGTCATCCAACCATGTAACAGAAGTTGCTCGACAATCAGCTCTGCCACATCACCAAATAACGTTTTTGCCTTTTGTATAAATCGTGGATAATACATGATGGCAAAAATGTTTGAAAGTTGTCCAGTGTATGTGATGAAACCTCTTTGATTCTTTTGACATTTCACCAAATTATGTTGAATTAACTGGCAAAGAGCTTTTCTGATCTGATTGAGGAAAAATTATAACATTGTACAGCTGCATATAGAGTTTACTGCAATTGTTAAATTATTAACAAACACGAAAATAAATTCAACTAATTCAATTTAATGTATAAATGCAAATATTTTGAGCTTTATATCATTAGGCAAGTTATTTTACACATCATTAATGTTAGAAATAACCATTTGTCATTAATGACTTCAATGACTACTCTGAAACGGAAGTGTACATTATGTGAGTGACATCCCAGCTTTTGTGAAATATGCATAGAAATTTGATGCATAAACAAATAAAGAGCAAAGAAAGTTGTTCCAACTATAATATTAAGCTTAATAATAAAATAAAGATCAGCTCTGCCACATCAAAATCAGCTCTGTCACATCACCAGATAACATTTTTGCCTTTTGTATGAATCGTGGATAATACATGATGGCAAAAATATTTGAAAGTTGTCCAGTGTAAGCTATACAAAAGTCAGTCCTTAAACATAGAGCTCCTTCCAGTTTTTTTGGGGGTGTGTACTCCTGTCTGTAAAATATGTGTTTTTCACAACAATTATTTTTTACAAAGGCATTGCAGGCAATTGGTATTTATGAGTGTGGATGGGTAAGTCTATGAATAAGGAGCTTTGTGATACTCAGTATTGGTCAGCCATATTCTATAAAACAGGTTTTATTTTTGTTTTTACTAAATAGTTCACAACAATGACATGTGTTAAATTTTCATGATAACTGATAATTTAATATTATCAAGAGATGGAGGTGTGAAATGTTTCATATACATTTGGAGGTTCAAGAAAGGTGCCAATTTCCCTGCAAATTATTATCAATAAACCAAACTATTAAACGACTGTAATTTGTGAATAATGGCCGGTAATTTCGATAAAAGTCTGGCATGGTGCGGCGAAATCTACAAAAATCAGCACGGAGCTCTAAACCAAACTGAAGCAATCTTCTCACTCCCCATCCACAGTCCACAAAAGGTAAGGGCACGGGGCAAAACTGTCCTCTAGACCATCCCATTATTCATCAAAGAGTTCGTGTGCCCAGTTGATATATAACGTTGATTTCCACACCACAAAAATAATTTTACTGAGCATACAGAACGTCTTTTCAAAACAACATATTTCCCAGTGTGTTGGTCCGTAATTACAAACTTTAGTTCAAGATATAAACGGCACTTACCTTATTTTTTGAAAATCCCGTATCCAGTGCAATACTTGATAGAGTTGTAAATCCTTTATTCAAAATATTCTTGCCAATTCTCGCTACTATATCGCCACAATGTTGCTCCAATATCAAAGATGCCAACAGAATTTGTTTGGCCGACATCTTGCCGACTCATTTCATATAATATTACATAAAGTAATGTCATTGCACCAAAGGGGAAATTGCCATTGAGCTCTATAAGACCTGGAGGGGCAAAGGGGCCTGGGCCTCGTGGTCAAAAACATGGCGGTAATGGCGGATTTTGGTGGTCAAAACTTCCACTTTAAAAGTTTTTTTCAATATTCACTCCCTCCTGATTTCTAATACTGTTTGTATGAACGAAAACAAGTGAGAAAAAAAAAACAATTACGATACCGACAGCATATCATGTGAAAATAATGCTTCATCATGGCGTGAAAAACACAGTACACACACACATCAAAGTAAAGAAAATCGACGGTAGAGAAACGCATATTTTGGATGTAACATTTAAGTTATTTTATGACATTTTAACCTTTTAAAAGTGAAAATCAAACGGCATTCTTTACTAGACCTGTCAATCTCGTCAAACTTATACATTATTTCATGCTTTTGTGTGTTTGACTGTTTGTAAACAGTTTGGTGCAAATTTTCTTGCTTCAAATAGATAAATCTGTGTAAAAATGCTTCTAAGGAAGCGAGAAAATGTTTGCTTCAGTCCTACGACATAAGTCAACTGAAAGTTTACCATGGATAAGTATCATAAGTGTATTGTCATTACCTGATAAATCTACTGAAAACTCATAAAGAAAGTATGTTGAACCAGAAGAGCTACAAAAAAGAAAAAAATTCAAAACACCATGACACTGTTGCTTGGTAATTTGTATTTTGTAAACAGCTTGGCAGAATCTTGGATCTATTACTGAACAGAACTACATTAATTTTCCATTGAAATTACAATCTTGGAAACTAAAGTGCATTGGTTTCTCTGACAAAAACACTCTGTCTATTGCTGCATGAAGGCAAAATAGTTATTTGACAGTGTAGGTGAAGAAATTTATCAAGTTCTATAGATATTATTGTGCATTACTTACAGTTTTTTGGAATTGAGTAATATATGTCATGAACAAGATATAATTTTTCAAAAATGCTAACCCCTTCGAGCACTACTACTCTTCTGTTTTGCTTAAACAACTTACAGCTACCAATACTAATTATTTATATGTACAAACTAACATTTGGGAATTAAATGATAAACAACTTGTTAAATCTTTGTATTTTACATCAAGCCTTTGAATTAGTTCCTTTTATCTTTTGGTAAAAAAATATTAATGAAAGACTTACAAATCAAGTTTCTTGAAAATAGTATTTTGTACAAAGAAACTAAATAATTGGAAAGGTCACATGTTGAAGACAGACTTTGCTTCTTTGACTAGGTTGCTTGACCATGAGCAAATTTAAATTTGTTTACAATTTGTTTAAAGAATTCTTTTTATAAATTTCTACTAATTCTTCATAAGACACAAAGAATTTCTTTGCCATCTATTTTTGCTTCTTCTACATCCAACTTCATTGTAACCAATGCATCCGATGTGAATTTGTGGATCACCTGGAATCATAACAAGTATGGATTTGATGAGATGAGACAATAATATGTTTAATTTTTCATGCATATTAATGATATAATCATAATATGCAACAAATCTTAGCACATTGCTCAACACACTACTTTTATCTTGGTTTTGAAGTAGTAACCAGTTTACTATAACAATAAATACTTCATTTACAGAAACGCTAAGTAGTACTTTAAAACTGTTTGCATAAATCCAACTTTCCAAACCCATTATAATTGTCTACACTATACATTCAGTCAAATTGAGCAGGCAAACAGTTTAATAGTTATTTTTATTATACAACATATACCATAGTTCGCATTAATTTTGCATGGCACTGCATTCAATTTCAACACAACTCTGTTGTAAACTTTCCCTTCATCTTTTCAAAAAAAACATGAACAAATTATGCCCCATTTTTGGGAGGTAAACTCAATTCAAATCAGGAGAGTTTAGCTTGATGCCTTGAACATGATACAAGATGGATGCAAAACTCGATAAAAATTGACAGCTTCGACACGTCTGGCGAGCGATTAAGTGAAGAACAAACAAGACTGGACCAAAATAACTTTAAATTAAAACTTAGTAGTAGAAACACTCTTCAAGTATCGTGTTAAAAACAAAATAGTAAAACTAATACTGTGCTACTTACCGGAGTCAAGAAATGTTCCCTTTTCTGTCGCTATTTCAGCATCCGCAAACCACAGAAGTTGGCAGTTTAATAAATAAAATTTTAAAAAAGTGTTTATGTTAGGAAAATAAATAGTTTTGATATTTTCTATACTCGCAATTGTGGTGGTCAAATCAGGGAGGGCGACAAAAATTTTATTTCATGAGCCCGCGTCTCTCCGCTGACTTTGACCACCAAAACCCGCCATGTTTTTGACCACGCGGCCGCGCGCTGATAATTTATAGTAATTTTGCTGACGTTTCCCCTCCAGGTCTTATAGAACTCAATGGAAATTGCAGGAACCCGAACATATTATTGTCTCATCTCATTAAATCCATACTTGGTATGATTCCAGGTGATCTACAAATTCACATCGGATGCATTGGTTACAATGAAGTTGAATGTAGAGGAAGCAAAAATAGATGGCAAAGAAATTCTTTGTGTCTTATGAAGAATTAGTACAAGTCAATAAAAAAGAATTCTTTCAACAAATTGTAAACAAATTTAAATTTGCTCATGGTCCAGCAACCTAGTCAAAGAAGCAAAGTCTGTCTTCAACATGTGACCTTTCCAATTATTTAGTTTCTTTGTACAAAATACTATTTTCGAGAAACTTGATTTGTAAGTCTTTCATTAATATTTTTTTACCAAGAGATAAAAGGAACTAATTCAAAGGCTTGATGTAAAATACAAAGATTCAACAAGTTGTTTATCATTTAATTCTTAAATGTTAGTTTGTACATATAAATAATTAGTATTGGTAGCTGTAAGTTGGTTAAGCAAAACAGAAGAGTAGTAGTGCTCGAAGGGTTAGTACTTTTGAAAATTATTCTTGTTCATGACATATATTACACAATTCCAAAAAACTGTAAGTAATGCACAATAATATCTATAGAACTTGATAAATTTCTTTGAACACCTACACTGTCAAATAACTATTTTGCCTTCATGCAGCAATAGACAGTGCTTTTGTCAGAGAAACCAATGCACTTTAGTTTCCAAGTTTGTAATTTCAATGGAAAATTAATGTAGTTCTGTTCAGTAATAGATCCAAGATTCTGCAAGCTATTTACAAAATAAAATTACCAAGCAACAGTGTCATGGTGTTTTGAATTTTTTTCTTTTTTGTAGCTCTTCTAGTTCAACATACTTTCTTTATGAGTTTTCAGTAGATTTATCAGGTAATGACAATACACTTATGATACTTATCCATGGTAAATTTTCAGTTGACTTATGTCGTAGGACTGAAGCAAACATTTTCTCGCTTCCTTAGAAGCATTTTTACACAGATTTATCTATTTGAAGCAAGAAAAATAGTTGCACCAAACTGTTTAGAAACAGTAAACACACAGAAGCATGAAATAATGTATAAGTTTGACGAGATTGACAGGTCTACTAAAGAATGCCATTTGATTTTCACTTTTAAAAGGTTAAAATGTCATAAAATAACTTAAATGTTACATCCAAAATATGCGTTTCTCTACCGTCGATTTTCTTTATTTTTAAGTGTGTCCGTACTGTGTTTTTCACGCAATGCTGAAGCATTATTTTCACACATGATATGCTGTCGGTATCGTAATTGTTTTTTTTCTCACTTGTTTTCGTTCATACAAACAGTATTAGAAATCAGGAGGGAGTGAATATTGAAAAAAATGTTTAAAGTGGAAGTTTTGACCACCAAAATCCGCCATTACCGCCATGTTTTTGACCACGCGGCCGCGCGCTAATAATTTATACTAATTTTGTTGACGTTTCCCCTCCAGTTATTATAGAACTCAATGATACCACCACCTAGCCACCATTGGCGGGTCTAGGGTATGTCAAATCAGTCACGCGACTGATGTTTATAGTTCAAAAAATATTTATCAAATTTAATGACTACAATTTTTTGTGATCATTAAATTCCCGTTCTGTAATAGTTTAGATTTCATAGTCAAAATTCTGTTTTATACATGAAAACTTATATAAATACGACCTTAGTAAAGAGATCAGTAGATTTTAACATATATGATATTGACCATATAGTCCATTGGTCAATAGCCAGATCAGTGGACGACCTGGAATAATCTCGACAGATAAGCGGGGTGGACGGACCGATAAGGGAGTCCAATTGCTGTCGTGTAACTGGTTCGTTTAAATTTTGTATTACTATGTTTGGTTTGACCGATTTCGACTGACAAGCAACTGAACTAGCATAGTCAAGCTCACTCAGTACTGCCACTAGTAGGGGAAATCCCCATACAGTAGGAGGATAGTGGTTTGTAGGTGGTAGGGAAAACCTACTGGGAAAACTGTAAAATGTAGGGGGATTGTAGGGAGAAAAGAAAATTGTTTAAAAACGAGCTTCATTTTTGCCCAAAATACTCTTTTCTTCCTGTGCTCTCACCATTTAGCAAGTGATTGTAACAGAATCTTTCTTTTGCACAATTTGTGACCATATATGGCGATAGAAGATCAGCAACTTAGCATAAACTCAGTGCGTCATTTGCACCACTTGAATATCATTACTTCCTACGCCAAATTCTAACTTTGTCGTCTAGGTGTTCTTAGTTTTCAATGAATCTTTTTTTGTATGCATTTTTTAAAAACAAACTAAAAAATTTAATGGTCCGACCCGACGTAGGTATATAATAGAGGATATGTTGTTGTGTAAGGGAAAAGCAGGGGGAAACAAGGAAAATCATGGTAGCGGGAGGTAGGAGGAAAATAAAGTTTGGTAGGTGAAATGTGCATACACACAGTGGCAGCACTGATCACGCACGCGCAGTGGAAAAATACGCCATAATTTTGGCAGAGTGGGCCTTGACGTGGCAGAGTCGTAGAGATTGTAATTTTATTTCCTTTGCGTAATTGCTTCAAAGCTATATTGTCTAAGACTTTGGTGCATTAACAACATTAAAACGGTGAGTGAATCTATTCAGGTAAAAAATTTTGGTTCATGAATATTAAATTATCTTGATATTCTTGATGCAACTTTTGCCAGAATGAGCAGTTTAACATGAGCAGTTTTCATGAGTCATTATGCTCTTAATGTAAACTAGACTTTACAGCATTTGCCGTTAATTAAAAGTGAAAGGAAACAGGCGAGTTCTATATTTAATAAAGCGTTTCTAATTTCATTAACAACAATCAAATGCCAATTGAGCAAAAGATAAGTTGAATAAAACAGCCATTGTTCGTAATTCATGCACATGACACGTAATTCATGCTGTGTTTTTTACTTTCAAATGAGCGATACAAACAAAAATAGCAAGTAACGTGATACGAAGGTCAATAAGAAAAATACAAATGCCATATAGATAACATATATTTAATTTAGCATTAGTTCAGAATTGTGGCCAGGGATATACCGGGCGGAAAGCGATTTCTTAATATAAATATCAAATTACATAGATATGATCTTCGCTTTGCTGGACAAGCAATCGTCTCAGGAAAATCAGTTGACGGATTCGAACCCATGACCTCTGCGGCGCCGGTGCAGTGCTCTGAGGTCAGAGCTCATGCTCAGAGCTCATGCTCAGAGTGCATGCTCAGAGTGCATGCTCAGAGGTCATGCTCAGAGCACTGCACCGGCACCGCAGAGGTCATGGGTTCGAATCCCGTTGAGTCACCTGATTTTTTCAGGTTCCTGAGACGATTGCTTAAATTGTCCAGCAAAGTGCGAAGATCATATCTTCATTTAATTTCAAACACCGCACTGCATAAAACATTCATACGACATTCCTTTCACGAGAAAACATGAGCCCAACAATATTGACCTGCTCACCACTGTGTGACTTCATAGCTCAGTTGGTCAGAGCACTGCACCGGCACCGCAGAGGTCATGTGTTCGAATCCCGTTGAGTCACCTGATTTTTTCAGGTTCCTGAGACGATTGCTTAAATTGTCCAGCAAAGTGCGAAGATCATATCTTCATTTAATTTAAAAACATTCTTCATAAATATCAAAGCCCAGCAAAGTGCTTTTAAAAGAGCCAGTTAATGCATAACAAGAAATATTTATTTAGAAGCGTAACGTCTCGACTCTTAAGACATCATCTGTCTGATGATGTCTTGAGAGTCAAGACCAAACGTTACGATTCTAATTAAATATTTCTTTTTATGCATTAAATGGCTCTTTTAAAAGCACTTTGCTGGGCTTTGATATTTATATTAAGAATTAGCATTAGTTGATGAAATTCAAAATTGGAGCGTATTGAGTAAGGGCAAGCCTTTAGTATGATTCGCATGTTGCTTGAATATACCTAAATTCTTTTGGGTACAAAAACTCAAGCGGGTTAAGATGGTTTCGATTGACACATCAGAGAGCGTTTCTACGGAGCGTATCGAATTGTGTTGTTAAAGCAGTCGTGTCTACCACGATGTCTGTCCACAGAAATCTTCCAGGGTGAATAATGATCTGTTTATATGGGCCAGACTAAACAGACGTTGCGTTCAACCACACGAAAACTAGACGCTAAATGCAGAAAACGAACCTTCAGTTAAATTCATCGCGCTAATGATTGTTCACTATGTGCAATTGTTGTTTTTATCGCTCATTTCAAAATGAATAAACGGCATGAATTAGATCGCTATTTTTTTGAACATCCTTTTTGGTCATTTCGTATTCGATTGTTGCTATATTGAAAGTGGAAATGCACTATTAAATATACAACACGTCTTATTAAATATTTATTTTCTCTTAATGTTGGGCAAATGCTTTACTAGCTACACAAACCATGCAATTTTTCATAATAATCAAATCAAAATCAAAACGAGAATCAAAATAAAATAAATAATTGTTCTCCAATAATTCTTGGTTTTCATGTGTGTCTCAAGGAATAGCCAACAAAGAGAGGGCATCCACTATGAGAACCAACAATAGGTGGATTAAATATTACGCTACAATATAGGGTGCTAAATGCAGCATAAAATTTTATCAATGTGTTTGTGTTTATACAAAATATTAGGTTTAAAGTTACGTGCCGTGTTTTCTCTCATCAAAACATTTTATGATAGATTACCCAGAATTTCAAATCATGATTCTGGAGTTGACAACAACGTTCTTGTTAGTTTGGATAACTTGGTATTTAATAACGACATACTTGGAAAGAAGATTAATGCCACCTGGGCCGTTTCCATTGCCAGTCATTGGTAATATGTTACAACAGGATGTCAAGTCAGGAAAACCATTTCATAAACTTTCTAAGACGTACGGTGATATAATGACATTACAATTACACACAAAGTGTGGATTTGTGAACACTGCATCACTTGCCAGAAAGGCAAAGATTGAGTATAATAACGATGTTGTAAGCAGAGAACAAGATATTCCTTTATGTAAAGTACTGGGACCAAATGATGTTGTCTTTGCTGAATATGGAACAGCATTCATGTTCAGAAAAAGAGTATTTAAGTCAGCAATGCACGTGTTTGGAGCAGGTATCAAGGCAGCACAAGAGGACTTCATGCAGTAACATGTACTTTGGAGCAAATAAAAACATTGAAAGATCAACCATTCTCTCCCCAAGAAATTATTGGATCAGCTATAATGGTTCAATTGAGGCAATGGCTCACTGCCGAGAAAGTTTCTTTGGATGATCCAGTAATAATGAATCTCCTCGAGTTTAGTGATCTCGTTGCAAGAAAGATTCCGTCAATTTATTTAACTTACTGCATGATACCGTTTCACTCCTATCTGCCAACAAAGCTTTCCAAATTTGTTAAACGAGGTCAAAATATAAAATTCTCGATACTTTCACCAGTTTTAAAATCCCATTTAGAAACTTACACACCTGGTACTATCCGCGATATGGCTGATAGTTTTATTGAAGCATACAAAAAGGAAGCGGCCAAAGAAAATAAAAAAGATATTGGATCCATTGAAGATATCAAAGCTTTGATGATAGACGTCGCTTTTCCCGGTTCGGACACAACCTCTTCCTCACTATCATGGTTCATATTGTACATGACTTTATACCCTGAAACTTCACAAAAAATTCATGAAGAAATTGTTCATGCACTAGGGAAGGACAAATTGCCGAGAATGGATGACGCCGACAACATGCCTTATCTTCAAGCCACCATTTGTGAAGTATTACGCAAGACCTCTCCAGTGTCAAGGGCAATTACAGTGACAATAAACGATGTAACACTTGCAGGATATTATATTCCAAAAGGAACTACTCTCATGGTCAATATACCAGAGGTTCACTTGGATGAGCGAGAATGGCGGGAACCACATAAATTCAAGCCAGAGCGTTTCTTAGACGAAAATGGGAAATTTGTTGGATGGACAAAGTATCCTGCATTTATGCCGTTTGGTTTAGGTCGAAGAGAATGCGCCGGAATATCGTTTGCAAAGATCATGTTATTTACGTTTACTGCAGCATTATTGCAACAGCTCAAGTTTGAGCTTCCTGAAGGAGCGGAAAGACCTGCAGAAGATGGACCACATTTGGGAATTGTAAATGGTCCGAAGAATTTCTATGTTATCACAAGAAAAAGGTTTTAAGCTATTATTGTAACTTATTTGAGCTATTTTTCAATGTTATACAACAATCGTATAATTTCCATGGACGGATTTTCAGGAGGTTGCAGGGGAGTGCTATACCCTTAAAACATCAGATTTCATCCCGCTAAATAAATTGTTCACGTCTCTCTAAGAAACATTTTGACGCCTTCTATTTTCAGCAACATAAACAGTAGTTCATTTTTACTGAGATTCTCTGGGCAATGTTTCAGCTATGTACACTACCTTTGGTGTCCATACTTCCAGATTGCCACTAAAATCTAGATCCTAACTTTGTCTTGCATCAATTTCTTACCAGCTCACCCTTCTAAAATTATTAGCACTACCCCTGTAAAGATATGAAAATCCGTCCATGATAATTTCTTATATAATTTTCAGAATAATTGTCATAATGAGCATATATGTAAGAGAAGACTAGACAAGGACGTTTATATTTCCACGACGACTGATTTTGTATCATAATATTGTAATAATCATTTTTATTTTATAGAAGAGCGTGCAAGGACTGTGTTGAATAGAAATAAATTAACAGAAACGATTTGTATACAAGAGCGATCTGAAATCAAACATGTAAATGAACAAAATATAGGAGAAGTATTCCATTTGCTTAAGTGTGAAATCTGAATTCTTCTTAACTGCATAGACATAGCCACTGGAACAAAACCTAAAAACACTTGAACTGGAGCATCTCTAAAATATTTTATTTCAAAATGTTTAGAAAAAACAGTTCTTCAAAATACCTCATCTGTGTTTGTGCACAACTAACCCGAAAACATAAGCATTTAAAACATAGTGATAATTAACCCAATACCAGTAAAACATTCATCGAGAACCGACATACAATGACTTAAGGAAAACGTCTGTACAAAACATGGCATAGAGTACAGAACACCGCAATGACATGCGCAACACATCTTTCTCAAATCGGATCACAAACCACCCATGGGAACACAGGAAAAACCAAACAATTAATTCCCGAATATCAAAAAGCAACAAAGGCTTCATTGTAGTGGCACTACCATTTATTCCTTGTTCTGTGATAGAAATCAAACGCTTAAAGAAAAAAGAAACAAAAATACACAAAATTGTTTGTATAAAAATAAAAGATTCTCCGGATTGTATAAAATGATTTTTATTGAGCTTTCGACTCGTTGCTTCGAGCCTTCATCAGAATGAGGAAATTACTATTTACACGTGCTTTTAGCTTGTAGACCAGTGTTGCCACTGACTATTTTAGAAATTCCCAAGATTTTGTGAATAAAAGTCCCAAGATCCTTTAAAATATCCCAAAATCCCCCAGGTACAGCAAAACAGTCGTTTCCGGGGAGCTCCTTTGTCATTGGTACGCCATTAACGCATCATTTTTATTTTGATATTACTTTAAATCAAAAATTGTATAAAAAAAGATAGTAAATACAATTTTTTTACATGATCATGAAACGTTCGTGAAACATAACAGTACATAAAATTGTCAAACATGCTAACCAGACCCTATTTCAACAATCTCTTCGCTTATGATGTCATAAACATCAGTTGCATTTTCTTCCTGTTCCTGACGTTGATCATGTTTATTAAAATATTCTCTCCGACAAATGATCAAATTGTACGTCTTTTACAAGTTTAGTTGACGGCTCCCATGTGTAGCAATGTGTAACTTAAAGCAAATGGTTTGAACCCGGGAGTATTGTTACATGTTTGTAAATGTAGATCGTCCAGGTTGGTACAGTCCTGAGAAGGATTGTTTTTGTTGTTGTTGGCTGACGTTTCGACAACCTTAGCGGCAGTCATCTTCAGAGTCAAATAAAGACTCTGAAGTTAACTACCGCTTCATTTGACTCTGAAGATGACTACCGCTAAGGTTGTCGAAACGTCAGTCAACAACAACAAAAACAGTCCTTCTCAGGACTATACCAACCTGGACGATCTACATTTACAAACATGTAATGTGTAACTTGTCGAGAAATGGCTTGTTTTGCAATAGTCTGTTTCTCAAAGTTGAGCAGTACAGGCGATTGGTTTGAGGAATCTTTATCATACTAACTTGGGAAAAAATTCTGATGAATGAAGTAAAACAAGATGGTCGCCCATTAAATTTTTAAAAAGTTCAAACTTTTTATTTCCGTTACTATCTTTAATAACTCTGATCTCATTCCAAATCTGAGTTGGGGAGTCAGCCATACCTTTATAAAAATCTGTGGCGTATAACAATTGCCTCCACTGGTCATCAATTTCATCCAACTGATCTTTAAACGCTAAAGATGGAAAATGGTGTGCTAATACCGCCATCGAGTTTAACGATCGCCTGGTGGACAATGCCTTTGAAGGGTTGGCAGCTGATAGCAAAGCTAGAGCTAAATCACTTTTGAAAGAAAACCTCTTTTTATTTTGATTATATAACTTAACGAGGAAGTTACTAAAATTGCTTCTGAAACGTTGTTCGGGGTTAACCAAAGACTGGTGAGTGCACAGGCCTACGCATCTTCCTCCGAGATGAATATCATTGAGAAGCTTGTATATCTTTACGTCGTTTGGATTAATCTCGTCCAACGGTGTTTCTCGTACTACTTTGTCTTTGATGAACTGGGCTAAAATGCTTCTATACTCATCTGATATATAACTGTACAGAGTGTGCAGCTTGAAATCTTGAGCTTGAAATTCAACGTTTAAACAATCAACTTTTTGCAATATGTAATTTAGGAATGGCTAATATGTTTGGTTCCTTTTGTCAGTAGTTAACTAATATATATATATATATATATATCATCGCAGGCTCAAGTTCTTTTATTATAAAATGTATTATGTCTAAAAATAGTCATAATATATTTTATAATAAAAAAACCGGGGGGATCGTTTTGGAGGCAGTCAGCGGTAGTAAACATAAAAATAGAGAAGGGTGAGCCTGTGATAAGATACATATATATATTAGGAAAGTGAATAAGAGTAATAGAAAATATATAAGCAAGAAGATTACAAAAAAAAAGATATATTTCAAATACAATACAAAATAATTACATTGATGAAACTCCAAAGTCCAATTTTTTAAAATGATAATATGGAAAGTTCAAAGTCCAATTTACTGATGATACAAATTGTCTCGCTTTAATGCATCATCCACATTAAAGAATCGATAAAAGGAATCAAAGTTTTCACGAAATTTATCATCCCAAAACCAGTTAAGCCAATCTTCCATTTGTAAACAAAGGCATGAATACAACCTTGACTTAGTTGGTATGTTACTCTAGAATAAATAAATAATTTTAAACTTGGAATAATGTCATTTTTTTTTACTTTTTTTCGTTTGTTTTGAAAATTCAACTAAATTCACAATTGCTTTTAAAACCTCTTCATTTAAAATATTTTCTTCATCATCATTATTTTCAGATTTTTACAGAATCAAATTTTTCTTCATCAAATTTATTTTTTTCTTTAATTAAATTCTCTTCTTCTTTAACAATTTTTTCCACATTTTCTTTATTATCTTCATTTTCCATATCTTATTTTCCCCATTCATTTACATTTTCTTTATCATCCATTATAAATAATTAGGATTTATTACTGGATCAACGTTTACAATTCGTTTTTTTTAATGGAAAATCAATAGCAATTACTTTTATAGTTTTTCTTTTTAAATTTTTTTTTCTCTTTAATTTATATAATTTTTTTGTTCTTCTCATGTTGAATACACAACAATAAAAACAAAATTAAAATCGATATTTAAAATATATAGGAATTTTATATCCATAATTCATTTGATTTCTAAATTCTACAAAAATTATCATCGTATGTGCTTCAGTTAATGTTGTTTTTAAATTAATATCAAATCCAAAATCCCCTGTATTCTGACACGATAAAACTTCGGTGAAAATATCTTGATTAGGAAATAAATCAAATCCGATAATTCCACATTCAGACTTAAATCGGGAGTAATCAAAATTCATTTTTCATTTTTTTTATTTAAAATTTTCTTTAAATTCCAATATGCATCTTTTCGTCCGCGATACTCATGTGTTACTGAACGATTAGTACGTGCACAACAATAACAGAAATTGAATAATTTATATAAGTGACAATTGAGTTGATATGAACCATTAAATCTTGTTGTTTTTTGAGAAACTATAAAAACTCTTGATGGTAAACCCCCTGTGAATACATCATAACAGTTGATTGCTTGCGATCCAATACTAAGAGTTTTTGGAACAACTCTCATATTGTTTACAAATTAATGACACTCTTTATTTTCTTGTATCAATTTATTATTTATGGCTCTACTCAATTGTTCATTTCGTTTAAACATTATAGTATTTATCTTAAAACATTTAAGATGAATATCGTAATTTTGAGGATTATTACCAGCTAATCCCATCAAATAACTTGTTTTTTCTGCTCTTGAAAATTGAAATTTCAAATCACTAGCTGATGTAATCCATGTTGTTTTACCATATCCATTTATCAAAGTCATATCAAGTTGATCTATAATTTTGCAAGTCTTATTATTTATAAGCTTTACTAGTGCATTTTTTCCACTTAAATCAGCTTCCTCTTTTGCAGTCGTATTTGACCTAATTTTATTTTTTTCATCCATTTCTCCACTTCCATCCAACATACCTAGATTCACATCGCCTAAATCGCCACGTGATTCATATGGTGTACATAAAATATTTTTTAAATATGAAATCCTCTAATACTGATTAGTAATGTTATTTACAAAAACATCATTAGTATATAAATTTATATTACACCACATTTTAGTTACAGGTCTTGGATAAACGCATATGTTTAAATTATTAAATAAAGTCCCGCCTGCCATTAATTTTATTCTACCACTCATATCAAAGTCATCAGTTCTCATTAAACCATATTCGGATTTTGACATTATACAATCGAATTTTTTTGCATAAGGTTCGTCAGGTTCGGGATTTAAATAAATAGGTCTAAATTCTAAAAATGTGTAATTTTGAGGAACTGGTTGAAACAAATTTAAATTACTGCTTACAACATGATCATTTTTATCAATTTCATTTTCACTAACACTTGCCATTTTTTATGATTTTTTTAGTTAGAAGTTCACACAACCAACGAAAGATATAAAATGAACACATAGTTTTTTTAATAACTTATAAATATATATTATTTACAAGAAATTCAATTTACTTCTGCAAAAGATTCAATAAATCATCATCAATTCTCTTTCTTTTTCTCTTTTGAAATCTTTTTTATTTTCCTTTTCTTTCTCCTTTACAGCATATTCTGATAATTGTTTTTTAATAAATTATTAAGTGCGACATCAGTTAAGCCCGTAGGTGGACAATTTCCTTTTTTTCAGTGATAGAACTAGATTTATATTTTATATAATTAAAATGTGGATTACAATATTTCATGCCATTTCCCTCTAATACATTTTCATAATATTTATAGAAATTATTTTTACTTTCTTCATTCATTTTTTTCTTAAAATTTTAAGACAAGAAATATATCTAGTTCTTCGTCGGTGATATAGTTACTATGTGAATCATCGTACTCCAATTCAAATAATATATATTTTGAAAATAGAACCGAAGGAGCTTTTTCATATTCTATCATTGGCATTGATTGCAAATTAAAATTAGCAACAGCATCTAATATGGCTAGTCCTCCATTTAAATATAAAAAAATTTTTTTATGCATTAATAAAAAAAATGTAATATTATTTGGTTCGCTATCGGTACTTCTTATACTGTTCGGTATACAATTTTTCACATTAGTTAGAACACCAAGTCTGGCATTTTTTGTATATTTCCAGTTGTATCGGTAACAAAATTATATGGTATAATTGAATAGATATTTAATTTAAATCCTCCTTTTTTGAAATTTTTTGGTTTTAAACTCTTTATTCGATATAAAATTTTATTATTTTTACTAATTCCTGATAAATTAAATGGATATAATATATCTATATCTGCCCAAAAAAAATTTAGAGATACAGTATGATTATGTCTAGGTATTTTAATAGGACGTAACTAAATTTCCATTTTTTAATCAATTTGACATTCCAACGTTATATTTCAAGAATCAAACGGTATATAGTTGCCTTGATGATCCAAAACTTTTATAGTTACATCTTTAATAAATGAAGAAATTAATTGTTTTTTTATAATTGGAGGGTTGTACACAACAGGTCGTCTCCACTTTCATTTGCATAATGTAAAGGAACAATACATAAAAATTCACTTCTTGAATCATTAACAATTTCGCTATCAATTTTATCACAATATATAAAAATTTCATTTATTCCAATTGTCTCATCAGAAAGATATGGACAATGAAATAATTTAATTTTTTTAAAAATTTAAGTTCGGTAGAATCAAATCCAGAATCAAATGTATATTTTATTTCTTCTTTATCTAGCCCCAACGTAAAACTTAATTTTTTTGAAAAAGTAAATTTGAATTCCAATGTATTATTTCCTGTAGTGTAGTCAATATATTCTATTTTGTTCATTACGGGTTGTGTCCAAAAATAATTTTTAAAATTATATTTTTTACCATTTTTAATATAAGATTCTTTCCCCTGACCATAGAAACAAGTATATTCATTTGTTAAAATTATATTATTTTTACAATTTTTACTATTAAAAAAAACATTAAAATCGTTTAAATAATAATTAAAAAGCATTATAACTTTTTTATTGTTATATATTCCCGACGGTATTTTAATTCTTGGTAAATTAAACTTCAAAATTGGATATAAACTTTTATCTCTATTTTTAGTACTATCATCCGTTTGAATAAAGTATTTTGAAAATTTTTATTCCAATTCACACCAGCATTCATCTTCATTAATATTTTTTGCTGTTTTTGGATAAAAACATTTAACACAGATATGCATTTTTTATTATTTATTGCGTCAATTTTACCCGGTAATGTTGTGGTAAAATGATTAATATAATTTTTTTCACCATTTTTATTATTAACATTACTAATCAATGTAATATTTTTCATTTTTAAACCTTTTTCAATTCTTCACGATAAAATTTCCCTTGAATTCACTCACCGTTGTTATCACAAAGCTTATAAGTAACAGGATCCGTCAACAAAACTTTATTTATATAAAAAATCTCATTAACCCACTGTCTTAAACTTTCCTTTTCAAAAATATTATTTTTAATTCTTGAAATTTGCACTTTATCATTTTTTTAATATATTTAAATTTTTATCCCTTTTTTTGTTTAAAATATTAGACAGTCTTTTGATGTAATTTTTTTTTTCCACCTAAATAGACATCATATGGTGAAAGATTATCGGAAAGGAATCCATGATGAGGAGACTCGTTATATCTTTCCACAATTAAATGTAAGTATTTTTTATAATTAAATTTTGTTTTTCGATTCTCGTTTGCAACAAGTCAATAGTTCTTCTAATCATCTGTTTTATTGTTCGTATAAATTTTTCAGCATGAGTAGCTCTAATTTCACGATTATAAGTATTATAAATTGTAAAATTATATATTTTTGATAATTCTTTTCGAATCCCTTGAAATTCACTTCCCTCATCCGATACTATATTTTTAGGAAATTCATTTTCTTTCAATAAAATATCTTCAAACTTTTTCATAACATATTTACTAGATTTATTTTGTAATTAACGGACAAATGCATATCTGGAATAAACATCAACTACACATAACAAATATCGCAAATTGTCGTTATATCTTGCCAAATCTTTCATTTCAGCTAAATCATTTTTTTCCATATATTTATATTTAAACGATTATATTTTTTCTTTTTCTTTTGGTACAAATTATGTATATTTTGTTCATTATCTTCTAAATGTTCACCTTTTAATAATCTTGCGGCTTTTTTTATAAAATCGTCATTAATTAAATTAGTCTTCTTCTTCGTTTTCCTCATCGTCATCATTTACAATCGTTGGAAGAGGGGGACGATGATAACCAAGCACTGAAAGAAAAATGTTCTTATATATTCTTTCGATTTCATCATTTCCATATTTTTTATAAATTTCTGCAAAATCATATTTCTTTCCCATTTTTCCTCTAAAATTTCATTCATAATTTCACTATGATAAACAATGCAATCATATATTGAAATATCCAATTTATTAGAAAACTATGTTTGTAATTGATGATCGTCCAGGTTAATAAAGTCCTGAGAAGGACTGTTTTTGTTGTAGTAGACTGACGTTTCGACAACCTTAGTGGTAGTCATCTTCAGAGTCAAATGAGGAGTAAACGTCAGGTTAGCCGTATTTGTTATCTGTTTCCTACGTCATTGTATTGTGTGTACAGGAAATATGTATTGTCATTGTGGATTTGTGTGAAGTGAAATATTTTATTGTGATGTGTGATTTACGTGTGACGTTTTAAATTGTAATATGTGGGTGTCAATTGTGTATTGTCATTGTGAATTAGTTTGAAGTGTAATGTTTTTAGTTGATCGTTTGTTTGTATTGTGAATAAGTCGTTTGTAAGGTGCCGGTAATTGCTGTGATCTGTTCAGGGGGATTTGTTCCAAGTTGGTATACCAACTTTCTAATGTAAGCCGTTGTCTATAGTCAGTACTGTAAGTGATGCATTTTGCCGAGTCTCAGTCAATGTTGTGCTTAGTGATTCGGTGATGTTCGGCAATGTGATTAGTTTTGACTTGTTTCTTAGTAGCTCGTTTGTGCTCAGTAAGTCTTATGTTTAAATTCCTGCCAGTTTCCCTGATATAGGAGGCGTGGCAGTCGGAGCAATTTATTTTGTAAACTGCACCTTGTCGTTCGTTGGGTTGTTCTTTGTCCTTTATGTTCGTTAGTACTTGTCGTAATGTTGTGATTGGTTTATGTGCGACACGTATGTTGTATGGTCGTAAGATACGCGAGGTAGTCTCAGATGTACCTTTGATGTAAGGTATCGTTGCTGTTGTCACTGAGTTGTTCGTTTCATTGGGTTCGTTGGGTTTGTAAGTGTTGCGTTTGATAAAGTCAGAGTTATAGTTGTTTTTGTCAAAAACACGTTTGAGGTAGTTGTTTTCATTTTGTAGAGCGTCCGGTGAATCACATATAATTTGTGCACGTCTTGTTAATGTTCTCATTGTGGTGGCTTTGTGTGATGTAGGGTTGTAAGATGATTGGTCTAGTAGTCGGTCAGTATGTGTTGGCTTGCGATAAACTGTTGTTCCTAGTTTTTGATTGTCATGTTTTACTAAACACTCGAGAAAAGGAAGAGTTCCGTTTTCTTCGACATCTTTGGTAAATTGTATATGGCTGTTCTGTTTGTTGATGTGAGTATGGAAGTCATCAATCTCGTCTGCATGTAGTGCTGTGATTGTGTCATCTACGTAGCGAAACCAAAAAGGTAGTGCATGTTTGTAAGTCATGAGTGCCCGTTCCTCTATAGATTGCATTACAATTTCAGCAACTACAATAGAAACGGGCGAGCCCATTGCTGTCCCATGTAATTGTTTGTAGTGTGTTCCTTTGTATTGGAAGTAAGTCGAGGTGAGGCAGAGCTCTAGTAACTCCCTAATGTCTTCTGTCGGTAATGGCAGTACGTCCGTGGTGTTTGTAATGAGGGTTTTTGTACAAGTAAGTGCCAGATTAAGTGGAATACTGGTGAACAGTGATTTCACATCAAAAGACACTAGTATATAGTTGTCCAATATTTGTATAGTGCACAGTTTTTAATGAAAGTTTCAGTGGATTGTAGCTTGTGTTTTGATTTGTTTGTAAGTGGTTGCAGTATGTTAGTCAAGTACTTTGAAACCGTCAAGTACGTTGCAGTATGTTAGTCAAGTACGCCAACAACTCTGGTTCAACCACCGCTGCAAGGATTTTGGTCTCGTTCCTGCAGGACTTAGAATTAAGTCCCCATTGAACACACAAGAGGCTATTCAGATTATCAAATTCACCAGCAGACGACGTAGGAACCAGATAACAAATACGGCCAACCTGACGTTTACTCCTCATTTGACTCTGAAGATGACTACCGCTAAGGTTGTCGAAACGTCAGTCTACAACAACAAAAACAGTCCTTCTCAGGACTTTATTAATTTGGACGATCATCAATTACAAACATATAATGATACTCCCGGGTTCAAACCATTTACTTTATTAGAAAACCCTTTCGACATATAAATAGCTTCAATATCATTATCATTTTCAATGTCATTACCATTTTCAATATCATTTCCATTTTCATTCATTTTTCTTTTTTTTCTTGCTACAGGTTTTGGCATTTCTTTTTTACTTTTTTGTTCTTGAACTTCCTTTCCTTTGCTTTGTTTTTTTCCTTTTCTTCTTCACTATTTAATACATCACGACAAGATACGACAAATTGTCGCAATTTTTGTGATATAGTTTTTAAATCGTCATCTTTTCTGAATTACACTTTGTAAAATTCATCCGTCCAATCAATCATTGAAATATCATTTAGATAGCTTGGTTTGAAACATTTATCCCACTCATCATTATCATCATCAACAAAAATAGTTACACTTTCATCAACAGTACGAGATGATTTTTGTGTTTTTAAAATTAATTTTCCTGATTCACGTTCCAAAATAACACGTTTTTCATTAGATGAAAACAAAATTTCATACAAATCTTCACTTTCATCTTTTTTAGCAATTTTGTTCAACACGCTTGCTAAAATTTCCCATTTTTGCAAATTCATTTGCAATTCATCTTTACAACACACCCCATCATTGTATGGAGAGAAAATAGATTTTGAAAAAAACATAGCTTGCTAAAACGATTAGAACGGCATACTTTATTTCCAAGGATTGCTTTTCCATTAGTATAACTTTGTAAAACTGTTACCAAATCTCTAAAAATTTTTTTGTAAATGGTAAACTCTTGAGCCATTTGTTTTATCTTTTCCTTAAAAAACTTATATTGATGTGTTGTTTGATGAAATCAAATGATATAAAACATGAAAAATAAGATATATATATACCCTACAAAAAATCAAAAATTTTAAATTTTTACAAAAAAAAATCAACAAATTTTTTACAAATTTATCAACAAATATTTTTCATTAATCCCATACCATTTTTGTTATATTAATAAAAGGCTCTGTAAGAAAATATAATTCTTTACCAATATTTTTTTCTATATATTTTTGTTCATTTATATATTTATATATTATAGTCTCTGAGATATAATTTATATTTTAAAATAAAATTATAAATTTTTTTTTGATCAGTAGTTTTCAACTCGTTATTCTTTGATAAAAAGTCAGGAATATAATTTTTAGAAAAAATATTTTTAAAACATTTTTCGTCAAATTGCAACAAATAAATTCCATAAAAATAGCAATGAATTAACTTATTCCCATTCATCATCACCACCAATACAGATACTTTCTTCTGACAAATACGTATTTTTCATAAATTTCTGTATCGCTAGAATTTTCTTTTCTTGGTATTTTATCTTTTTCATAAATTCCTCTTCAATAATACAACAGTGATAACAAATCTACAATGATAAAATTATTGAAAAAAATAATAATGTCACAAGAAATGTTATAATCATTTCATCTACGAGCACTTCAATCAAATAAAATTTTTAATTCCTTGATATTTTCTTCCAATATCTTTATCCTGACATTAAAAAATTCCACTTTCGTTGAATGTATTTCGATCAATTTAAGAAGAATACAACCAGATATAAGTAAAAGACAAATGTAGGAATCATCCATTTCTCCTTTCTTATTGCTCTTTATATAAAAACCCAAACTAAATTTGAAATAATAAAAATAATACAAAATATGCATAAAAAAAAATTAAAAATAGCGTCGACATCATCATCATCATGATTATTTTCCATTTTCATTCAATAATTTTTTTTCTTCTATAAATTTCTCTAATTCAATAATTTTCTTTTCTTTATCTTTTATGATATTATCTTGCTCTTTTATGATAATATGTTGCTCTTTTATCTTGTGGGTAAAAGTTTCAATCTCTACATTCAATTTTTCAACATCTAATTTTAAACCCATCACTTCTTGATATTTTTCCTCAATTTTATACAAAAAAAGTAAAACATGATCCTTATAAAAAATTTGATTATTCTTAAAATTGAATCGATAGTTAGAATTTTTTCATAAGGAAATTTTTTCCAACTTATACAGTTATGAGTATATATGTATTAATCAACTACTAAGACATCGTCTTTTTCTACAAGTTTTTTTAGCAATGTTTTATTTATATCAATCAATTCATTTTTTTTCACATAAAGATTTAATTACTATTTTTTTTCTTCAATAGTTAAGAATAATGTTTCTTATCTTTCCACAAATTCTTTATTCTTTTCTTCAGCAATTCGAAGTCTTTCTTCTAAATCCTTTATCTTTTGTTCTGTTATTTTTTTTCTCCAACACGTAATTTGTGATTTTAACTTAAATTTTAACGATATTTCAGCTATAATTTTTTTATCTTTTTCTCTTTCTTGAACAGCTTCAAAATATCCATAAAAAAAGTATTGATTAGTCTCACGAGACAAGTCAAAAAATTTATTCATAAAGTGTACAAAATTCTCACCAAAACTCTCTCAATTAGACATAGTTAAAATATTTTTATCTTCTCTAATAATCCCTTCACTGTATTTACATCTTGCTTTTTTTGTTTACAAATATAAACGTTCGCTTTATATATAGCAGTAGTATCGTCTATAGATAGCATATATATTTTAAAATAATCATATTTTTCATCATTTTTATGGTAAATTCTATAAAAATAATCGTTGCATAAAACAGTATCTACAAGTAAAAAGTTCTCATCCATTTTTGTTCATGTCTTCATTTGTTCGTTGATCTTTATACGTGGAATCAGAAAAACCAAAAGGTAGATAAATTTGATTTTTTTCATTTTTCTTGAGTGTATTCACATACATTTGAGGATAACTTCAAACAATATTAGAGAATTTAAATCCTCTCCATGCTATTTTTTTAAATCATTATATAAAACAGATGAAATTAACAAATCGTTTAACAAATCAAAATATCCATGAATTAATGATAATAAAGTAACTTGATTTTCTATCACCACTTTTCTAAAAAAATTTTTTCTTTCTATTTATTCTTCCTCGTAAGCTTTATTTATTCTTTCCAAGGTTTCAGGAGGGATGGATGCCATTGATATCTTTATATACAATATACAATCCAAAACCTTCATGCAACGATACTAAGATATCAATGATAAGATATTTCACAACAAATGTTTACAACATCAACCATCCCCATAAATAAACACGTCGTTATTCACATTTTTCTTTAAGAACAAATCAAGTTCATTTTCTTCATATTTATTTAAATCGAAAAACATCTCTTCGTTTTTTTCTTCATTATACCATGGAGTATTTCTTAAATCGTTGTACAATTGTTCATTCTTCAAAATATATCCAATAATCTGAATATATTTATGAATAGAAGAAGTCAATTTCTCATTACAGACAATCATATCTTTTAAAAGATATTTCCTTTTTTTTCAGGTATTTTTTCCCATTCAGAATGATATGATTGTGCTCTTTTTAAATTTTTTTTCTATATTATGTCAATAGAGTTTTGAGAAACAGCAAAAGGAACACACTTATATATAAAATAAAATGGGTAAAATCGAAGTAGGTAAAATTTATGAATTTTTAACTGAATTTAATTGTAGTAAATGTATATATATCTATTTTTTACCAAATCATTATAAATATGTTAGTGAATTATCTTTTAATGAATTTATTGTTAACCATATAAATTATATTGAATACGAGAAAAAAATAAACAAAAAAAATTTAAAAAAGAATTTAAAAAATGGAAAAAAGAAAAAACACTTTATATTATTACAAAACTATAAAAACCATGTAGTGTAAAATTTTAAAATCAAAAATAGATATGTCATATGAACACATCTATAAAATATACAACAAATTACATTATAAATATTGTTTTTCTTGTTCATCATGTCGAAGTCATAAAATTAAGTTAATTTGCTTTGGTCGTACACCATTATCAAATGAAGATGCTATCAAGTATCATACAGAATTTTGTTGTAAAGAAAAGGAAAAAATAAAGAAAAAAGTTGAAGAAGAAATTAAATTTATCAAAGAATAAAAAGAAAAAAGGAAAAAAAATAAAATAATATACAAGAAAGAACATAAAGAAATAAAAATTAAGAGAACCTATTTAAAACCTCATGTAATTTTTTTCAAAAAAGAAGAAAACACTTCAAATCAATATGCCATATACATCCATCACTAAACTATACAGCAAATTATATTATAAATATTGTTATCATTGCAGTTTATGTTATAATTACGGTTTTTATTTCGGTAAAACTGAATTACCATCACCAAGTCCAGCAGAGAGTACTGATTATCATGCAAACGTTTGCTATAAAGACAAAGAAGAATTAAAAAGAAAAATTGAAGAGGAAATTAAATTAATAAAAGAAGAAGAAGAAAAAAGGAAAAAAAATAAAAGGCTTGTCAAAAAGGAACTTAAAGAAATAAAAAAAAGAAAAGCACAATATTACATGCTTTTTTATAAGAAATTTGATTTTTTTGGAAAAAATGGATGAAAATAAAAATAGTATTGCAAATGAAAGATATAGAAAATTATTTTATAAATATTGTTTTTATTGTAAAGAATGTCAAAGATATCACATGGAAGCTTTATATAGTGCTTCATTACCAAAAAATCCAACAATTTGTGTTTTTAATCATTTATATGTTTGCTGTAAAGAAAAGGAAGAATTAAAAAGACTTGAGGAAGAAATTACTTTTATCGAAGAAGAAAGAAAAAAAAAATACAAAAATTATAGGAAAGAAAAAAATTAAAATCAATATGTCATATACCCCCCTCTGTACGCTATACAGCAAATTGTTTTTATAAATATTGTTATCATTGCGAGATATGTTACGATTACGAAATTTATTTGGATTTGAAAAATTTCCCAGCATCAACTACAGCAAAAAGTATTGATAATCATGCAAGTTTTTGCTGTAAAGACAAAAAAGAACTAAAAAGAAAAATTGAAGAAGAAATTCAATCAATAAAAGAAGAAGAAGAAAAAGGAAAAAATGAATGAAAATAAAAGTAATAATTTTCTTGAAAATGAAAGATACAGAAAATTATTTTATAAATATTGTTTTCATTGTGAAAAATGTCAAAAATATAAAAGCGTTTATATAACGCGTCATTTGGAGTATACCCAACAGATTTAATTTTTCATGATTCATATACATGTTGTAAAGAAAAGAAAGAAATTCAAAAAGAAATTGAAAAAGAAATTGATTTTATTCATAAAGAAAGACACTATACAGCAGTAAGTTATGTTATTAACAAAAACTCAAATCAGAATATATTCAATTTTTATCCAATTTTTGTTGTATTACAGAGAGAAAATACAAAAAAAAAGAGAAAATGAATGAAAATAGTGATATAAAAACAAGACTGCAAGAAATATCTTTATTCATAAAACAACAAACATTTTACTGCAAAAAGAAATAAATGAAATAAATGATGTGGTAACAAAAAGGAAAAAGAAAATTTTGAGAAATTAAATTATTATAACTTACTTGACAAAATTAATGAATTAGAAAAAAAAGGTAAAAATGATATATCTGAAAAATCAACATCTGGTGAACCAACGGGTTTATTTGGTAAATGTAGTGCTCAAAAAACATTTGATTTACCCAGTAAGGAAGAAAAGCCATTAGCATTTGGTGCATCTACATCTGTTTTTTCAAGACAACCATTTGGTGCACCTAGAGGGTTATTTAAAAAAATTTTTTTTAATATAACATTTTAAATTGTAAAAACATGTAATAAATTGGTTTTTCTTGATTAAAATTGTTTTGCAATTTTTTACATTTTTTTCATTTTTTTACATTTTGAAATTTTATTTTTTTCAATTTTTTTCAACTTTTTTCAACTTTTTACAATAAATTTCAATTTTTACAATTATCTCTATATTTATGCACTTTTATATATCTACTTGTATCATAAATATTCAGTCGCTCAAAGAGAGAAGATGTCTTTCAAAAGTAGAATTAATTCAATTATTCAAGATCTGAAATTTTTTTGGTATGTGGATGGTCAACACATATTCATGTTTGGTCTTCTTAATCTTAGCTTTCTTTTTTGTCTTCACAAAGCAACAACGTCTTTGGTTCAGCCCGTTAATATTGGTTTATGTGATTAATTTTATCTCGACTTTTTTGGTAAGCATATTTTAATTTTTATTATTTATTAACATTGTGACACTTACTTATTTGACATCATTTTCTTAGAAAAAATTTTGTTAAATATTAGAATGTGTGACATACGATCTGGGTCAAGTTTTTATCCATGTCTTTGTATGCAATTAGAAAATTGGTTTAAGTGGTTTTGGGTCGATAATGAATTTGGTGAATCATTTGAGTCCTTTTATCGATTTTTTATTGTGGATAAAGCATTGAAGCGAGACAATTTGTATCATCAATAAAATGGACTTTGGACTTTCCATAATATCATTTAAAAATTGGACTTTGGACTTTCATCAATGTAATTATTTTATATTGTATTTGAAATATATCTTTTTTTTTGAAATCTTCTTGCTTATATATTTTCTATTACTCTTATTCACTTTCCTAATATATATATGTATCTTATCACAGGCTCACCCTTCTCTATTTTTATGTTTACTACCGCTGACTGCCTCCAAAACGATCCCTCCGGTTTTTTATTATAAAATATATTATGACTATTTTTAGACATAATACATTTTATAATAAAAAAACTTGAGCCTGCGATGATATATATATGTATATTAATTAACTACTTTGTCGTCATGGTTTCATAGATCTTGACCGCCTCGTCTACACGATCACATTAAGACTCAGATTGAAAAAAAAGTTTTAATGCACCCCATTGTTCTAAAATTCTTGCAAAAACTTAGCCACGGAAAAGCCACCTTGTCTGTGAAAGTTTGAGAACTTTATGACGAGACGTTTTCATAATATCTTGTATGAGACGGAACTGGTGATGTCGCTTACCGCTACGGGAAAAATAACAGCAGACGTCTTTCACAAATCCTTCCAACCAAGAAGGTAGGCGACTACTTGCATGTTGCGCCCAGAGAGCAAAGGAGTGACAAATACAACCAAAGACAAATACACAAGTACATCTTTTTTTTAAAGAGTTTGGAAACCTCATCTTCCACCCATCATTGTCGAACAATTGTCGCTAGCAAAACCAACAAAATTACTTAGTGGTATTGCTCCTTCTTCAAAAAAAGTTTTTGACAGCCGCATACATTCCATTAGCAGAGGCATTTTCTACTTTAAGGGCAGTCAATAAAGCATTAGTCACTTTCCTTTAATTGTAAAATCTGGCAACAACAGCAAGAATTTGGGAGACCGAAACATCTGTTGATTCGTCTACGATCCGAGAAAATTTGATTTTTTGACAGATTGCTGATAGCGACCGCACCTCCTCTCACGCAATTCCTTCTTTAATAACATATGATGCCTTTGTTGTTTTTTTCAACTGCATTTTCTGCGCAATTTTGCTGCCTGGAAACATTTTTTTCATTATCTCACTGAGATGATCGGCCAGATTTAAAAGCGTTTGGTGGTATGCTAAAACACCAGACACCAAAACTTCGGCTTTTGCTGTCATTTCGTCAACATCTGGCCCTGTTTGCTTTTTGAAAAATTTGCTTACTTGCAAAGTGTTTTGCTTGGCTTTAAATGAATCATTATGCTTTTTTGTGGCTTTATGCTTCATCAAAGCGGAATAGTTGGGACCGTTGAATGTATGTTCACAAACTTTGCATCTTTCTGTGAATTTCTTTCCATGGTCTTTTGAAATCCCGTCTTGTCATTCTGGATCTTTTAACCATGCATAGTTAAACGATTGCTTCTACCATTTTCTATTTCCTTGTTTTGCTTTTTATCTTGATGGAGGATGCTCATTCTGATCACTTGATTCACTTTCTTCGTCATCATACATTTTGCTTCGAAAACGTGTTTTTGTTCTACCGGAAGTCAAATCAATCCAAATTTAACTGTTAACTCCGTTTTCACTGCATAAGAAAATGTAAAACGTGTGCGTATAACAGATTTTATAGCTATTACCATTTAGTATTTCAGGTTTTCCAGTAGCTAGATTACCCAATACTGTTTTGCTTTTGACTGTTATTCATAATGGAATGTTGGCTTACAATCTTACGCATAATAAGAGAGACAATATTACGTATAAAATATATAAACAAAATATCCCAAGATTTTACGATATCTCGACAAAAACTCCCAAAATCCCAAGCTTGATTCAAAAATCCCAAGATCTTGGGAGAAATCCCAAGGCATGGCAACACTATTGTAGACGCTTGGAGCATCTAGTTGAATTTGCGGATGGATTAATGTGATTGGATGGGGTAGAATGCGTTGCCATGGGTTTTGGTGTGTTGTTAATATGATCGGTGTTGATATTATTAGAGTGTAATGTTGTAGTCCTGGTGTTTTTTGTAGTTTTTTTGTTCTTTTTCTTTAGTTGTGAGTATATGATGGTTTTGTCGATATGTCTGTTTATTATGTCGTTGTCTTTACTGTACCAAGTTTCCTTAAATTCGCGTGCGTGTTTAGTCTGTGCGCTCCGAGTATTTTGGTTTCTGTCCCGTCGAATGTGTGGTTGTTTCTGTGGGTATGTTCTGTCAGTAGTGAGTTCGGATCTCGTCGTTTTGTGACGTTTTTGTGTTCTGGGAGTCTTTTTTTTGATTTTCTTCGATGTTTGTCCTATGTATCGAGAAAATCAAAACAAGACTCACAGAACAGTTGTATTAGAGTTTATTGTAGGGGACAGGTTTTTCGCTGAGTGGCGTGAAAACGTTTGCGTTTCTCGAAGAAATTTGTCCACCGTTACCACGCAAAATTTTTCACGATAAATAAGTAAAATAACTGTTCACATATGTGTTGAAGACGATATGATTTTGAACGAAAAGTTTGCTTCACCAGTGCTTAAAATCAATTTCTAATCAAGGCAAAGCTAGAGCACGAAAATTGGATTAGACGGTGGATATTCACTAGTCAGCACTGCTCGACCGACTTCTTTACTGGATTGGACGGTGATTATTCACTAGTCACCACTGCTCGACCGACTTTTTTACTGGATTGGGCGGTGAATATTCACTAGTCAGCACTGCTCGACCGACTTTTTTATTGGATTGGGCGGTGAATATTCACTAGTCAGCACTGCTCGACCGACTTTTTATTGGATTGGGCGGTGAATATTCACTAGTCAGCACTACTCGACCGACTTTTTATTGGATTGGGCGGTGAATATTCACTAGTCAGCACTGTTCGACCGACTTTTTTATTGGATTGGACAGTGAATAGTCAGTAGTCAGCACCGTTCGACCGACTTCTTTAAATTGCAATCAAATAGAGATCGACTTTGTCGTGGCAGAAACTCTAAAAATTGTTTTAAAAATCGAAGACACCATGATGAATGGCCAAAGATAATAACCTAATCATTCTTAAAAGAACTTTTTGAAAGTGAACACTGATGCAATAGTTCGAAAAGAACTGTTATGAAACTAAAAGACACGATGCATTGAAGTACTACTCCTCATGTGTCAACGTCTGCTAAATGAAAATTTTAAAATACACAGATATTTATAATGGCAAGGTTATTTTGTTATTTTTTTGGCCATTCGCCACCAAAGTTTTTGCGATATTTATAACATCTTTTTAACTTGCTGTCTCTTTCAAAACAAATCATACAGTGGAGCAGAGCTGAAAATTTAAATATTCTCCACATATACCTCCTTCCTATTACCGTTCCAACTTCTTCCTTGACTCGGATTGTTGCAAAAGAGAGCAAAGAAATAAAATTCAATAAATAAAATCCTTGAGCACATTGCAGCCAGATTAAAAATCAAGACGGCTAGTATTCACTGGCAAATTAATTATTTTTTTAAATTGGTTGGACTCATCTTAGCTCATTTTGTCACACAAAGCCTTCTTTGTCCTCTCTCACACTGCAGCAAGAGCAAGCACAAAACAAGAAACAAACAATCATGAGGCAACTACTCCTTCACATATAATTTGAAAGCACGCGTTCTTCTTTCTTCATTCGAGGGTGAGAGTTTCGACTTCAACTGAAAGCGAGTGTTCATTTTACAGTAAAATGTTATGTACTCAGTGAACGCAATTTGTTGTCTGGAGTTATACAACTATCTTATATTTTCCAATTTCCATTGTATTTCTATTTTCATCGAGTTCCGTGAGATAATTTACCTCTCATTTGTGTATCAAACAAATATTTTTGTAGGGGATTGCAAACCAGCCAGACAAGCAAACGTCGAAAACATTTTCATAGCAACCTTGACCTTTACTCATTAACAAAATATTGCATGCTATAACATATCTCTCTTCACTTCACCATTGAAAAATTGGAACAAAAATTGTTTAGAAATTGTTTATTATATAAGAACAGAAGATAGTCACAGGATGAGTGCAATACATCTATCTATATTGTAAGCAAACGAACTGTATATTAGCAAGCAATTTATCTATATACTCTTCAAGAACTTTTCCGAACCTTTGACGAGTATGCACAATATGTATTTGAACAAATTCCAAGTTTCTTTGAATCTGACTTTGAAGAACAAATTACAAAACTGTTCGCCTGTCGCACCCTCTAATCAGGCAATATAATACAGTCAAACCGGTATTTAGCGGTGTAGAATCAACCAGACACCCCGTATTAAATGGACACTTTGTAAAGTCCCGAATCAGATCTCATATAATTCGCAGTAATGAAACCTCTATCGAGCGGACACCTTGATTAAGCGAATAATGAATATGTTTTTTGTGTTTGCACTGGTTTCGGTGTCCATTTTAAGGTACATCGGACATTACTGTACATCGTTCTAACTGGCTGTTGCATAAATTAACTACGTTACTCAAAATTCATGTAACGGTTGTGAATCATGGGGGGAGGGGGAGGGGAGCTTTTCTTCAATATTACTTAACACTGCGAAGTATATGGTCTTTAACGCAGAATACTTTTCAAAATGTTTGTTTCACTCAACTTATTCGGCATTACCTGTTAAAATACTGTTTAAAATAATATACAATGTTCTTTCATCTCACACGAACATTTTGTTCTTTGTACAATCCCATGCAGGCAGGTCTGGCAATACGATGAATAGGACCGATTAAAAATTTTGTTACAACATGTATGTGACCAACAATAAACGTTTTATTATCGAGAACAATGTAATACATTTGTTTATTGGCAATGGCACGGTGTGAGAAAGACTTGCCAATTGTGAAGACAAGTCGAATAACGACACCATAGAATCAATGAATATTAGCGGGAAACCGAAAACTTGACAATTATTTGACCGTTTTATTTCATACAAAAATTGCGTAGACACAAAAAATAGTTAAAAAAATGAACTATTCTAAAAATAAGAACGATTTAACGAAGGCTTTTACATTAACACAACATTCCCAGAGTCGACTAGGATTGGGCTCATGACAATTTACTTCCAAAAGTCCACAGCTGAACTTTAATTTCCCGTACTTACGAGGACGATAATGACAGTTACACCTCCTAGAATCAGGGCGAGTACGACCTGCAATGTAAAATGTAGAGAATCGAATAAGCAAAGTTTTCCAATATTTAACAATTATTGAGTGAGACTGAACATGATATGAAGAATCACTCAGACTGAGATCAACGTTATCTGCCGAAGCGAATAGGGAATAATTCTTGATATCATGCAAGAAAACCATATTTCTTTCCTCCACATGGTAAATATTTAAAGAACAAGTATTTGTTGGGGATTGCCTCACTTGTTTTGCCCAACAATTCACAATTCACAATAAATTTCAACTGAGTTTAATAAAAATGTTCACAATCACAAATGACATTAGATATGCGGACGTAAAACAAGTTTACTACAATGTAAACTCAAGTTCTCCCGATAATCTTCACGTTCTTCTGTTAGATGTTCTGATGTGTTCTAATGTTTTCTAATGTGCTTATTCTAGGTTACATTGGTCTTATTTATACCTAATGAATGGGAAATTATTATGTATTTATGACGAAATTATTAAGATAAAATTTTTTAACTCATCTAGTTCCTTAAATGTTAATTAAGTTCCTACTGCGCCTTTCGCTGTATGGTTGCTGAATCACTTCCATAACGTAGTTTCTAACATCCCAGATTCTGATGATGCATTTTTGCTTCCCAAATTCTAATCTGCTAAACTACAGTATGATCATTTCATGCAAGTTTACGACATTTTTTGCGATTGCTATTAGCCTACTTAAGGACTATAAATTACGCTATTCAACTAGTGATGGAAATGAAAAAGCCGAAAAGGTTTCTCGTGTATCTCTAGCTCTTTAGTATTACACATTATTATTGAAAATGTAAATAGATAATTCTGACACGAGGAAAAAATATATCAATCATAATTATGCTGGAACAATGGGAACAGCATTTGCCTATTATCCCTGACAGCGTCGGTTACAAAATACTAGAGAGTTTACGTTCCACTGTTTTTCGCGACGGCGACGTCTTGTGTTTCACAACGCCGGCGCAAGCGTATTTTTAGTTTACGCAAATTTACAACGTCGCCTCAGCGGAAAAATAATTGGCGGGAAAATAAATCAGAAAACATTGCTTTCAAAAAAATTCAAAAACAAAAAATGCCGAAGTGGAGAGCAATTCGAGAGCGTCTCTTTATGTCTTATTCGGATCAATCAATCGACGACGAAGACTTTATTTTGCTTTTCAACTTATATACTGCTAAAAGTCCGGATTTGCCTTATTGGAAATACGAAGAGTTTGATTTAGATAAATTAAGCGACGACGAGTGTAAAGCAGAATTTCGGTTTATGAAATCACACATTTATATTCTTGTGGATGATTCGAGGCTACCACAATTTATTACATGTTATAACGGCCTTAAGGTTGATAGAGTTGAGGCATTGTGCATATTTTTGAAACGTTTTGCCTACCCTTGTCGATACCTGGATATGTTGCCAAGATTTGGTAGACCAGTCCCTCAACTCTGTATGATCAGTAATGCTGTCATAAACTTTATATACATGGAGTGGAAACGCTTGCTGTTAACATTTGATCAACCATGGTTATCTTCCGGCAACATTCAAGAATTTTGTAATGCAGTGTTTTAGAAGAGTGGTGCCTTACAAAATTGTTTTGGTTTTGTCGATGGGACAGTACGTCCAATTTCTAAACCTGGTCAAAATCAAAGAGTTCTTTATAATGGCCATAAAAGAGTTCATGCTTTAAAATTTCAGTCAGTTGCTGTTCCAAATGGTCTTGTGGCTAATCTCTTTGGTCCTGTGGAGGGTAGACGCCATGACAGCGCAATGCTTGCCCAATCCAGTTTATATAACAAGTTTCAGCAGCTGGATCATTTGAACAACGAAACTCCTGTTTGCTTTTATGGTGACCCTGCTTATCCTCATCGACCTCAACTACAATTCCCATTTAAAGGAGCAAGAATAACTCCTCAACAACAACAATGAAACAAAGCAATGAGCAGTGTAAGAGTGTCTGTCGAGTGGATTTTTAGGGACATAGTTAATTATTTTAAATTTCTTGACTTCAAAAAGAACCTAAAATTACAACTTAGTGCAGTAGGGAAAATGTACACTTGTTGTACCTTACTTCATAATGCAAGATGTTGTTTTTTATGGGTCTACAACCTCATAGTTTTTTGAACTTAAACTCCATCTATACATGAATATTTTGTGTAAAAAGATCAAAAATATTCTATTTTGTCAAGTTGACTAATTGTTTAATGGACAGAGTTTAGTCATCAGGAACATTTTTTAACATCTCTCAATTATACTCTTGTTATGGATAACTTTATGAATGTTTCATCTATAATATCAATAACAGTAAATTGTGTATGTGAAAAAAGTTTGGTCTACTCTCAAGCAAAAATATATGCACTGTTTTAATAAAACATTTCAGTCTTTTTTAACAATATTCTGCATCAATGTTAGTAAAGCAGTGTTTTGAAGTTGCAGTTGATGCATTAGTTGCTCTTGTTGCCTTTGCTGAGCAGCAATGCTGTCAGTTAAGGCTTTAGTGAGAGCTTCATGTTGAGAAATGATGTTGTTTTGTTGTTGTTTTCTTTCATCAGCTTCAGCTTTTTTCAACATCAATTCTTCTCTTTTAAGTTCTGCATCAACTCTTGACTTTTGTTGTAAATAGGCAATGATTTCACTTCCATTGGATGACATTCTTCTCTTAGGTTTTTCACCATTGTTACTTTGAAATTTTCTTTTGTAAGTTTCAGCTAATGTTTCCATTGACTGTTGTCTCATTTCCACAGCCTTTTCTACTTCTGCAACAGAGTTTTGTTTTTGTTTCTCCCAAATTTTCTCTTCTTCATCTCTATTTCTGAACAATTGAATAAATTCCTCAATGGAGTTTCTACTGCAGATGGCTCTGGAGAGATCCCAGAAGCTTTTTCCTCCTCTCTTAATCTTTTCTTTTGTTGTTTTTGAAGTAAAGTGTAGTGATCTCGAACAGACTTTTGCGTCACGTTAAACTTTGGGTGATCCATATCATTTAAGGAATCACTGATCATTTTCCATGCATTACCTCGTTGCTGTGATCCTTTTTTGAAGTTCCATGGTTGGAATAAATACATTTCACGAACTAGAATTTCATTATGTTCATTTGTCCAAGTCATTGCTTTTTTGCTAAAATTACAAAAATAAATAAGAATGCAAAGGAAACCAAACAAATAAACTAATTATAAATATATAATATTTCGTTTATATAAAAATATAATAAAATATTAGTTGAGTTGTAATATTTGAAAAAAACAATCGATTTAGTACTCTGTGTGTTAAATAATTTACCCTTATCTCAGTACAAACTGAATATAACAATAACTTATTGCTAAAAAAGGCTTTAAACACTTAAAACTGTTCGATTCTTACCTTTTTGAGTTTTGATGTTCATCCGCCATCTTGAACATGCAGGACGCGTCCAAAGAAGACGATTTCACGGCGTCGTCGCCAAAAGGAAGCAGCCAAAATGTTAAGAAGCATGCGCACTAGCATTAACTCCCGGCGTCGTCGTCAAAATGTGAAGTTTCGTAAACTCTCTACTAAAATAAGAACGATTTGGTATATGTCTTGATTGAGTAAGATTAGTGTGTTTCCAAATCAACAGAACAAGATTTGCGTTTTCCGCAGTTACATAAGTTTCCCTCATATCACGAAACACTTTGATCAGTCCCTCGTCATTCTGGAATTCAAATAGAATAGTACCATTTGATCCGTACACCATTATTGTGACGGGTGTTTAAATAAATTTCACGAAAAAATATAAAAACTAAGTCCATTCTATACTAAACGCATTATCTGCAGCAAAAAGATCCTGTTAAGCAGTGTTTGATGGTGCATAGAACGAAATGCTTAAACATCAAATTCATCGCATACTCTTTGCTCTAGTTATAACAAGACATCGAGCATTGCATGTGCTTTTTTTTTAAAGGTGATCGGTTCTTGGAAGACGCCGCAAGAAATTGTTAGAGAAGATAATAGTACGTTAACTGTTAAAAGCGTTTACCTCTTCTTCTTCGACCTGTCGCAGCAATGGAAAAGTTAACAAGAGCAAGAACCAAACATAGTACTGCCAAGATTCTCAAGGTATTCATCTTTGTCGATCTAAATGTTGTAAATTGTCATGTCAAATTATGTAGCGTGTGACTGTGTTATATTATAGATTGTAACTGATATTATTAAATTGATGGAAAATACGTAGATAGTTAAAAATTGTGGTTTCGGTGGAAATGCTATACGTGAAAGCTAAAGTACTAAATTCATGTCAAGGGAACACTTTCTCACCGCAATGCGTCATTGCGGTAGAATGTAGGTAGAAACAAAACTCTAAAAACGGAATAACGAAGTTGCAAGACATGTAAACGCCTAAAACCACTTCCTAATAATTATAATATAAATATATCTTGCAAGCATTTGTTCTAGAGCTAGGAAAAGCCGACGTTATTGGTGTATGAGCTGGTCATAAAAATTTGATAAATTAGCAGTCGTATTGCAGAGGCAAAAAAGTTCGAAAACTCAGTTTAAACTCATTGACGGTTGTCCGCAATCTTAACGATATTAATTCAAATATTCCGTATCGCGAATAATCAACGTTTGGAACTCCGTAACGTAAAAATCGTGCACAACCACTGTAAATATCCTTTTGAAGTGTTAAATATAATTGTCAAAATACAGTCCCATCGTTCGATTGAAGTTTTAAGAATAGGGAACCAGCAGTTCGTACAGAATGTGCGAAACTAAAATCGAAAGCATGAAAAGACATGAAAAGGCAGTCACAGCCTCACAAAATATCTTGAACATAATTTTATCCAGAAAATAAGTAATTTTGCCATGACTTTGAAAAAATTAGACAAATGTTCACACTCATTAAATTTGTACACGAACTATTAATAATAAATTGACATAACATATACAATATTTAAAATTGCAAAAAAGGTGAATCTATAAAAACGAAGTGATAATGAGCCACGTGGACTCCTAGAATGAAATCATTTAAATGGTACTGACAAGATTAAAGTATTTTCTTGCTCTGCAATGGCAAACGTTAGAGAACTTTGGAAATTTATCAAAGAAGACGATTCCTTTTATACTCTTTCATTGCAGTTTATAAAATAAGAGCAATACAACGCAAGCGCTGATTGGTCTATAGCTGAAAATTTGCATTAATCCGAGCTAAATTAAAGAGAATTTGAGAATCCATCATCAATGTTTAGGGAAAAATTAAAACATTTGCTTCAAACTTAGCCCATTCGCATTATTGTTATTTTATTAAGGAGACAATAGATGTTTTTCGTATTTGCACACGCTTATGCAAATCTCGGAGAAGTTTATGAAAGATCTGTCACGATCTTCGGTTTCTTGTTGTCACTAACGTCTCTTCGTTTTGCATAAGCCTGTACACAGCAATTAAACATCTTTCATTAATTGTATTAGCTTTTAAACCCACCATTGCTCATGCAGATGATTCTTATTAGAATTCAGACCTAATGCCACAAAGCATTTCACAGAGTAATGACGGAAAAACTACATGAAAAAGTATTTTCGGAATTATAAGTTATCAAAACGGCATAGCTTTAGATATATCTGCAATGTTAGAAAGTGAACGATTGTAGATATTGGAGCATTGATAAGCGTGTGTCCTTATAAAACCATCTGACCACTCGACATAACAAATATTGATGATCAATAGCATTTTGCCACTGAAATTTCTGCAACAAATTGAAAATGAACTTGACTCTCAGTTTGAGAAACAAATCCCAAAACAATTCAAGTGAATATTCTTTTTAGTATGTCATTATTTTAATTAGCTTGTTCACTTGTATCTAGTCATCAGCATAACCAACCATCGAATCCTTTGTAGAAGATTCTATAAATATTCTGGCAAAACATCTTTAGGACAAAAATCATCTGCATGACCAGTCATGGGTTGGCAAACAAAATCAAGCCCCGTTCACTGTTATCCAGATATTTTCTAATTCATCATCTACTACACTTGCGTTGCGTCTATGTATTATGTGGTCACAGTTTATTCGAATCCAATTCGCGTGCCCACGCTTATTTTGATTCAATTGGGAATTTTGTTCATGTTTGTTATCGAGCACGTGCGCACCATTAACCAGTCGCAGGGGTTCGATATTACCCCCCCCCCCTTGTTCGATTCCAAAAAGGTGAAAACATGTCAAAATGAGGCAAAAAAAACATCAAGAACTTGGGAAACAAAGCGAATTTATCTGCGACAGGCCACTTGTCTCACCAGTTTTAACTCACAATTGTCATGTATAGCTTCGCTTTTTTGAACGTGTTAGTCCTGACGGCCGTTCTGTTTTGTAGGTATTATCAATAGCATGTCCTAGTTAAGCCTCCTCTTAAATAACCCATTTGAGCATATTTTAAAGCCTTTTTTTATTGCTGATACACGCTAAACGACTGGATATAAGCGAAATGAGCACTGAAACCCTGTGCTTTTAAGCCATATGTAAGTTTTGCAGTAAGTACCGGCGGCAATTTTGTAATGTCGTCGTAAAAGATTTGACCGTCCACTGGAGAGCACGGTGAAAAAATATCCGTATTTTTATGCGAGCTTACCTAATGCGTATGGACTACAGCCATACGAGATGGAAAAAATTTTCAGACTCACAGATACCCTGATACATGTAAATGGCCTAAATTAGCTTGCTAACCTATGATTGGTCATGCAAATGATTTTCATTAAAATGCCGACCTCCGTTTCCAGAGTAGTCATTGAAGTCATTAATGACAAATGGTTATTTCTAACATTAATGATGTGTAAAATAACTTGCCTAATGATATATAGCTCAAAATATTTGCATTCATACATTAAATTGAATTGCTTGAATTTATTTTCGTGTTTGTTGATAATTTAACAATTGCACTAAACTCTATATGCCGCTGTGCAATGTTATAATTTTTCCTCAATCAGATCAGAAAAGCTCTTTGCCAGTTATTTCAACATAATTTGGTGAAATGTCAAAAGAATCATAGAGGTTTCATCACATACACTGGACAACTTTCAAACATTTTTGCCATCATGTATTATCCACGATTTATACAAAAGGCAAAAATGTTATTTGGTGATGTGGCAGAGCTGATTGTCGAGCAACTTCTGTTGCATGGTTGTATGACAATGACATCAGTTGTTACTCGTGTTACACAACGGCTACATGATCCTCAGGCTGAAGCATCAGTTCCCATAAACGAATATCTTGTTTCTGAACAGTTCGCCAACATGGCTAGCATGCATTTGCTTCAACGTTCAACTCTAGAAACCATTGATCCCAGTGAGGCTCCTCCAAATGAGAGTGAAAAATATCAGTTGCCGAGAGCATACACACCCACAGGTATGTTACTGGTGACTATTTCTTGTGATATTTCAATACTTCAATACTTCAAGTAAATGAAATTCTATAGGAGAAGCAAGCATTCAAAATGGCTGTCAGTATTTCAGAGTCCATCTATGTTGATAATTTCTCTTGTCAAACATCAACATATATTAATGGAAAAATATTGATGAACTTAGCTCTTTGTTTCGGATTGTGCCGCCTAACTCACCTCCATCCTTGGATATGATATTACTTTACCAGTTATCATAAAGAATTGCGCATGTCACTGTGGAAAATTATTCCTTTAAAACAAAAATGAAACCTGTTTTAACAAATGGTATACAGCTGATTTTATAGTTGCATTCACCTATAAAAAACCCTGACAAAAACAACTATACTAACGAACATAAAGGACAAAGAACAACCCAACGAACGACAAGGTGCAGTTTACAAAATAAACTGCTCCGACTGCCACGCCTCCTATATCGGGGAAACTGGCAAGAACTTAAACATGAGACTTACTGAACACAAACGAGCTACTAAGAAACAAGACAAAACTAATCACATTGCCGAACATCACCGAATCACAAAGCACAACATTAACTGGGACTCGGCAAAATACATTACTTACAGTACTGACTATAGACAACGGCTTACATTAGATAATTGGTATACCAACTTGGAACAAACCCCCCTGAACAGATCACAGCAATTACCGGCACCTTACAAACGACTTATTCACAATACAAACAAACGATCAACACTTCACACCAATTCACAATGACAATACACAATTGACACCCACACATTACAATTAAAAACATCATACCTAAATCATACATCACAACTAATAACATTTCACTTCACACTAATTCACAATGATAATACACAATTAACACCCACATTTCCTGTACACACAATACAATGACGTAAGAACCAGATAACAAATACGGCTAACCTGACGTTTACTCCTCATTTGACTCTGAGGATGACTACTGCTAAGGTTGTCGAAACGTCAGTCAACAACAACAAAAACAGTCCTTCTCAGGACTATATCAACCTGGACGATCTATATTTACAAACATGTAAAACACATACTGTAATGTTTGTTAAGAATTTCTGTTTACGGACCACATAGTGCTAAAGGGAATTAACACAATGGTGCATACATTGCATCTTTGTCATTTGAATACAATCCATTACAACTTAATGAAATGGTTGAACATGTGTATTTATTGTGTTTGTCACATTCTGCATCGTGACTTCATTGCCTTCTCTAAAAGTCTTGAACATAAAAGCATTGATTTTGATAAAATGATTATGTATTACATTGATGTTGTGCAAAGTAACTTGTCTAATGATATATAGCTGAAAATATTCATACATTCATTGAATTGCTTGCTTTTCTTTTGGGTTTTCGTTAGTATTATTCTAAAATTTGCGGTAAACAGCAATGCAGCAGCAGTTGTGTTATAATTTTTCTCAATCAGATCAGAAAGCTCTTTGCCAGTTGATTTAATATAATTTTGTGAAATGACAAAAGAATCCAACAGGTTTCATTGCATACGCTCGACAAATTTCAAACATGTTTGTCATCATGTATCATCTGCGATTCATGCCAAAGACGAAAACATGATTCGGAGACCAAACTTATTGTCAAGGTTGCATGCACTTCTGCTGCAATATTAACTAGCAATTTCATCAGTTGTCGGCACTTAAGCATATTTATAAAACAAACTTGACGTTAAAGACCGCAATATCTTGCAAATATCATCATCTTGACCTGAAATCTTGCATGCCCTAATATCAGTGTAACTTTTTCTTATTACATTTTGACAAGTTTTGACATAGAAAATGACATGCCATAGTATTTTCGAAATTTCAAATTATCAAAGCGCAAGGTAGTTAAAAGAGGAAGAGAACAATTTATATATTGGGTCATTAATGAGGGTGTTTCCTTACAAAAACCATCAACATTATGATTCTTGATAGTCAATAATCTTTTCGCCTCTGTTACAGGTTTCTGTATAAGCATGAATTTAAAATTTATTCGACTTTCAGTTTGAAAAATAAATCGCTAAACTGTCTCGTTGTTTTTAATAAGAAAATATTGTTAATTAGTTTCCTGAATTGTGCCTAGTCATCAGCATGTCTGGCAAAATATCTTCAAACGAGTTTGCGTCATCATATATTGGTTAAAGGACGTAAATAATTGTCTTTAGCCGACAGCAGGTCGGCATTTTAATGAAAATCATTTGCATGACCAATCATAGGTTAGCAAGCTAATTTAGGCCATTTACATGTATCAGGGTATCTGTGAGTCTGAAAATTTTTTCCATCTCGTATGGCTGTAGTCCATACGCATTAGGTAAGCTCGCATAAAAATACGGATATTTTTTCACCGTGCTCTCCAGTGGACGGTCAAATCTTTTACGACGACATTACAAAATTGCCGCCGGTACTTACTGCAAAACTTACATATGGCTTAAAAGCACAGGGTTTCAGTGCTAATTTCGCTTATATCCAGTCGTTTAGCATGTATCAGCAATAAAAAAAGGCTTTAAAATATGCTCAAATGGGTTATTTAAGAGGAGGCTTAACTAGGACATGCTATTGATAATATCTACAAAACAGAACGGCCGTCAGGACTAACACGTTCAAAAAAGCGAAGCTATACATGACAATTGTGAGTTAAAACTGGTGAGACAAGTGGCCTGTCGCAGATAAATTCGCTTTGTTTCCCAAGTTCTTGATGTTTTTTTTGCCTCATTTTGACATGTTTTCACCTTTTTGGAATCGAACAAGGGTAATATCGAACCCCTGCGACTGGTTAATGGTGCGCACGTGCTCGATAACAAACATGAACAAAATTCCCAATTGAATCAAAATAAGCGTGGGCACGCGAATTGGATTCGAATAAACTGTGACCACATAATACATAGACGCAACGCAAGTGTAGTAGATGATGAATTAGAAAATATCTGGATAACAGTGAACGGGGCTTGATTTTGTTTGCCAACCCATGACTGGTCATGCAGATGATTTTTGTCCTAAAGATGTTTTGCCAGAATATTTATAGAATCTTCTACAAAGGATTCGATGGTTGGTTATGCTGATGACTAGATACAAGTGAACAAGCTAATTAAAATAATGACATACTAAAAAGAATATTCCCTTGAATTGTTTTGGGATTTGTTTCTCAAACTGAGAGTCAAGTTCATTTTCAATTTGTTGCAGAAATTTCAGTGGCAAAATGCTATTGATCATCAACATTTATTATGTCGAGTGGTCAGATGGTTTTATAAGGACACACGCTTATCAATGTTCCAATATCTACAATCGTTCACTTTCTAACATTGTAGATATATCTAAAGCTATGCCGTTTTGATAACTTATAATTCCGAAAATACTTTTTCATGTAGTTTTTCCGTCATTACTCTGTGAAATGCTTTGTGGCATTAGGTCTGAATTCTAATAAGAATCATCTGCATGAGCAATGGTGGGTTTAAAAGCTAATACAATTAATGAAAGATGTTTAATTGCTGTGTACAGGCTTATGCAAAACGAAGAGACGTTAGTGACAACAAGAAACCGAAGATCGTGACAGATCTTTCATAAACTTCTCCGAGATTTGCATAAGCGTGTGCAAATACGAAAAACATCTATTGTCTCCTTAATAAAATAACAATAATGCGAATGGGCTAAGTTTGAAGCAAATGTTTTAATTTTTCCCTAAACATTGATGATGGATTCTCAAATTCTCTTTAATTTAGCTCAGATTAATGCAAATTTTCAGCTATAGACCAATCAGCGCTTGCGTTGTATTGCTCTTATTTTATAAACTGCAATGAAAGAGTATAAAAGGAATCGTCTTCTTTGATAAATTTCCAAAGTTCTCTAACGTTTGCCATTGCAAAGCAAGAAAATTCGTGTAAAGAAATTATCAAGGTGAATTACAGTAAGATACTTTAATCTTGTCAGTACCATTTAAATGATTTCATTCTAGGAGTCCACGTGGCTCATTATCACTTCGTTTTTATAGATTCACCTTTTTTGCAATTTTAAATATTGTATATGTTATGTCAATTTATTATTAATAGTTCGTGTACAAATTTAATGAGTGTGAACATTTGTCTAATTTTTTCAAAGTCATGGCAAAATTACTTATTTTCTGGATAAAATTATGTTCAAGATATTTTGTGAGGCTGTGACTGCCTTTTCATGTCTTTTCATGCTTTCAATTTTAGTTTCGCACATTCTGTACGAACTGCTGGTTCCCTATTCTTAAAACTTCAATCGAACGATGGGACTGTATTTTGACAATTATATTTAACACTTCAAAAGGATATTTACAGTGGTTGTGCACGATTTTTACGTTACGGAGTTCCAAACGTTGATTATTCGCGATACGGAATATTTGAATTAATATCGTTAAGATTGCGGACAACCGTCAATGAGTTTAAACTGAGTTTTCGAACTTTTTTGCCTCTGCAATGCGACTGCTAATTTATCAAATTTTTATGACCAGCTCATACACCAATAACGTCGACTTTTCCTAGCTCTAGAACAAATGCTTGCAAGATATATTTATATTATAATTATTAGGAAGTGGTTTTAGGCGTTTACATGTCTTGCAACTTCGTTATTCCGTTTTTAGAGTTTTGTTTCTACCTACATTCTACCGCAATGACGCATTGCGGTGAGAAAGTGTTCCCTTGACATGAATTTAGTACTTTAGCTTTCACGTATAGCATTTCCACCGAAACCACAATTTTTAACTATCTATGTATTTTCCATCAATTTAATAATATCAGTTACAATCTATAATATCCTGATAAATTTTTTTTAATAAAGAATTAAGTTCAGCATCAGTTAAGCCTGTAGGTTGACAAATATAAATACGTTTTTTATGTATTGATAAAAAATGAATAATTGGAGGATTGTACACAATTAAATCATCTCCACATTCATTTGCATAATGTAAAGGAGCAATACATAACAATTCACTTCTTGAATCACCATAAATTTCAATATAAATTTTATCAAAATATATAAACATTTTATTTATTTCAACTGTATAATCAGGAAGATATGGACAATGAAATAATTTAATTTCTTTTAAAAATATACGTTGTCTAGAATCAAATCCAGAATCAAATGTATGTCTTATTTCTTTTTTATCTAATCCCAACATAAAACTAAATTTTATTGAAAAACTTAATTTTAATTCCATTCTATTATTTCCTGTAGCATAATCAATATATTCTATTTTGTTCATTACAGGTTTTGTCCAAATATAATTTTTAAAATCATATTATTTATCGTCTTTAATATAAGATTCTTTCACCTGACCATAGTAACAAGTATATTCATTTGTTAAAATCATACTATTTTTACCATTTTTATTATTAAAAAATATTAAGATCTATTTAATAATCTTTTAAAAGCGATATAACTTTTTTATTGTTATATATTCCCTATGGTATTTTAATTCTTGGTAAATTAAACTATGAAATTGGATGTAAACTTTTATCTATATTTTTAGTAGTAACATCCGTTTGAATAACGTATTTTGAAAATTTTAATTCTAAATCACACCAACATTCATCTTCATTAATAATTTTTGCTGTTTTTGGATGAAAATCATTTAACACAGTTATGTATTTTTTATTGTTTAATGCATAAATTTGACCAAGTAATGTTGTAGTAAAATGATTAATACAATTTTTTTCAACATTTTTATTATTAACATTACTATTTAATGTCTTCTAATCATCTGTTTTATTGTTGCTATAAATCTTTCATCATGAGTAGCTTTAATATCACGATTATAAGTATTATAAATTGAAAAATTATATTTTTTTAATATTCTTTTTAATATTCTTTACTAGATTTATTTTGCAATAAACGAACAAATGCATATCTTGAATAAATATCAACTACACATAACAAATAAAGCAAATTATCATTGTATCTTGCCAAATCTTTCATTTCAGCAAAATCAATACTCCATAAATCATTTTTTCCCATATATTTATATTTAAAAGATTATATTTTTTCTTTTTCTTTTGATAAAAATTATATATATTTTGTTCATTGTCTTCTAAATGTTCGCCTTTTAATCATATTGCAGCTTTTTTATAAAATCATCGTTAATTAAATTAGTCTCCTACTTCGTTGTCCTTCATCATTCACAATCGCTGGAGGAGGAGGATGATAATCAAGCACTGAAAGAAAAATGTTACTATATATTCCTTCCATTTCATCATTTCCATATTTTTTATTAAATTCTACAAAATCATATTTCTTCCCTAATTTTTGGTCTAAAATTTCGTTCCTAAATTCATTATGATAAGCAATACAATCATATAGTGAAATATCCAATTTATTAGAAAACTCTTTCAACACATAAATACCTTCAATGTCATTGCCATTTTCAATATTTTTTTTCTTTTTTTACTTCCTACGGTTTTCGGCATTTCTTTTTAAATTTTTTTCTTTAACTTCCTTTGCTTTGTTTTGTTTTTTTCTTTTTTTCTTCCGTTTTTACTAAATAACAGCAAGATCCAACAAATTGTTGCAATTTTTGTGATATAGTTTTTTAATCATCATCTTTTCTGAAATACACTTTGTAAAAATCATCCTTCCAATCAATCATTGAAATATCATTTAGATCACTGGGTTTGAAACATTCATCCTACTAATCATCATCATCAACATAAACAGTCACACTTTCATCCACAGTACGAAATGATTTTTTGTGTTTTTAAAACCAATTTTACTGAATCACGTACAGAAATAACATGATTTTCATTAGATGAAAACGAAACTTCATACAAATCTCCACTTTCATCTTTATTAGCAATTTTATTCAACACATTTGATAATTTTTCACATGCTGGCAAATTCAATTGCATTTCTTCTGTACAACACAATCCATCATTGTATGGAGAGTAAACAGAATTTGAAAGAAGCATAGGTTACTAAAACATTTAGAAATGCATACTTTATTTGCAAGGATTGTTTTTCCATTAGAATAACTTTGCAAAACTGTTACAAAATCTCTGAAATTTTTTTTGTAATTGGTAAACTCTTGCGCCATTTCTCTTATCTTTTCCTTAAAAAACTTATATCGATGTGTTGTTTGAAAGTATATGAAAACAAATAATACAAAACATGAAAAAATAAGATGATAATATACCCTACAAAAAAATAAACAATTTTTTATTCTTACCAATAAATCAACCAATTTTTTTACAAAATTATCAACAAATTTTTTTATTATTCCCATACCATTTTTGTTTTGTTAATAATTGACCCATTATTAAATATAATTCTTTACCAATATTTTTTCTAAATATTTTTGTTCATTTATATAAATATTATAGTTTTTGAGATATAATTTATATTTTAAAATAAAATTATAAATTTTTTTTTGATCAGTATTTGTCAATTTGTTATTCTTTGATAAAAAGCTTAACAATAAAATTTTTAGAAAAACTGTTTTAAAAATTTTTTCATCATATTGAAACAAATAAATTCCTTTAAAATATTAATGAATTAAGTCATTCATTCCCATTTTCTAGGGGCACATTAATGAAGACACTAGTTACATCGAAAGAACAAATCATTAGATTAGAATGCATTGAAAAAGGCTCTAGTGTAGTAATTCTTCACAGAGAAGATTACAACAGCAAAATGCTAAATATTTTATAAGACAACAATAAGTTTTACGTGCTTGGAAAATTGCCAATGTGCGATAAAACTAGTACATTAGAAAGGAGATTGCAAACACTTCTTCTAAACTTAAAAAAATCAAACCAAATTCATGAAACTTTTTATAATTTAGTCCACCTCCCGGGGGGCAGAGAGACCACGTATGTATGGTTTGTCAAAAATTCACAAAGAAGGCACTCTACTTCGACAAATTCTAGCCACGATTAACTAAGCTCAACATGAGCTAGCCAAAGAATTGTCAGTGGTACTTTCGCCCGTTTTGGAGAGGTTTTCAACATACGCTTTAAAGGACTCTTTTACTTTTACTAATGAGCTTAAACAACAAAATTTTTCAATGCATTCTAACCTAACGATGTGTTCTTTCGATGTAACTAGTCTCTTCACTAATGTGTCCCTAGAATAAACCATTGAAATTTGTGCCCAAAATCTTTTTCACTCAGATATGACTTTGCCGGACTTGTATGAGAATGCATTTAGAGAACTAATGATAGCTGCTACAAAGGGTGTAGAGTTTAGTTTTGAAGACATGTATAAACAAATTGACGGGGTGGCTATGGGTTCTCCACTTGGACCGGTTCTTGCGAATATTTTTGTTGGCTATCATGAATGCAAAATGCTTGCATCTTCAGATTGTCCGGATGTGCTGTGGTATAAGCGTTATTTGGATGACACCTTTTCTTTGTTTCATAACGACAAAAATCGTGAACGTTTTCTTAGTATACTTTGCTCTCTTCACCCTGCACTAAATTACACCTCTGAACTAGAGTGAAACAATCAATTGGCCTTTTTAGATGTTCTAGTACACAAACGCAATGGTCAGTTCTTAACAAGCATTCATCGCAAAGCAACTTTCACTGGTTTGTACTTACGCTTTGACTCTTTCTCTTCGCATAGAGAAAAGATTTCTGTAGTGAAGTGTTTGATAAAACGAACGTATAGATTGTCCTCAAAAGAGTTTATTGATAGCGATCTTATCCGGAGAAGTTGCTAGACAAACTTTTCTTATCCACTAACAATGAACAGAATGAACTTTTCGGACCGGCCAAGGGCCCTTTTTTTCATTAAACTTCCCTGGATGGGTAAGGCCTTTAATGACATTAAGAGTGAAACTAAAAATATCACCGAGAGTTTTTTTTTTGCATGCATTGTGGTATTTATATTCTCAAAAAAAACTTTTCTTCCACCCACTCCCAAAGAGTCTCTCCCTGCTCAAATATCAAGCAATGTAGTCTACGTGTTTAAATGTGAGTGTGATGCTCGCTATGTAGATAGGACTTCTCAAAGTTTGAGTGAAAGAATAAAGCAGCATGTAGCAGCTTCTGTCACGAATAAAACTGTTCCTTTACGACAACTACCAAAACGTGGGTGTAAAAGTGAAAATCCAATTCTATGTGATTCAGCAATTGGAAAACATCTTTTGAGCAACACTCGCTGTGCCAATGCTTATTCTGATGAAAACTTTAGAATTATTAAAAAATGTCGCTCGTTATTCCAGCTACGCATCATGGAGTCGGTATTAAATAAATTGACTAATCCTGTCCTTTGCCGACAAAAGGATTACGTGTTTAATCTGTCTCTGTTTTAAGTTTCATCTCTAAAAATAGGGATGACATTGACCTTTTGTAACGTTATAAATATAGCATGGTTTGGAGGTTCTCATTTAGCAGACGTTGACACCTGATGAATAGTCTGCCGAAATGCATAGTGTCTCTTTCTATTTGTAAATAACGGTTCCTTTGAATTGTTTGGTTAATATTTTGGTTAAAACAGTTCTTTGAAGAACTATTACATTGTTATTATCACCATTCACCATGGTATTTGCTATTTTTAAATCTATCTTTAAGTTTGTCACCACGACAAAGTCTCTGTTTCATTATTTAAAATAAAAACAATTAAAATAAAAAAAAAAATTCTTTATACTATTACAAAATTATATAAAACTGTAACTTTGTTCATTTTCATACTAACGCTTGGTGTAAATGGTTGATTCAAATTAATATGTCCTATACTTCCATCAGTAAACTATACAGCAATTTATTTTATAAATATTGTTTTCATTGGGGAATATGTTATGATTACAAACTTTCTTTTCATTATAAAAAAATAACAGCGCCAAGTCCAGCAGAGAGTACTGTTTATCATGGAAACGTTTGCTGTGAAGGCAAAGAAGAATTAAAAACAAAAATTGAAGAATAAATTAACGTAATAAAAGAAGAAGAAAAAAAATAAAAAATAATATAAGGGCATACAAAAAAGAAGTTAAAGAATTGAAAAAAAAGAAAAACACATTATTATATGCTTTTTTTATGAGTTAATTTTATTTATTTTAGTTATTTACAAAAATGGATGAAAATAAAAATATTATTGCAAATAAAAAATATAGAAAATTATTTTATAAATATTGCTTTTTATTGTAAAAAAATGTCAAAGACATGAAATGGATGCAGTATATAGTGCGTCAATACCAATAACTTCATCAGAATGTTTTTTTCATCATTCACATGTTTGCTAAAAAAAATATGAAGAAATATAAAAAAACTTTGAGGAAGAAATTGATTTTATTGAAAAAGAAAGAAAAAGAAAATACAAAAAATAATTGATAGCAAGTTATATTATTAACAAAAACTGCATCAGAATATACTTATTTTCATTCCAATTTTTGTTGTATTACAGAAGGGAAATACAGAAAAAAAGAAAAAAAGAAATAAAAGAAATTAATAAAAATGAATGCAGATGGTGAAATAAAAACAAGATTACTCGAATTATCTTTATTTAGAAAACATTTAACTATTTACTTCCAAACGAAATAAAGAAATAAATGAAATTAGAAAAACCAAACAAAAATAATTTTAATATACTTTGAAGAGCAGAAATTGGTGAATATACTTTTGAAAAACCAGCATTTGGTGCATCTACTTCTGGCAAATCAACATTTGGTGCAACTAGTAGTTTATTTGTTAGATAAAATGCTAAGAAAACATTTGATGCATCTAGGAAGGAAAAACTACCACCATTTGGTCAGCCAGGTGGTTTATTTAAAAAAAATGAAAATATAACGTTTTCAATTGTAAAAACATGTAACAAATTGTTTTTTATTAAATTGTTTTGCCATTTTTTACATTTTTTTTTCATTTTTTTACATTTTTAAATTTTTTTTTTCAATTTTTTTTCAATTTTTTACAATTATTTCGTTTTTTATACACTTTTATATATCCACTTCTATCATAACTATTCAGTCATTCAAAGAGAGAAGATGTCTTTCGAAAGTAGAATCAAATCATTTATTCAACATGTGAAATTTTATTGGTATTTTGATGGAAAACACATTTTCACCATAGCTCTTCTTCATGGTGTTTTTTATTTTGTCTTCATAAAGTAATGACGAATGTTTGTGATTAATTTTATCTGGACTTATTTGTAAGAACATTTAAGTTTTCTTATTTATTAACAATATGGCTCTTAAATAATCAATATGAAGTATTTTTTCAGAGTTTATATATATGGAAATAATATTGATGATGATGATGATTATAAAGAAAATTTTGTGTCATAAAATTGAACTTTGGACTTTCCATAATATCATTTAAATAAATTGGACTTTGGACTTTCATCAATGAAAATAATTTGTAATGTATATGAAATATATCTATTTTTAATAAATTTATTTGTTTTTATATCTATGTATATATTTTCTATGACATTTCATCAATTAATATATATATGTATTTCATCACAGGCTCACACTCTCTATTTTTATATTTACTACCGCTGACTGCTTAAAAACGACCCCACTTTTTTTTGTTATAAATTGTATTATAAACTATTATTAGACACTTATAATTCAATTTATAATAAAAAAATTTGAGCCTGCGATGAAATGTATATATATGTATTAGTTATTTACTTTAGTTCAAGCAGTTTTTAAATTAGTATCAAGTCGGAAATCACTTGTATTTTGACCTGATAAAACTTCAGTGAAAACTCGTAAAGATTCGGATGTCTGTTGTTTGGGTAGCTGTTGTCCGCGTTCAAATCGAAAGCGATGATCAGACGTTGAGGAGAATTGAATCGTGCAATATGCGATGATTTCCATTGCATGACGCCTTCAGAAATGTAGTAACTTTGCAATAAGCGGTCGACACCAGGAGCGGATCTAGAGTATGTCAAATCCGTCGCGCAATTGATGTTTGAAATTCAAAAATTACCTATTCATATTAATTAAAAAATCATTAAAGTGGTTATATCACAAATTTTAGCCCCCCTTTTTTATGAGCTTAATTAAAAATTAAGCTCATGAAAAGCCTCCAAAGTCGGGTACTATTTGCGAATTTTTTACGACGCCATATTGATACTTGTGACGTAGATAGTTGAACACGTCTGTTTCCGTCAATATTATATTATATTATAGAAGGTGATTTTGTTGTCGTTTTTGTTGTCTTAAAAAAAATAATGACAGTATTTTCAATAAAATATTAAAAAACAAGTTGTCCGGAAAGTATGGCCTCAAATCAGTGCTCAGATAATTCGAATTCGATGTCTGAATGCGTATCTGATTCGAGCTCGGAATTCGTGGGTTATGTCGAGCATTTAAACGACTTCGCATATTACGATGAACCGCTCGCATGAGATGGTGATGAAGTGCATACTCCAGATGATCCCGATGGAATTCTCCTCGACCTTAGAACAACGAAGTGATGGCGTAATTCCACTCGGTGAATGGTAAGTTGTTGTTTTCTCCTGTTTGTAATATACATAAAGTTACTTTATAAACCACAATGCTCCCACGTTTCAGGTGTAATTGTCAATGCTGTCATACCGATTTGTTAGAAGGCGCATTAGAATACAAATGCTGTAAGGAAATAGGACCAGCTTTGCAGAAAATGACATTCGATGGCAGCATTGAGAAAATATCATGCATAACACAGCATGCCAAATTTGGGCCTTTAGTTCATGAAGCTGTCCTTCAAAACGTCGGGCCACTATTGAGAGATAGGAATGGACGTGCTTATGGCCGCCAAGCATCACAATCATTAAATATGTAAGATTGTAAATTGTATGAGAAATAATGTTATCATCAACATTTTTTCATCAAAAATAATTAGTCAAACCTTTTTATTTACTTCAGGTACTTGAGAGCTGTTGCATACAGATGGTTGATACGATGGTTTTGTGGGTCTATGGGATGGGAGAATACTCGGCCTTTACCTGCTTGTGTTTACCACTTTATTCGGAAAGCATATCCAAGTGGTAACACAAAAGGTTACATACTATCAGAGGGGCGATGATGGAAGGGTCTTTTAACTTGTGCACTGTAGAGACTGTTGGCGTTCTTTGCTGAGTTTACAATGGTCGGGAAATATGCCTAGATGAAAACCAAATGGAAGATACATGGATGCACTATATGGTAAAGAAAATCTTTTCTTCAATGTCAGTCTGGGAAAAAAGACAAAAGAAAAATTAGATGGAATTAAATCATAGCATAAATGTAAAAATGGAAAATAGCAAGCCACATGAACTTATCTTATAAGGTCTTCACACTTGAGTGCACTGCATCTGCAAAGGGCATGTTGAGCATTAAACTACAATAAAAAAAATTATTCATGAAAATTAATTAGTTTCACAATCGAGTGAGATAGTCATCTTCAATCTGACAAGTATACATACCATTCAATGTTATATTAATACTGTAATCATCAGGAAAGGTGTGTATATCAGTGCCCAGACAGGGAGGCTAGAGGGTACTATCACTTGCCTAAGGTGAACTCTCAGGCTGGTGGTGGGAAGGAGGTGCCTTAGTTCTCCATTCCAGACAGGCTCCAAGCTATGTCTGACCACTGCCCTATCATCTACCAACATCAATTTATTCTTTTTCAGTGGAGCATTGACCTCGAGGATGTCCTTTCATTGGAGGTTTGCATTTAGTACATTTTTATACCAGCTTAAAGTCTTTTGTAAAGATGTAAGTTTTTTCTTAAGACGATGGCACGATTTACATGGAGACTGGGATTCACAAATATCTTCACCAATTGCATGTAGTTCTTCTTCAAATGGCGAATCGTTTGCTTCCCCAGTGCATACTTCAACATGCTCAGCTCCATCCCTAGTAGATGGTACTTCCTCATTGAGGGAACATGTTTCCTTCAGCAATGGCTTATGGAGAGTATGTCGAATAATGTACAAAACTTATATCAAATTTATATGACAAAAGAAAAATTAACATAAACAAGCGTAAACTTACTTGTCTGCGCTTTCGATCAGTTATTTCGTCTTGTAATGGTTCAGGAATCCCAGCCACGTCAATGGTTGGGATAGCATCTTTCTTCAACCTTCTTTTTAGCTTGACTTGCACGCTCAACTTAAGGTCAAACAAGAATCTTCAAAATGCGCAGAACACAGACACGAGGTAGAGGAAGCCTTAAAACCCGGTCTATGTTTACGCACAAAATTTACCCATTTTCTATGTCTTTGCAGCTCTGTTTCTTTTTTAGGAAACAGATGCACCGACATTCCTTCTGTTTTTGAATGATTGGCGCAACTAATTTGATTAGGTCCGCCAGCAACACAGCGTTTTCCTCCGCGTTTCTTATTAAGATTACTAGTAGAATACGCCATGTTGATACATGTGTTCAACTTTCTACGTCACAAGTCATTAGCATACCGATCAAAAAGTTCGCAAAAAAAATGCTGAAAATCGTGACTTTGAACGTCCGTAAAATCACTTTCACCAATCCAATTTCAATTATAATTGCAGATTTAAAATCACTGAAAGAAGGTCTTTCAATTTAGCTAATAAAAAAGGGCTGATGAACTGAGTAGCATCAAGAATGTTGCGAGTGATACCCAGCAAATTTGCCCACGTTATACTCTAAACGATTACACTGTATCCACCTTGAAACAAATATTCAAATTTTAAATCGTGAATGAATTTTACGGATTGCAAGTTCTCCTCGTCTTTCCAGTAAAAATGGTGTTACGTTTTAAAGTAAAAACTTTCGACGTCATTTCGTTTTTTCTTCGGGTATATAATAAGCCGTTAATGTCGAAGAAGGACAATCGTTTAGAAAATTCCTTTTGGACATCACTTGATGGATTGCATCGCCGAACGTGGGTTTCAATTTCGCGAGAGCAATGTCTTCTGATTTGCCAACAAATACCGCCTCCATCTTGAAAATGAAATGTTTGAACGACTATCTGCATGAACAAAGCGCGGAGCTACTGCTGAAATTGCTGGATGCGCGTGTTGAAATAGAGCTTCTGCGAAACGAAATTGAGAAAAAAACTGCGCGTATTTGTGAAAACGAAGAGGTCGTATCCAAATTGGAATATTTACTCAATCGTCTATACGTTCAATACGAAGCTTTGAAAAAAGACGAGAATAGAAAATCTGCACAGCCTTCAAGACGTCATGCATTTTCATCCAATCAAACGTTTTGAGAAAAACCTATAAAATTTCCTTTATTTAAAAATTCTCTTCTCATTTTATCGAAGACATGGCGCTTGTTAGGTACACCTTCACGGCTCCTCGAGAAATAGAAACGAATTGATTTTACTGATCGATGGTTTTGTTGCAAACAATACCGGTAAATTAAATAAATATCAATTGTACAGTTTTTGCAACATTGATCGAAACGAATTCAAATATGTCTTCCTGTTTTCCTTCGCTTCTTGGCCACCTTGCGAAAACATGCTATCTTTTTTGGAGGTGAATCCCATGTTTAAAAACCCAAAAATTAGTAGTTTCGTTAGCATCAAAAAGAAAGATTGTCTTCAGATCAAACGTTTGCTTTACGGTGATGTCGATAAGAACGAAAGCAATGACGCGAGTGCAAACTGCACGAATGTACCGACAAAGAAGAAGAAGAAGAAGGGGAAGAACATATTGATCGAGAGAAACCAAAAAATATTGCCTTCAACACCCATGAAGGATAGTGACGATGTTGAACGACCGGCTACGAAAGCTGTCTAACGTAAATACTCGAGGACCGATCAAAACACTTTGAAATAACGAAGAAAGACAATGTATCGTGATATAATTTATTGTAAATAATTTTATTCATTAAAAAATAGCAGAAGAAGACGTGAAATTGAAATGGATTTGAGAAAACCGTTTTCCCGAAAAAATTCATCTCCTATTTTTCGGCGGACCGTCCTCTTCTTCGCCTTCACTTGTCGAATCGGTTCTTTTTCTTTTTTGCCTTCCCGTTCCTATCTCCTCACCTCCGCTTGCTGTTTCGGTTTCGTCTCCTTTGCTTGTTGTTGTTGTTGTTCTTGTTTCGCTGTCCTCTCCTTGGCTTGCTGATTCGGTATTCTCATCGTCTTCGTTGCTAGAACGACTTACGTGCTCTTCCTCTTCCTCTTCGTCCAAAACAAATGGATTTCGTCCTGCTACGTATCCTTGGTAATCGCAAACTTGTGTAATCTTGTTGATAACGTCGGAGTATAAATACGCTTCGTGTTCGATGTCGTTCTCGTTTGCTTCTTCCACCAGTGCTAAACATGGCGTGCTTCCTTATTCTTCCTCATATGAACATGATAACGAGAGGATAGAATCAATCCGTCGACAAGTTGTTCAACCATCGAATCGAGTTCCTCTTGCTTTTCGGGTTGTACCGATCGGCGAATGAAATTTTCGATTTCGCGTTCTTCCTCCATCTTTTTGAGTGTGCAAGGGATGGTCACGTCGCGATGACCGAACCAACTCGTCTTGAGCGTGCCGGGATGAAATTATTGTTTGTTGTGTTTCCCCATTGCCCATTTCTTCTTACAATTGTCTGCTCTTATAATATGCGATGCAAATTATTGAATGTCATAATCCCCCAATTTTGTATTCGTTGCATTCACCCGTCAATAATTTCTACATCGTTTCTATGGTCATCCATTTTTTTATCGCATAATCAGGTATGGCTTTTTCTTTTATCGTTTCTTTCTTATTACCGTCTTCCCCCTCCAACGAATACCTGTACACCTTAGGAGCTGCTACCCAAAATCGCGTCATCTTCGCTTTGGGATGTTCATCCTGCCATTTGTATTAAAAATCTCTCTCATCTAGATCTATAGCTCTTGTTTCTTCGCTATCTTTAAAAATGACGGAATCTGTATCCATGTATATGACATTGCATTTGCCCAACTTGTTCAATTGCTCCAATAACCGTAACCTCCCGTAAGCTGTTGTGTACGTCCCGATAACATAACTGGTACGGGCCGTGCATTGTTGAAGTAGATCGTAGGGTCTCTTAAAATCCACAGGTATGCGGAGATGACGTCCTACGATCTCGTGCACCCCGAGTTTGTAGATGATATCGTTACTCAAATAATGATCTAACAACGTGGTCGTGTCGTTCTCAAAGTTCTCATCCCTGTCCTCGTATAATACTTTCGCCGATTTAGGCCTTAATAACATCCTACCATAACACGGGTTCATCACTATATTTGCTGTATTTCTCGGTACCGGTTTGTATCGCATCTCGTTCGGATCGATTTGCATGCCGTGTTTTTCGCATTCCTCTTTCAATCTTCTCTTCTCCTATTCCGTCTCGCAGGGTTTCGATGCCAAAAAAGGTTGTCTTTCGCTTTGTCAATCACAAACTCTTTTAATATCACGTCTATTTCGTCGAAGATGTTTTTCTTGAAGTAACGTAAAACGCGATAACCTAAATCGATGGCGCGTTGAGCCTCAATCGTTGTCCACACACCTAACAAAAGACACTACTTCCGTGATCAAAGTACTTTGCATCGTTCCTATATACACATCGCAGACCTTCTCGTTCTTCTTTTTTTATTCTTTCTTTATTTCTTTGGCACTCTTTTCATTCCTGCTTTCTTTTCATTCGTTAGAATGTCATTAGGGGTTTTCATGCACATTCCTCACATAAAGTAAAACTAAGTCATCTGTCTTCATTCATTTGTGATGGAAGAACTGGAAAATCCAAATCCGTGCCTTGCTCCGAGAAGAGTCCTTCTCTATGACCATATGGATGTCGTTGTGGTCATAGAGATACGAACGACGATTGTGCGGGAATTTGTCGAAGAACCACGTAGACGGATATAAACTCATGACATCCAAGTACTTCATCTCACCGTCGTACTTGAATGTCGAGACCTGCATACATCCTCCGTACATACCGTTATGTTCAAAGAGAGCTGTTTCGCTGAATAAAATCAACTTTTCCCAAAGGACATGTCTAATTCATTGATTTCGTATTTGAAATGCACGGTTTGTGTTCGCTCGCGTCGTTCTCCGTAGGAAAGACGTTGTACCTTTGCGTTGGGCGTGCAATGATTTCTAACTTTCTCTCGTTCAACGATGATCCCATGCATGCGCAACCTCCGTCCGTTGGACAGAAGGGAATGGGTTTGTTCCTATATTATTCTGTGTAAGTAAGTCCTCCTTGTAAAAGTGATCGCCTCCAAAACAATCCCTTGTAAAAGTGATCGCCTCCAAAAGATGAATTGTAACGTTTCTGTTGGAGTATCGTTTCGGTTTGCGGATATCGTCGAAAAAAGTCTTCACTGTTCTCAATTAATGGTCGAACGTTACCGGAAGTGCACTAAATAAAATCTGATTCACAGTGCTCGCCTGAGTGAAATTTGCTTTGCAGATGACCGCGTGGAAGGAGTCTTTCTCAAAAAATTCCGTGTCCAATTTTTTTAGATCGAGAGGAAGAATCAACGTGTGTCCGATACAAAAATCCTTTAACATTTCGTCAAAGTTGTTGTAGGTGTTGCTGTTATTCGAGATGTGTTGCCGGATAGCTTGCACGCCAACTTCACCGAAAACCGTTTGGTTTTTGTAATCTTCTACGTTAGGTAGTCTGCTATTATTATCTTTATTATTCAAGTAGAGATATGGGAACATCTTCTTCTCTAACGCTTTGGGTATTTCCATGTCTTTTTTCACTTTATCTAACTTGGCGCTAACTAATTTCCGCGAATCGACAAATACTTTAAAAGGTTGCTCTAAGCCTCGGAAACTTTTCTTTTGCGGATTGTTGGGATCGCGAAGATAAAGCGCTGTTATGTTCGACGCTTCCTGGATGGTTTCGATTTCCATTCCCCTCCAACCCATTTCCAATACTATAAAGGGCGTATCGTATTTTCCTCCGTTGTGAGAGTAGAACACAGTCGATCCCTGGATAGACATAATGTACTCCATGCACATGTCGATGACGCTCTCACCCCCCATTGTAAATGTACGTCAATTGGCATTTCTTGCATCCGGGTATGCTGCACAGTCCACTTTCTTCGAATTCGTTCACATGTTTCCATACAGCTTTTTATCTTTCTAACGCATTGTTGATTTTCCTGGTGAAATTGATCTTATAATCTTCTTTATTCGCGAAACACTTGCTCGACATTAACAGAGAAGCACAGCACACCGCTTCGTGGAGGGCGTAATTTCACCGTAGAACATTCGAAATCGAACGCGCTGATATATTCGTAATATCTTTCTGCGATGAAAGGAAGATGATAATGAACCCGCAATACTTTGTTCTTCTTTTCACTTTTAGTGAATCCCATTCTAAATGTTGCGTGTGTTAAATGTACGCTTCTCTCCGGTTTATCCTGCACAATCTTTTTCATCTTGAATACCTCGTCGTTGTCGTCTGGAATGATGATCGGTGTGGCATCTTTATATTTTTTGTGTTAATTTTTTAGACATTTTCTAAGCTCGTTCACTCTTCCTGCCTAAGAGTCCGTCGTGGAGCTTTGAAATCCAATAATTTGTTCTTAAACGTTTCGATGGTAATATATTCGCTGTGTGTAAAATTGTGTATGTGATATCCGCTAGTCTTGCTGTCTTTTGTCTCCCCTTCTTCCAGTTCGTCATCTTCTTCGATTTGTTCGGGTGTTGTTAAAACTTTACCTTGCTTGTGCGAATATTGATGGTTGATTAAATTAAAAAGCTTGAAATGTCTAAGAAGACATTGTTCACTCCTGATAAGCGTGTGGCATTTTTCGCAACGCGGTCTGTATTTAAAAAGAGTACATGGTCGATCATAGTGACAATATCTACTCTTGCCCGGGATGCAAGGATGCTTCTTATAATCTTTATGAAAAATATTTTTTTGCATATCGGACAAAATGTTATTTAATTTACTTCTTGTTTCCTATTCGTAAATGGTATGCGTCGGATGTTCTTATTTTGAATCAAAAAGTAACGTGGAGTTCGTTTTCATTATTCTTGTATAATATTTCTCCGTCCTTGCCGTCCGCTTTCCATGCCGGTTTCTATAACGTGAATTAAACGGTTTGCTACAAAAGTTCAATTCAATCTTTCCGCACAACTCGGAGACTTTCTTCAACTTTTGGTATTTCTTTTTCTTCGCTTCTTTAAGTAAATTCTGAACTTTTGCCGGGAAAATGGTCCTCTCCATGGTTCCCCTAAAAGCGTCTTCGCTTGTCTCCATGGTTCCCCTAAAAGCAGCTTGTTCAATGTCGTGCGACATTCATTGGAAATGCAGAACTCGATAAGCGTTGCTGCTATCAATTCTTTTATACAAACTGTTTATGACACACGTCCATTTTCCCCTATGGTTTTTATACGTCAAACGCTTGAATGTTTTTAACCATTTATTTATTTGAATATCATCGTGAAACTTCTGTTTGTTACAAACATAAACTCTATTTATTTAATTGAAAAGAAATTAAACCTATTCATTTTAACGAAATAGAACGAAACAATTATCGGGAAAACTTCTGCGAGAAAATCTAAGCATTAAAAATATAAACGTCACAGTTTTGAATGCTTTACGGTGTATGTAATTCTTCATGAACAATGCAGTCATATACCGTACAATTGGTCACGTGATTTCTAAAAACCAAATAATAATAATACAATTATAATGTAAACAAACCCTTGGTCCGGGCCTGATAATCTTTCTTATCTTGATTAGGAGATAATCAAATGCAATAATTCCACATTCAGACTTAAATGGGAATAATCAAAATTCATTTTTTCATTTTTTTTTATTTAAAATTTTGTTTAAACTCCAATATGCTTCTTACCGTTTATATTACTCATGGGTTACAGCACAATTAGTACGTACACAACAATAAGAGAAATTTAATAATTTATAAAAACTCTTTATGGTAGAACCCCTGTGAATACATCATAACAGTTAAATGCATTGTATCCACTAGGTTGAGATTTTGTAAAAACTCTCATGTTGTTTACAAAATAACGACACTCTTTATTTTCTTGAATCAGCTTACTATTTATAGCTTTACTCAATTGTTCATTTGGTTTAAATATTCTAGTTTTAGTCTTAAAATCTTTACGATGGATATCATAATTTTGAGGATTATTATCAGCTAATCCCATCAAATATTTTTTTTCTGCTGTTGCAAATTGAAATTTCTAATCACTAGCTTATGTAATCCAACTTGTTTTATCATACCCGTTTGTTATAGTCATATGAAGTTGATCTATAATTTTACAAGTCTTATTACTTATAAGCTTTACTCGTGTATTTTTTCCATTTAAATCAGCTTCCTCATTTGCATTTGTATTTGATTTAACTTTCTCTACAGCATCCATTTTTCCACTTCTATCCAATATATCTATGTTCACATTAGCTAAATCGGCACGTGAATTATATGGTGTGCATAAAATACTTTTTAAATAGGAAATCCCATTATATTGATTAGTAATATTATTTACTAAAACATCATTAATGTATAAATTTATGTTACATCACTTACACCACATGCTAGTTAAAGGTCTTAGATAAACGTATATTTATAAATAATTAAATAAAGTTGTGCCAGGCATTAATTTTACTCTACCACTCATATCGAAGTCATCAGTCTCATTAAACTATATTCATATTTTGACATTTGACATTCGAATTTTTTTTGCATAAGGTTCATCAGGTACGGGGTTAAAATTAATATGTCTTAATTCTAAAAATGTGAAATTTCGAGGAACTGGTTGAAACATGTTTAAATTATTACTTACAACATCATCATTTTTATCAATTTCATTTTCACTAACACTTGCTGTAATTTATTATTTTATTAGTGAGAAGTTTACACAACCAACAAAAAAATATAAATGAAATCATAAATTTTTTTAATAACTTATAAATATATATTATTTACAAGAAATTCAATTTATTTCTGCAAAAATGTAATAAATTATCGTCTATTCTCTTTCTTTTTCTCTTTGAAAAATCTTTTTTATATTCCTTTTCTTTCTCTTTTACAGCAAATTCTGACAATTGTTTTTTTAATAAATAATTAAGTGCAGCATCAGTTAAACCCGTAGGTTGACAAATTCCTTTTTTTCAGTGATGGAATTAGATTTACATTTTATATAATTATAACATGGATTACACTATTTCATTTCATTACCCTCAAATACATCTTCATAATATTTATACAAATCATTTTTACTTTCAGTATTAAAATTCATTATTTTATTCAAATTTTAAGTACAGAAGTATATCTAGTTCTTCATTAGTTATATAGTTATTGTCTGACTCGTCGTACTCCACTTCAATTAATATTTTATTTGAAAATAGAATCGAAGGAGCTTTTTCATATTCCATTATTTGCATTGATTTTAAATTAAAATTAGCAGCAGCATCTAAGTTTGATAATTTACCATTTAAATATAAAAAAGTTTTTTATGCATTACTAAAAAAAATGAAATATTATTTGGTTCGCTATCAGAATTTCCTATATTGTTTGGTAAACAATTTTGAATATTAGTTGCATCACCAAGTTCTGGGATTTATTGTACAATTCCACTTGTAAAAGTGATAAAAGTATATGGAATTACTGGATATAATTTAATTTAAACTGTTTATTCGATATAAAATTTTATTATTTTTACTATTTCCTGTTAAATTAAATGGATATATTATATCCTTATTTGTTCTAAAAAAATTTTTGGATAAAGTAACGTTGTATTGCGGTAATTTAATTTCCATTTTATAATCAATTTTACATTCCAACGTTATATTTCCAGAATCAAATGGTATATAATTGTTTTGATGGTAAAATACTTTTGTAGTTAAATTTTTAATAAATAAAGAAATTAATTGCTTCTTTTATAATTGGAGGATCGTACATAAACTAATCATCTCCACTTTTATTTGCAAAATGTAAAGGAACAATACATAACAATTCACTTTAAGAATCACCATAAATTTCACTATCAATTTTATCACAATATATAAACATTTTATCTATTGCAACTGTCTCATCAGGAAGATATGGACAATCAAATAATTTAATTTCTTGTAAAAATTTACGTTGTCTAGAATCAAATCAAGAATCAAATCTACGTTTTATTTCTTCTTTATATAATCCCAATATAAAACTTAATCTTTTTGAAAAAGTTAATTTTAATTCTATTGTATTATTTCCCGTAGCATAATCAATATATTCTATTTTGTTTATTAAGGGTTTTGTCCAAATATAATTTTTAAAATCATATTTTTTGCTGTCTTTAGAATAAGACTCTTTCCCCTGAACATAGTAACAAGTATATTTATTTATTAAAATTATTTTATTTTTACCATTTTTATTATTAAAAAAATATTAAAATCATTTAAATAATAATTTAAAAGCGATATATATTTTTAATTGATGGCATCATGAGATGTTGAAACATTCTTTTTTTAAGAAACTGGTCGATTATATTAAATGTGCCTTAGCAATAGTGCTTTTACGAAATTATGAAGACTTTTTATTGTTATAAATTCCTGACGGTATTTCATTTCGTTGTAAATTAAACTTTAAAATTTGATATAAACTTTTATCTATATTTTTAGTAGTAACATCCGTTTGAATAAAATATTTTGAAAATTTTAATTCTAAGTCACACCAGCATTCATCTTCATTAATATTTTTTGCTGTTTTTGGACGAAAAACATTCAACACAGTTATCTATGATTTATTATTTAATGTTATCAATTTGACTCAACAAAACTTTTTTTATATAAAAAATCTCATTAACCTACTGTATTAAATTTTCCTTTTCAAAAATATTATTTTAATTTTTGAAATTTGCACTTTATTATTTTTTTTAATATATTTAAATTTTTAACCCTTTTTTTTGTTTAAAATATTAGATAGTCTTTTGAAGTAATTTATTTTTTTCCAACTATATAGATACCATGTGGTGAACGATTGTCAGAAAGTAATCCACAATGAGGAGATTCGTTATATCATTCCGCAATTAAATGTAAGTATTTTTTATAGTTAAACTTAAACTTTTTTTCATTTCTTAATTGCAACAAGTCAATAGCTCTTCTAATGATCTGTTTTACTGTTCGTATAAATCTTTCATTATGAGTAGCTTTAATATCACGATTATAAGTATTATAAATTGCAAAATTATATTTTTTAATATTCTCTATGAATCCCTTGAAATTCACTTCCCTCATTGGATACTATTTTTGTAGGAAATTCATTTTCTTTCAATAAAATATCTTCAAATTTTTTTTATAACATTTTTACATGATTTATTTTGCAATAAACGAACAAATGCATATCTTGAATACACATCAACTACATATAACAAATAACGCAAATTATCATTATATCTTGCCAAGTCTTTAATTTCAGCTTAATCAATACTCCATAAATCATTTTCCCCCATACAATTACATTTAAACGATTATATTTTTTCTTTTTCTTTTGCTACAAAGTATATATATTTGGTTCATTGTCTTTTAAATATTCACGTTTTAATAATCTTGTAGCGTTTTTTATAAAATCATCATTAATTTAATTAGACTTCTTCTTCGTTCTCCTCATCATCATTCACAATCGCTGGAGGAGGAGGATGATAATCAAGCACTGAAAGAAAAATGTTACTATATATTCTTTCCATTTCATCATTTCCATATTTTTCATAAAATCCTACAAAATCATAATTCTTTCCTATTTTTGCTCTAGAATTTCATTCATAAATTCACTATGATAAGCAATGCAATCGTATATTGAAATATCCAATTTTTTAGAAAAGTCTTTCAACACATAAATGGCTACAATGTCATTGCCATTTTCAATAATTTTTTTCTTTTTTTTACTTGGTACAGTTTTTGGCATTTCTTTTCTACTTTTTTTTAACTTCCTTTTTTTTGCTTTGTTTTTTCTTTTCTTCTTCACTTTTTACTAAATAATGGCAAAATCCAAAAAACTGTTGTAATTTTTTTTTAAACTTTGGACTTTCCATAATGTCATTTAAAAATTGAACTTTGCACTTTCATTAATGAAAACATTATGTAATGCATGGTAAATATATCTTTTTTATGAAATATATTTGTTTTATATCTATATATTTTTTTATTATACTTCATGTACTACTATATGTATATCATCACAGGTTCATCCTCTCTTTTTTAATTTAATACCACGGACTGCCTCAAAAACGACCCCCCGTTTTTTTTATCATAAATTGTATTATGACTACTTTTTAGACATAATACAAATTATAATAAAAAATTATGAGCCTGCAATAATATATATATACACACAAAGTGTATATACAATGTGCCCTCCCGGCTATCACCATATTAAAATGGAGACTCCTGCACTTGAGACACAGGACGCACGGTTACACATTGTAAGGATTGTATTGTAGAGTCACTACATTGCTCAAACCTATAAAGGTTAGCTTTGCATATCACGAACACGGTGAACGTCTCTATATGAGACTCTCTACAGACTCTGTAGTAGAAACACTCTTCAAATAAAAACAAAATAGTCAAACAACTGAAAACTTATAATGATAAACAATACTATACTACTTACCATGGTATGAAATGTTTCCTTTTTCTGTTGCTATTTGGCATTTGCATACCTCAGTGTGCAGATTGTTAAATAAACAAAATTTTAAAAAAGTGCTTTGTCTGGATAAATAGTTTTGATATTTTCTATTTTCGCAATTGTGAGGCTCAAATCCAGGTGGGCGACAGAATTTTTAATACATGGGGCGCGTCTTTTTGCTGACTTTGACACCCAAAATCCACCATGTTATTGACCACAGGCTGCGCATTAATAATTTAAAGTAATTTCCATGACATGCTCCCTCCAGTCTTAATATAATTTAATGTTCTACACACGGAGCTACTGCAAGATATCTGTTTTTATCAGTGTTCATTTTTTGTCTGGAATTATCTTAAAACGGTGAACTGTAAACTCGATTGCCATATAAAATCTAGATAAAATTTAGCCGATCATTGTTATTATTATAATTATTATCATTATTATTATTTATACATATTTAAACACAATAGTGTCTCAACTTAAATCCTAAAATACAGCTACATACAAAAAATAAAAAAGTTGATTTTCAGATAGCCATGTGATAAAAAAATTAAAAAGTATACTGCATCTAGGTATATAAAAAAAGCAGACTATGAACTATATAAAAATAATTGATATTAAATCTATAAAGTTTATGCATGCAATTAATACTTCCTTTTGTCTTCATTGTTATTCTAAGCTTCTGCACCTCTATACGCAAAGCTACGTTTTAAGGCATTTAGGCAAGTTGTGAACGCGATTGTTATTTTGTATTTCATACATTTCATTAGTACGTAATGAGAAAAGCTGTCGAAGATAATCAGTAGAATTACTTTTTATTATTTGTATCATTAAATCCTCTAATTGCGCTTTTCTCCTTGTCTCTAAGTTGTCTCTAAAATTGTCTGAATAAAAATCAGCACAATGGGAGTTACTCAAGAGATATTTGCCTATCGCGGAATAAAATGAAACCAAATTATTTTTCTTACAATCACGTTTTGGCTGTTGTCTTGAGGGGATCGTTCTATTTCTGACTGAAGTTGGTACATGCTGTTTGATCCTATCACATAACCTTTGGGACGTTCTACCTACATAGCAAGCATCACCCTCACATTTATATTAAAAAATTACATTGCTTAAAAGTTCCGCCGATGAGGATTATTTTGGAGTGAGTGGTAGAATAGTTCTCTTCGAAAATATAAAGATAAAATTACTCTCAAAAAACAAATTCTCCGTAATATTCTTAGTTTCCCTCTCATTATCATCCAGAGGCCGGGCAAGCTAGATGGTCGGGGGGAGGGGGAAATATTCAAATATGCATGTTTTCTATCTTAGTAGCTTCTATTGAAATCAATTGTGGCTATGGATTGGCAAAAATTAAAACATACGAATATATGAATATTTGCCCTCCCAATTATCGAGCTTGCGCAGCCTCTGTTGTTAGAAGCCGTACCCATCCATGGAAGTTTGATAAAGAATGGGCACTTAGCTTGTCCAAAAGGCCTATCCTGCTCTTTATTTGTGAATCAGAAAAGTTTATCAAGCATTTTTTCCGTTTGAAAGAAATATCTTTTTCAATGAGTTGAGATCACTCTCAATGAACTCTTCTGATGACAGTCTAAGCGTTCACTTTATTAAACACTTCACTAAAGAAAACTTTTCTCTGTTTAATGAAAAAGAGTCAAAGCGTGAGTATAAACCCATGAAATTTGCTTTTGGATGAATGCTAGTAAAGAATTGACCATTGCGTTTATGGAGAAAAACATATAGAAATGTTAACTAACAATTTGATTCATGCTAAAACGTATAATTTAAAGACGGGGAAGAGAACAAAGTTTATGCAAAATAATTGACGATTTTGTTGTTGCAAAAAAGGGAAACGGTGTCGTCAACGTAACGTTTATACCAAAGCATATCTTGAGGTTCAGAAGAGACAAACATCTTACACTCATTATAGCCTACGAAAATATTAGAAAATGCTAGCTCACGAGGAGAGCCCATAGCCACCCTATCAATTTGTTTGCACATAATATAATAAAAACTAAACTCAACTCCTCTAGTGGCCAAAAAAATTAATTCTCTAAAACCTCCTCGGACATGAGTTGTACAGCCAAGCGCATCATATGTTCTTTTGGTAGAGAAAATTCTTTGGAGTCAACCCTACATTCTGAAAATGTGTGCGCAAGGCTTGACAGTTTGCTCTTAAAGCCAGGCACTGCTTCGACATTACGTGGTTCAAACTTTCCTAACTGTGACGAAAACATTGTAATTTCTGAAAATATGTCCTCTTATCTAAATTTACTGGGGGGATTCCAAACTTTGGACCTCTAAACAAAACATCTATTTCAATCGCAGAAAGTTTATATGATGAAAGATTTGTTACATGTGATGCAGCTGAGCCAATGTGTTCAAATCTTTGGCGTATAAAACATTTCAACCTATCGTCATTATTCTTCCGTTGAAAAACCCATTTTTTATATCTTGTATCTCCTAAGTAAGCACAAAATCGTATGTGATCATATTTTGAGAGAAAACCCTTTGAAACTACCATCTGTCTAACAAGATAACTTCTCAAATACTGAAGCTTAGATTGTTCTTTATTAATGTCATCTATCAAAAATTTCTTTTCCATAAACAATGTATGTCTAGCCCTGTTCCTTGCTATCCTAGTAACTACATCAATCGGAATGACCTCTGCCTTCAGGCAGGCAACCAGAAAAGAAATTCGGCTTTCCACCTAGCGAATCTTTCCTCAAAGTCTCACCAAATTATTCACGTTACGAACCTGATCACCACTATAGCACTTTTTCAAATTATACTATTTGGTTAGTGCTCTTGACTTAAAACAGTTATTTTAAGAAATATTACCATATTTCTTTTACCATTCACCATGGTATTTGTGGTCTTTACGACGATTTTTAAATTTTTTCTTTGAACAAAGTGTCTAAAGTTTGCAATTTGCCTTATTTGCTTTCTTTTCTAAGTCGTCATTTCTCGAGATTTTTGATGATATCGTAAAATGAATACCAGTTCATTTCTTTACGGTAATATCACATAATTTCTCCATCTTTTAGTCAAATCTTGTGTATCGCTATAGTGCATAAAAGCCATTTGTAGAACAGTGTACCATGGCATGTTTAGGATTCGTTGTTAATACAGGAGGACAGTAGTGCTTTATGCTCCTGGAAAGCATTTAACTAATATTTTAGTCCTTATCGATTTCGTTAATAAGTGCTGACAAATGCCTTTGAGAAATGAGTCTCCTATAATCACAGTGGCACCATTGTCTTTTACCAATTGAGTTATACTAGACCTTTTTTCTTAGGGTTGTAATTACTGCCCGTATTAATTAACTTTGATTTTGTTTCAAGATTGTCCATTTCTCTCATTTCAAGGTATTCAAATTGATTTGTGGTTGGTACGAAAATAGGCGTTTTAGTTTATTGCATGCGATTTTTTTTTGATTTAGTTGTTTGTTCTGGTTTGAATACTTCCCAGGGAGGAATTGCTTTCATTTTCTTTTTTCTTAAGCTTTTCACTAATATCTTTTCTTTGAATTTGCATAATTGTTCTTTTTTTAAATAGTGATTTCGAGCTCCTTCATCTTATCATTTGATAGTTGAGGGCAATTTTGATTTCGAGTTGTTGTACATGATTCTGTTGATTTTCGAACTTTTTAGGCGTTGCCCTGTTTACTTACTGATTTTAGCTTTTCATACCTGTCTTGTTGAGTTGCTTTAGAGTTATAGAGATGACTTTTAAAGTCTTTGCACAAAGAATTTTCTTGGAGCTATTTTACTAAATCAATCAGTTCTATAGTTTGAATTACTACACTTCTGGTACGAGAAACACGATCATTTGTAGGAGCTTTAGGATCCTGTAGTGAATGTATGGTGGCTCAAAGCATTGCCAAGTAGAGTTTAATCTCAGCCATTTCGATTGAGTCATTGTTCAGTAGCTGATGTTCCAATTAGTAATTTTTTTGCCTTGTCTTGTTTTATTTTTTTAAATTTAGTGCAAGAGCTTGAAATCTTTCATAAATTCTAGTATTTTAGATCTAAGTTCCTTAATGTCTCTATCGGAGAACGAACATTGTATTTTTCCAACATTAGGTGTAAATATATGGGAAAGAATTTCTAAATCTATATCTAAATTAACTAGGCTCGCTTCAGCTTTGTTAAAGGAAGATATGATCTTCGCACTTTTTGCTGGACAATTTAAGAAATTGTCTCATGAGCCTGAAAAATTCAGGTGACTCAACGGGATTCAGTCCCCTGAATTTTTCAGGCTCATGAGACAATTGCTTAAATTGTCCAGCAAAAAAATGCGAAGATCATATCTTCATTTAATTTCAAACATCGCACTGCATATAATATTCCTTCATATTCAGCTTTGTCTTGCTTGTCTTTGCACTGCACAAGAGATATAAATTTTTCCCTAACTTCGTTCGCTCTTTTCCCTTTTAATACTAACGATGCAGTGTACCAACGTATACATAAGTCATTCTCTTCAAACATTTTACACGCACCGTCAGGTGAAGTCGAGCTTGCAGTAGATAGTTGAATTTGTTCAAGTATATCTTTAGGTTTTTTAAACTTTCCGTTCTATGTTAAATTCCCCTTTTCGTTTAACGTTAGTTCTTTATCGAGTGTAGTAGAGTAATCATGATGAGATACAATATCATTAAGTTCTTTTTGAGTTTAATCTAATAACGTTTCAGTAGAGCCCTTACGTAGACGACTGTCCGCCATGTTGCATTGTCAATCTTAATTGTTTGTTTACAATAATTTAACTTTCTCACCTTTGATTATTTTGATTAGCTTTTATATCACTTCTTTGTTTGATTAACCACTCAGGACCACTTTCTTTAGAAGACAATTTCACTGTGTTTCTTTTTTAATTTTATTACTGTGTTTCTTAATGCAAGGGCGTTCCGACATAGGTTTAAAAGTACATTATTATTTTTCCTTTTCTTCGCTTTTCTCAACTTCCAAGTTGCTGTTGGAGGTATGCAGCCTCTAATTGCCCTCTAGTTTATAATGCAATCATGGTGAAATATCTTGCTAAAAGGCCTCCGTGCTTAGAATTCGCTTCAGAAAATGTGGGAACATAAGCATCAAAGGTTCCGATACGAGTGGGCCTTCTGTCAAGAGATCTAATCTATGGTACAGTATTCAAAGTATAGCACAATGTTAGAGAAATAGAATTTCTCAAGAAGAAAAAGAAACGTTTGGTTTGACCATTTGGACAGCAAGATTAGTTTTAGTTATATTTGCTTATGTGGAATACGTTGACTTTGCGCCACTTCCAGAATTGTTATACGAATAGACGCATGATCGAAAGAAGAATTAAAGCAAGCAATGTGAAGGATGCCGTAATGCTCGATTTCATAAAAAATCTCTAGTAATTATTAGTATTCATTGAAGTACCCTTTTTCTCTTATTGGAAATTTTATGTTTTTATTGGAAATCACGTTTGAAATTTGTAAAATGTTCTAAATGTTCTTGTATTGAGTGTAGTGCGTGCATCTTATCGTGCAACCATAAAAAAATGAAAACAGATGAAAATTCAAGCATTTCATGTTATAATTTCATTGACTATTTTTATGTCAAGTCCATGGGTGCATAACTGTTGTGTGCTACGTCCATAATATGACGTATGTCTGTCCCCATCACAACAGTTTTTCTTCTCCGGAAAATTGACGTATCATATTATACATTGGACATTCATCAACATCATAAAGTTTTGGATCAGAAATTTTAATGGAAAATAATGAAAATTTTTTCTACTCAAATCACGTTTCATTAATAAGTAAAATAACCTATCGTGAAAAATCGTACATGTAGCTACATATCATGTACAGTAAGTTGTAATTAAAAAAAACCCCAAAGAAATTCATGTGTTATACGTCTTGTGTTCCACGTCATCCTAAAAGCCAAAATAAGATATTCATATTTTCAAGTTTTTTGGTTCTTGAAGTTAATATTTCTCAGAGCAACTTTATCCTGTCGCCAGCTGAATAAATTGTTTTTTGTTAACAGATTTGATCTAGCAATCTTATTTAAAGATTATAGATTAGACGAGGTGGATTAAAACTCATCAACGATGCAAAGTAACTGCTTACCTCAAGATCTTATGGAGCTAATGTTAAAACCAAATTTGGCATTCCGCCCATGCAGGGATGCGAAAGAGATGGTTTTAGAAAGATGTTGTTGTAAATTCTCCCTAAGTTGTTCCATTCGAATAATTTCGTGAGGTTGTACTTTGAACAGCTTTATGGCAGCAATGGATAACGGTGGAAGACTTGGTCTTTCAATGTTCCAGAGGAGCCTAGAGGGCATTCCTGTCGATAAATAATAAAGCATGCAATTATTCATATGATTCCGCAGTTTATGTAGGCAGCAATTGCTCAAAGCTGAAGTGGCATTTTGTCATTTTAAACCATTATTATATATATATTTAAGCATATCAACTTGGTTTTAGCAATTATTTTCAAGTGGAAAATAGAGTACATCTTGAACGGTAATTTTTGCTTTGATGTTATAGGATGATATTGAACTTGGCAATATTTTTTACCTTTAAGTTTCTCGTACACTTGGTTTCTTGGCTTTTTGTATTCCACGCATACAGGACCATGAGTAGTAGGCAGTTTTTTTGAATCTAGAAATTCTTTCGGATAATAACGAGTCATTGGCATATATGAAGTTTGATCCATAAAGTAAGTGTTGAACTTGTAGTGCTTTCCTTTATTCTGCCAATCCCACCAAGTCTTATCAACAAAGCCATGATGAAGAAAGAATTCTGGGGCAAATCCTGCGTTATTTAAACACATTGTCCCACTTATATAACAATGGACATTGTTGTGGTAAGTACGGAGCAGTATTTCAAAATCATCAAACTGATCATATGTTTTTTTCAATAGCAAGTTCATATCCACTCTAGTTGGAAATAACCCCACACCATTAAACCTTCTCCTCAGACACAATTTTGTTGTATTGGCGGCTGATGGGAGGAGCCATTCATGTTCTCGGAATAATCCTGTTTGAACGCAAAAGGTCGTTGCTTGCCCATCACCACCAAGACCCGCCTTGCTTGTATCCCACACGTGGCTAGTGAAAGGTTCCCCAGCCTCTAAGCTCCAATCCCAATACGGCATGGTAAAATCATCATCTATTTCTCTCAAAAGATTTTCGTATTGAAGAACAAACCAACGATGCCAAGGAAGAAAGTTTCTCTTTTTGTGGATACCACGATTGAAGTAATCTTTATGAATTGTTAACAGAGTTTCGTACTTTTTTTTGTAGAGAGTATCCGTCGACGCTGTTATCACTGCGGTTGTATATCGAATGCGTTCCGCTTCTGTCAGATCATTGAACTCTTTTCGAACTCGACAATTAGTTTTATCATTTATTGACAGAGCTTAAAATAAGAAAAAATTATCAGTACTGAAGATCACATGAAAGAACTGTGTGTGAATATTTAGCTTAGCGAATAAGTGTTTAACTTTGGTATGCATCCATCTTCACGTACCATGACATTGAATGGTCTAACAATTCGAAAGTGTAAAATTGCTCATTACATAGTTTGTGAAATATTGCATCAGTTTATATGGATGTAATGCCTTGTTAGTACAGCGTTTCTTTCACGCCAAGACGCAATGTCATAGTGTACTTTATACTTGTATTGCTCAACAATGCATAGCAATATTTTATATGGTTTCATTTGCCAAATTTTATATTTGGCCGCGAAGCTAACTTCTAAATTAATTTGATGAGCACAAAGAGGAAAATGCAACAGTTTTATATCGTTGTACTACTTGGTGGATAAGGTTAACTGTTGCAATTTCGGCCGAAAATATTTAAATCAATGAGAAAAATAGGCACCCATTTTGTACATGTGGGTACTTTATCAATTATGTCGCCTTAAAATGATTTAGATAATTGAGCATGCTTCAAATAGAAAGATATATTAAGAATATATACAACTGTTCAGTCAATTGGCCCAGTCACTGCATAAATCGTTCTTGCGTGTCATGTGACCATTCTCACGTTGTGGAACACGTACAGTTGCATTTATTCGGCTTATTCAAACTTTTTACTGGTTGCATTCATCAAGTTGGATTACTTCACTACGATTTTAAGGTGTTCGGTTGTTTTTTAGGAGCGTGGCTAAAAATTTCCATCTCAATCAATGGAAACACAATTCTCTATTTCTATTTATTCGAAACAGAAAATGCAAGTACTATCTTTTTCTTGTTGATAAAGTTGTTTTTAATGTATCAACCATGCATCTTTGTCTTGTGAGCCGTACGAAAATAACTTCTCACATTTAACGTGTGACGTGGAATGCAAGTGAATCCCAAGCATCCTTACTTCTAGCAAAACTGGTTTTATCTTTTTTCATACCTGTAACAAACGGTAGAGCAAGACAATCCAAAATCACAAATACCAGGAAAACTTCCATTATAGAAATTCTAAAATAAAAAAAAATTATGTTTACTGATTTTCATACGTGTATTTCTGCAGTTTATGTAGTGGTGTAAAAAATGCAATCTAAATTTTGGCTGAACCACAGCTTTGTCTTATATATGAACCACATTACCACAATACCACATTACCCACCTGCTTCCTTTATACATTCAAACACGGAGACGTCTTTAGTTACTATATGTTATAAGTGATGTCTGTTCTTTAGAATTTGTTATGAAAACTGCAAGTATATAGCTTGCATGGTTTTTGTCAAGAGCAAATTCTACTACGCAAGTGCAAGCTCTGTTACATTTAAGCCGCAATACTCGGTTTGCACTCCCCTGAAAATTGAGGACGAACGCCGCTCTTGGCCAAAAGGCTGGCTCTATTTTGAAATTTGATTTGGATACCTTAATGGAGACTATATATAATGGAGACGGCATAACGGCATAACCCCTTTTGCCTACAACCAAATATACAAGAAATATATCCTGTACGAAATGTGATGCTTAGAAATAGACGTAAGAAATGTACGTGCATCTTAGTTAATAAAATTAATATCCTAAGGCATTAGCTCTCAGTTTCTGGAACTATACCAAAATAGGTACGCAGAGCATACCTGTGGGTGGACACAAAACAAACGGCAAATACTATACGTACAATATACATTGAACTTTGAAAAATATTCCAGATTGCAAGTATGTGATATGAACTAAATCAAACGATGGACCAAAATAAGCCTTTCAAAATCTACGCTGTAGTAGTAGATGTGTAGTAAGTTGATCAACCTCTGCATTAGGACCGGATATTGTATAAAGAATGTGATTTTATAAAATCGTTTCGTTTGCGCATATAATTGCATAATCCTGTTTTGTTTATACTGACAATATGTGAAAAAATAAGCCAAGATTTGAAAGAAATGTTAGCATTGCAAGCCATCGCAAACATGAATTAAATTTTGTTTGGTTGAATAATATATGAAACTTGAAGTAAAGAACTAGTATTAAATATAGTTATGTGCAATCTGGTCCAATTGCTTTGGTGAGTAAAACGTAGAGAAAGTATTGAATGCATTTTTATACTTGTCTTAAATGCATTAAGTATTCTCTCGATGTGGATAAACATGAAGTCATAATTACAATGCATCAACACTTATAGTACAGGCCTAACACAATTCAACGCATTGTTTATCTAAAAATATTTGGTATACGCGCCCCGTTATTCATAAAGGGTTACGTACTTGGTCGTTTGAATGAAGAGTAATCTCAAAGCACATTTTTGCAATCTTGAACAGTTTTCAAATTTTGATTTTTGTCCATATATTTGTCATATAATTTGTGGCCTTCCAACCATTTGTCAAACGCTCTTGCATAAATCACATGCCACGCGGATTATGACAATATTATTTTTGAATGAGACATTGTTCGTTCGTTACGTTCATGCCATGGTTAACGCAAACGTGCGTCTACTTTCTTGCCGTATAACATAGTGGCTACACTGCATGCGCCTGGCAACCCACAAAAAGTCGTACTTCTTTTACCTAATATAGCCCAGGAGTGATAATAAACTGCAACATGCTCCTGAAGTTGTCATGCCAAGATGCTGCAGTTTACATAACATATTCTAATTAAAAACACTGCTAGAAGCCACAGTGACAGTTCTACTGATGATGAATTGCTAAAATCAGTAAAATTAATTAAAAAAGAACCGAAAGTCTTGAAAATGGGAGCTGAGTCATATATTGAAGGAGCAGATAACTGGAGTTCTGAGATAAGTTGAATTAGGTTTCAGATTCTATATGATGTTTTGGCAATTATGTACATGCTTGATGCTCATTGTCGTTAGGTTTCAATAACATGTACTTTTAACCTGATAAAAATGAAACTAAAACATGGAAAATGATTCTTCACCATAATTTAAATGATTTTTGTTTATATTACTGTACTGTTCACATATTCATTGAAACAGACATATGATTAAATTCTTTATGCATGCTTTGTATGTATTCAATTGAGGTTCGTCTTATGCAAATTTTTGTGTAAGTCTATCAATCAGGTGTTGATGTGTAAATATCATGCAAACATCACCATACCAAAACATTAAAATATTTATAGTATAAAATTTAATTAATAGTTTGTCATATTTGATTGTTGCTTATATGCATAAGAAGCCGTCGAGAGCGGATGTTTAAGACCGCATGAAAATAAGAGAAGGATGGATTTCAAGAAAATAAATAAATATAATGTTTTAAAAGTTGCATGCAGAACTAAAACAAGCGGTCTGGCAATGCTACTCTCTAGATAACACTATGGCAATACCAAATTCTTCATTTGATGTGGCTGATTGAATTATTATTTAAACTTATGAAGCTTAAAAGCATTTCCCCGACGCTGCCTTTGGTAACAATATGAGAATTTTTTTATAAAATAATAAGTTCTGAGATAAAATGCAGGGATCGCCTTATACTTGGCAGAATTGCTACGATGATAGACGTTAATGGGGCTCATATAACCTGCTTGAATTAAAACTTTTCTTTGTGATACTTTGCACGCACAGGAATTTAGGGACGGATTAAAGTGACAAGGACGTAAGCTAACTGTAGAAGTTCAAAAGATACTCCTAATGCAACAAGACAAGTTGTTTAGAACTTCCATGATGTGATGCTAGGCATGTTGGTAAGTACCCCCAAGACACGGAACACGGAAGATACATGCAGAAGGATTACTTCGCTGCACAACTTGCTGCTGTATATTTGATTAATTACTGGCAGCAACAAGCTATCTTAGCACTTCTATTGGTCAGAAAATGCAATTTACTGGCTGACATTACGATAATGACATGCATAATAAGATATGCGTGATACGAAAAAAATTCAATGGAGTGGCCTTGGTGTATGATCCCTTCATTGTGCCCAAGATAAAATTTAAGTAAAAAAACAATGATTTTTGCTACGGAAATCATGCAGTCATTTAATGAATGTCTGAATCAGTGGCGTGCGGTGACCGAATTTAATAGGGAAGCGCTGGGGGTGAGGTTGGCGGCAAGCCGCGAACCTATCTAGGGGGTCTGGGGGCATGCTCCCCCAGAAAATTTTTGGATTTTGAAGGCTACTGGAGCGCATTTCCCGCGATTTCTGGGAGTACTTTGTTGAAAAAAATGTATCTGTCATGACTGAAACAGTATTGAAAAAATCTAAAAAATTCAAAAACTTTTATAGAGTATATATCACAATTACGGTTTAAAAGTATTACATGTGGTATTGTGATATAAAGTCGTTTTAAGTAAATGGCTACGCGTGCATTTGTATTGTAGTGAAGAAGTAACAGAACGAAATAGTCCAAAATCCTACAACAGATTTACTTGAATGTAAATTCCATCCGTCTTTCCTTTGCGCAAAACTCCTTTATAACGTCCTGATAGAATCGTGGCTCCCCCTGCAAACTTACCAACATCTCCTTCTCGATTGAAATTGTAGCAAATGCAGAAAGTCGCTCTTGCCCTTGTGTACTGCGAAGATACGTTTTGATACGCTTGACAGCCGAAAATGATCTTTCTGCAGAGGACGTACTTGGCATAGTAAGAATGAGCTGACACAATCGGTACACCTCTGGAAAACAGGCTTTCAAGTCAAGTTCGATTATTTTTGATATCATATCAAAAACAGGTTTCGATTTGAGCTCGGCAGATGCGTATACAACGATTAGTTCACTTTTTAGTGCTTGAAGATTAAAGAATGTTCCATATGAATCTTGCAACGATTGCAGCTCTCGTTCGGGAAAATTTCGGCTGTACAATTCGTGCTTTGAATGATCCAACAAAGAAACGAATGCTCTGCTGTTTAAGACTTTCGAATCTAGAGTCAATCTGCACGACAATGGTATCGACTACACAGAAAAACATTTGACGGAAGGACGCCTTTACATCCTCTTCACTTTGCCCGCGTTTCAGTGCTACTTTGACGATACTTGAAGTAAAATTCCAATAATCTACGAATTTTGCTCGTTGTTCTTGAATCTTATCTTTCGTCTCGCGAACTTTCGTGACACAGAAGACAATATCGAACTGCTTACTCTGAATGATATTATACTTTATAATTACGTAAAACTACTCAAATTTCAAGTACATTATCCGCTGTGTAATAACTGCACCTTCTTTAACCAAATATATAAAAATGCTGTAAATAAATTCTAACACATAGAACACTCACGACTGTTGTAAATAACTTCTTCGCTAGTGAATAAAATAATCACAAAATTTACTAGCATTCTAGTACATTGAACTCACGCTCGGAGCTCATACGAAAGACTTATATACAACGCTAAAATCTACCGGATACAAATATCAAAACTACTACGCAAAAGGAAGCGCTTGTCAATATCATAATCTTGTATTACATGCTACAGATAATATCTTCTACATACATAAATTGCAAGACAATAGGCGCGAAATGTATTGTAGCAGTCGTGATTATAACAATTAAGAACAGCCAGTTTCGCGCACAAAATTGGCACGGTGTGTTGCAAACTGAGGCCATGGCGTTGTTTAATGTTTATATTTTGGTATAATGACGTCATGGCAACGTGTTCTCCCGTTCTTCAAAATGTGTCTGGCACTAACTCGTACGTTTCAGAATATCGGAGAGTCGTGTTTATTATTTAGTATCTTGTACCTTTTATTTTTAGTCATTAATTTACGAATTCAACGACACAAGACTGACAAGAGCATAGTGTTTTGGTCATAATGCTAGTCATACTTTACCACAACACACGTTTGCGTGCATTTCGATATCTCTGCAGACTGCGGCCCTGCTTGTTTACGCACATTGTGCGCAGAAAATAATAAAATAACCAGTAAAGCACCTACTACTTTGAATTAGAAATCAGAACATTACCTTTCGCTCTCAGCCATCTTTTAATAAACGATAACATTAACGGCGTGAATAATTCGGATGTCCAATGTGTTGAATATACGAATATTATTCGCGCGCTGATATGTGTTTAAAATTGCGAGCGTACAAGACTGTTGACCAATCGCTATCAAGCGGCGCCCTTAGAAGCGCCGCTTGCCTTTTCTCGATATTCCTCGAATAAGAAGCCTCCAAATCTAGATTGACGCATGCGCAAATGTTCAAATTGAGCTCCGAAGGCAAGCGCGCTTGCCTTGGTTAATAAATAAGAAATTTTTAAGGTGTATTTAATCCACTTGACTGATCTTACAAGTGTTGCAAAGTGAAACCGAAAACCACGACAGTAAATCGCGTATAAATAGCAAGCATTTCAACTGTAAAGACAATTTAGACAAAAGATTACATTGACATTGTTTAGAACAGAAAAATTTATACTGATTTTGCTCAGAGATTGATCCAAAAAATTTTTGTTCGGTAAAATGCTTAGGCAAGCGGCGCTTGCCTACGCTTGCATGACCGCACGCCACTGGTCTGAATCTTTGTTTTTGAACAACAATTTGTGAACGATCTGCATAACGATTTGAAATAAATGATGAACTATATAATACAACAATGAAAGCAAGCACGCTGTTACTTTATACTTGCTTTTTTTACTATAGATTGTCCAACAATGAAAAATGGGTGATAAAGCTTGAGCATATATAAAAGTTTAATGTAAATTTAGTGAGGTTTTTATAATGAATGCATTCAAAATATCTCGAGGTGTTTATATCCATCTAATTGAACTTAGGCACGTTGCAAAATTTGCACGCAACATTACCAATAACATTCAATGAAGTTTTATCAGCTAAAAGTAGGGAATTCAAATTGTAAAAGACAAAAAACAAATCATGCTTCTTAATTTGCTATTATTAATGATAATGCATATTGAGAATATTTCCAAAAAACCTAATACGAAGCAATAAAATCTTCCTTTTCCCCTCTAGTGCTTTTCATAGCACCTCATCAGTAAGTCAAACCTCTGTATTCAGGGCTGAAATCCCGAAAACTGTTTTGAAAGTCAATTATTTATGCAGCCATTCTTGAGCGGTATGAACTCTGCAAAATTTAATCAAAGAAATACAGATAATGCTTAACTTGAGCCTAAAGGCTTGCAAAATTTCAGCAAAAGCTGATCATACCCCTCTGCTTTTTTCCGTTATTTGTATATACACCTGCAACATTTCATCACAAAGTAAAAATGCTTATTTCTCTGTTTTCATTTATATTAGTTGTAAACGGAAAACCAAAAGACTGGCCATGTTCTTTTCTAAATTCAGAAGAGTTTTTACTTGTTTGAGACACAAAACAAGCCTGCTAGGGCCATTCGCACTAGTGTTACAATTTGCGAGAATTAAATTCTGAAAGGCGGGCAGTCTCAAATAACTGACATATCTTGGTTGAAGCAATACAGTATAACAAATTATTGGAAGATAAACTTCCACGTACGCGCCGGCATAAAAGGATAAATGTTTACAGTGAAACCCCGACAATAAGGTCACCGAAATAAGATGGCCGTGTTCAAGTTTCTAGCACAGCGACCTTCAAAATGCAAGAAAACTCGTGGAAATTAGTAAGAATTTATCCGTCCAATTTAAAATAAGAAAATGGCACTTTGACATGCATAAGTTGCTAAATTCATTAATATCTGCAAGGGGTCTATGAACTCCAAACCTAAAATTGCAGTTACATTTGCACTCGAAATTTGTACTCATAATTTGGTGAAACTTTAACTTAATGTAAAATCTTACAAAATGATTTTGGAATAGGAAATTAAGCCTTAATTTTCTATGAAAGATTTTGCATAGGCTGGTTCAAAATGATTCCATCAAAAACTAGTCACTAACCTCGATAATAAATGATTTCAACAATTCTTTTATTCTTTCACTGGTGATGTCAACTTGGTCATAATGATGCGCATCTTCTGTCGCCCTCCATTTATGTGCAATGGTCAAGCACCAGAAAACAATTAGCAAACACATTAGCATACACATCACGGAATAAAGTCAACAATAACCAGAAATAGTACCTGATGTCAATTCTATTTGTGGCGAGAGCTGAAGATCACACTCACGTTCAGTATGACTACAAAGTCCCATATCACAAATAAAAATGTTTCTTTCGATTTTAAATATGCCGAGAATGAAAACGCCCTCCTTGTGATTCTAAAGATTCAAGCTTAGATTCTATACAATCGTTGAAAATCAACAGACAGAAAAACAGCCAGTATTGGCTCAGCAACTATCAACACTTGTGAGCGTCCAAACGTGTTTCCCTTTATTATTCACAGTTAACTTCTTAACATTGTCTAAAATAAAGTGATGTGATCGAATTGCCTAAATTTTCCAACTTATGTGTTTGTGAATGTATCTAAGAATGTGATTAAATATTTTGTACTAATTTTACCTTATAGTGATTCTAAAGATTCAAGCTTAGTTTCTATACAATCGTTGAATGTCAACTTACAGAAAAACAGTCAGTATTGGCTCAGCAACTATCAACACTCGTGATCGTCCAAACGTGTTTCCCTTTATTATTCACAGTTAACTTCTTAACATTGACTAAAATAAAGTGATGTGATCGAATTGCCTATATTTTCTAATTTATGTGTTTGTGAATGCATCTAAGAACGTGATTAAATATTTCGTACTAATTTTACCGCTGATGATGACAGTTTGTAAATTGGTTTGTGTGCGTGAGTGTTAAAGGTTCCAACGATTCTTCTGATCTTTGTGTAGTGTTCAGTTGCTCTTTGATAAGGATAATGTTTAACTTTGTGTCTGTCCTCTATATTTGCAAAGGTTAGGTAAATGAAATTAACAGAACATTTTTTAAGATGAATAAGGGTTTGATGAATAAGTAAATAAAAGAGCGCCAAGACTGATATATACTCTATCAATGCTTTGAGAGGTTTCATTCATAAAATGAATTGTAAACCCTTCGTTTGTGTATGTGATAAGTTTGCCTTTTTATACTAAGTTGGCCGATTAAATACATTTACGAATTGAAAAAAGTTATGTTTGATTTTTGAGCGCGAACCAAAGCTGTATCGCATGCGTATATCATTGTATTCATTGTACAATGAAGCCTCGCACGCTCATTTGCTACTCACAAAACCGTTATAAATTTGCATAAGGATTGAGTAGTTGGTTCATAGACATAAATGATGGAGAACCATTAACGACAAATGCGCTTAAAATATAGGAGGATTGTTTGAAAACCTTTTAGCACCAGCAAAAAAGTTTCTTAAAACAATATAGAACACACAGTCATTAATGATATTCAGAATTTAATTCTTAAACTTGGCCTTTTGATAGTAGAAGGCGTGACTGATTGGTCCTCTGATAAAACGTATTGAAATGTTATGGATAGTCTTGCAAAAATTTCTTGTACTTATTTTTACAGCACCTGATTTTAGTCAAGAATGGAAAACTAATTTATGAATGGTATTTTTTGAAACACATTTCTTTGTACCATAAAGCTTTCGTACAACTTTTCATCATTTTATAGATGGCAACTAGACTTTTTCAAGAATACTAGCCGATACTGAAAACTTTTTGCCAAACAGGCATGTTTAAAAAACCATAGATAATCTCAGTTGTACTTTATAAACGTCCGTCAAAAAACAAGCGTTCTTCAATGATCAATATAATTACTTAGTAATTAGTGCCCACTCTTAGCAATGTGATGTCTGATTCCTTTAATGTGAAAAGTGGTAGAAATAACGATCAAGTTCATTGTGACCTCAAATTCTACTCCGGTAATGAAAATGTAAGTATCATAAATCTAACTAGCAATTGTGACTATGGTCTTATATTTTTTAATTACGATTTGCTTATAAACTGTGCATTTCTGGATGAGGGACGCTTTGAAATAAGCTATATATAAAGAATACATTTATAACTGATGGTTCTCGATAGCTATGTGTTTCGACCACCCACCCACACGCCAAATGCAGAACATTTTCTTCAGTGCTCACTGCGCTTGTGCGGCTACTATGTGCAAACAATATATACGTGCATGATGTATAAAATTCGTCCGCTCAAGTTCAAAAATCAAATATGAGCTATAAGAAAATCGGCAGAAGTCGTTCGAGTCTTACTGACCTACTTTGTTGTTCATAATTTGATGTTACAAAGCACACGGCATAAAGATACACTTGTGTGATATTGCTTGTTGTCAACTATTTATACAGATAATCTAAAATAATCATTGTATTTATCTCAAAGCTTTGCAAAAAGCTATAAACGCAGTGATAAACAAAAAACTTAAGACGTTATACAAATGCAAGTGACAATGCAGTGGTGAAAATAGCGCTCACCTGACACAAATCTGTATTCACAAACTGTTATTATCAGTGGCAAATTTAGTTCGAAGTGCATAAATAGAAAATTTAAACAATTTGATGTGAAGAAACTGCACCACTTTATTTTAGTTAATTTCAAGAAGTTAATTTTATATACTTTAGATACAAGCAAATATTCTTCCGAACAATGAAATGAAACATGTTCGAACGGTATCGAGTGTTGATAGTTACTGAGCCAATATTGGCTGAGTGATTGTATAGAAATCGAGATGGAATGTTACTTTAGAAGCATCAAAAAGTGCATCTTCATTTTTGGCATATTTAGAAGGGAAAGAAATATTTCATTTACAGCGTGAGAATACAAGCGTACACTAAACACATTAAGCTACTAGCGCTCAAGACAAGCCTTGAATGGTGCTGTGAATATGTTTGAATTATCACGAGTTTTGATACTCGCTGAGTCAATATTGCTTGCTTTCTGATTGTTGACGGTTCAACGATTGTATATAAATCTAATTGAAACTTTACTTTGAGAAGTATCAAAAGGTGCTTTGCAATATTTACAATCGAAAGAAATATTGTCATTGACGAAGTTGGAATATGCGGTGGCTATCGTTAAAACAAAGAATAGGTAATCGAGGAAGGGAACGTGGAAGTGAACAAGGAATGCGAAAACAATGAATGGAAGTCCGTAATCTTTAAAACAAGGATCGAGAAAAGCTGAAATCTTTAAAAACAGGGAATGAGAAAAGCCGGAGTCTTTGAAACAAAGAATGAGAAAAGCCCTAATATTTACAACATTAAAGAATATGTAAGTATGCAATACCATGTACATTAAAAACAAATTCGTACGACATCATGTTTCTCAATTTTTCACAAATTTCGTGCAAACGGCTAGTTAAAATCCGTTATTTTTAGAAAAGCTTACGAAGAATGGTTAACAAGGCAATTACCACGCAATTTCATCGAATAGATTGCGAGAAAGTTGTTTTAAACCGAAATATGAGTCTGGGCATGTTGCCAACTGATTTTGGGACTTCGAACGAATTGTGTCCTTCTCGTATAAAGTTAACAAAGTGATCGGTATGTATACAGTAAGCTATCGTTTCTTTCGATTTATGACAGCACAATGTGCCCAAAAATTTGAACTGATTTCGGTCGCAATTTTGTCATTTGTCAACATTGCGTTATTACTGTATTTTCATAATAACAAATGTTGGTGTCAAAGAAACTGTTCAACTTTAGCGCTTAAGATTGTTAAAAATTTTATTCATAGTTCATGCAATTATTTGCACTAGATAGCCGATTTATGTAAATTTTGACTTGTGTCACTCTCTTTCAGTGGTGGATCTAGGATTTTGATTACCGTGGGCAAATTTCATCACGTCATACAAGTGAAGTCCGACGATATGAAATTGATGAAATCAGGCATATAAATTATGTAGGTCTACACAGTCCTGCTGACCTTAGTGTCTTATTGATGTGCACTGTGGTTGTTAGCTTTAATCAATAAAAATGATGACAACATACCAGAATGATTACATAGCAAAGCTCATCTGACATCCAATATTTCTTTTTACAAACAAAATATACAGTAAGCCGATATGGATGGCCCATATTATGAATACTTTTTTAAAAAAGAAAAGGTAAATTATGTTTGATATTTGAACATATAAGAAATGCACACCTGATGCAAGTATTTGTATTTTGTTTTATACATACACAAAGTAGCGTGCACGCGTGGTGGCTACTCACACAACGTTTTAAAGCGTGCATAACATTAAGGTGAGTGGTCGATAAAAATAACTACGAGAAGCATCTATGACAGGAACACTCTTCATAAAAACCTTGCTTTCAAAATTTTTTAAACTAGCAATGCAAGGTTTATAAGCAGTTCTATAATAATAGAAGACTACAGTCATGAACGATAGTTAGAATTTATGATACTTAAAATTTGAACCTTTCCCAAGCTTGGCCTATCGATAAAAGGAACGTTTGACTAATAATTGCTCTAATACATAGCTTTGATGTAGAATGCAAGATAAACATGTCTTTGTGAATATTTCTTACTTTGTAAATGGGTGAAACGCCTGATATAAATCATCCAATTCAAACTGGTTTATTAAATGAGTTTTGAAACACTTATTTTCTATGTAGCTACCATTCTTAAACATTTCAGTGTTTCAGAATTAAATTACTTTTTATAAAAAAACTGGTCCAAAATCAAGTATATCAGCGAATTGACAGGCATGAGTTTGAAACAGTATTAGTAATTTCAATTATATTTCATAATCGCCTGTGTTGGAAAATACATGTTTGTCCATGATCAATATATTTAGCAATTAGCATACATATCAGGCAAATAAGTCAACAATAGCCGAAAATAGTACCTGATGTCTAATTCTATTTGTGGCCAGAGCTAAAGATTACACTCACGTTCAGTGTGACTACAAATTCCCATATCACAAATAAAAATGTTTCTTTCGATTTTAGATATGCCGAAAACGAAAACGCACCTTATAGTGATTCTAAAGATTCAAGCTCAGTTTCTATACAATCGTTGAACGTAAACTGACAGAAAAACAATCAGTATTGGCTCAGCAACTATCAACACTCGTGATCGTCCAAACGTGTTTCCCTTTATTATTCACAGTTAACTTCTTAACATTGACTAAAATAAAGTGATGTATCGAATTGCCTAAATTTTCCAACTTATGTGTTTGTGAATGCATCTAAGAATGTGATTAAATATTTTGTACTAATTTTACCTTATAGTGATTCTAAAGATTCAAGCTTAGTTTCTATACAATCGTTGAATGTCAACTGACAGAAAAACAGTCAGTATTGGCTCAGCAACTATCAACACTCGTGATCGTCCAAACGTGTTTCCCTTTATTATTCACAGTTAACTTCTTAACATTGACTAAAATAAAGTGATGTGATCGAATTGCCTATATTTTCTAATTTATGTGTTTGTGAATGCATCTAAGAACGTGATTAAATATTTCGTACTAATTTTACCGCTGATGATGACAGTTTGTAAATTGGTTTGTGTGCGTGAGTGTTAAAGGTTCCAACGATTCTTCTGATCTTTGTGTAGTGTTCAGTTGCTCTTTGATAAGGATAATGTTTAACTTTGTGTCTGTCCTCTATATTTGCAAAGGTTAGGTAAATGAAATTAACAGAACATTTTTTAAGATGAATAAGGGTTTGATGAATAAGTAAATAAAAGAGCGCCAAGACTGATATATACTCTATCAATGCTTTGAGAGGTTTCATTCATAAAATGAATTGTAAACCCTTCGTTTGTGTATGTGATAAGTTTGCCTTTTTATACTAAGTTGGCCGATTAAATACATTTACGAATTGAAAAAAGTTATGTTTGATTTTTGAGCGCGAACCAAAGCTGTATCGCATGCGTATATCATTGTATTCATTGTACAATGAAGCCTCGCACGCTCATTTGCTACTCACAAAACCGTTATAAATTTGCATAAGGATTGAGTAGTTGGTTCATAGACATAAATGATGGAGAACCATTAACGACAAATGCGCTTAAAATATAGGAGGATTGTTTGAAAACCTTTTAGCACCAGCAAAAAAGTTTCTTAAAACAATATAGAACACACAGTCATTAATGATATTCAGAATTTAATTCTTAAACTTGGCCTTTTGATAGTAGAAGGCGTGACTGATTGGTCCTCTGATAAAACGTATTGAAATGTTATGGATAGTCTTGCAAAAATTTCTTGTACTTATTTTTACAGCACCTGATTTTAGTCAAGAATGGAAAACTAATTTATGAATGGTATTTTTTGAAACACATTTCTTTGTACCATAAAGCTTTCGTACAACTTTTCATCATTTTATAGATGGCAACTAGACTTTTTCAAGAATACTAGCCGATACTGAAAAACTTTTTTGCCAAACAGGCATGTTTAAAAAACCATAGATAATCTCAGTTGTACTTTATAAACGTCCGTCAAAAAACAAGCGTTCTTCAATGATCAATATAATTACTTAGTAATTAGTGCCCACTCTTAGCAATGTGATGTCTGATTCCTTTAATGTGAAAAGTGGTAGAAATAACGATCAAGTTCATTGTGACCTCAAATTCCTACTCCGGTAATGAAAATGTAAGTATCATAAATCTAACTAGCAATTGTGACTATGGTCTTATATTTTTTAATTACGATTTGCTTATAAACTGTGCATTTCTGGATGAGGGACGCTTTGAAATAAGCTATATATAAAGAATACATTTATAACTGATGGTTCTCGATAGCTATGTGTTTCGACCACCCACCCACACGCCAAATGCAGAACATTTTCTTCAGTGCTCACTGCGCTTGTGCGGCTACTATGTGCAAACAATATATACGTGCATGATGTATAAAATTCGTCCGCTCAAGTTCAAAAATCAAATATGAGCTATAAGAAAATCGGCAGAAGTCGTTCGAGTCTTACTGACCTACTTTGTTGTTCATAATTTGATGTTACAAAGCACACGGCATAAAGATACACTTGTGTGATATTGCTTGTTGTCAACTATTTATACAGATAATCTAAAATAATCATTGTATTTATCTCAAAGCTTTGCAAAAAGCTATAAACGCAGTGATAAACAAAAAACTTAAGACGTTATACAAATGCAAGTGACAATGCAGTGGTGAAAATAGCGCTCACCTGACACAAATCTGTATTCACAAACTGTTATTATCAGTGGCAAATTTAGTTCGAAGTGCATAAATAGAAAATTTAAACAATTTGATGTGAAGAAACTGCACCACTTTATTTTAGTTAATTTCAAGAAGTTAATTTTATATACTTTAGATACAAGCAAATATTCTTCCGAACAATGAAATGAAACATGTTCGAACGGTATCGAGTGTTGATAGTTACTGAGCCAATATTGGCTGAGTGATTGTATAGAAATCGAGATGGAATGTTACTTTAGAAGCATCAAAAAGTGCATCTTCATTTTTGGCATATTTAGAAGGGAAAGAAATATTTCATTTACAGCGTGAGAATACAAGCGTACACTAAACACATTAAGCTACTAGCGCTCAAGACAAGCCTTGAATGGTGCTGTGAATATGTTTGAATTATCACGAGTTTTGATACTCGCTGAGTCAATATTGCTTGCTTTCTGATTGTTGACGGTTCAACGATTGTATATAAATCTAATTGAAACTTTACTTTGAGAAGTATCAAAAGGTGCTTTGCAATATTTACAATCGAAAGAAATATTGTCATTGACGAAGTTGGAATATGCGGTGGCTATCGTTAAAACAAAGAATAGGTAATCGAGGAAGGGAACGTGGAAGTGAACAAGGAATGCGAAAACAATGAATGGAAGTCCGTAATCTTTAAAACAAGGATCGAGAAAAGCTGAAATCTTTAAAAACAGGGAATGAGAAAAGCCGGAGTCTTTGAAACAAAGAATGAGAAAAGCCCTAATATTTACAACATTAAAGAATATGTAAGTATGCAATACCATGTACATTAAAAACAAATTCGTACGACATCATGTTTCTCAATTTTTCACAAATTTCGTGCAAACGGCTAGTTAAAATCCGTTATTTTTAGAAAAGCTTACGAAGAATGGTTAACAAGGCAATTACCACGCAATTTCATCGAATAGATTGCGAGAAAGTTGTTTTAAACCGAAATATGAGTCTGGGCATGTTGCCAACTGATTTTGGGACTTCGAACGAATTGTGTCCTTCTCGTATAAAGTTAACAAAGTGATCGGTATGTATACAGTAAGCTATCGTTTCTTTCGATTTATGACAGCACAATGTGCCCAAAAATTTGAACTGATTTCGGTCGCAATTTTGTCATTTGTCAACATTGCGTTATTACTGTATTTTCATAATAACAAATGTTGGTGTCAAAGAAACTGTTCAACTTTAGCGCTTAAGATTGTTAAAAATTTTATTCATAGTTCATGCAATTATTTGCACTAGATAGCCGATTTATGTAAATTTTGACTTGTGTCACTCTCTTTCAGTGGTGGATCTAGGATTTTGATTACCGTGGGCAAATTTCATCACGTCATACAAGTGAAGTCCGACGATATGAAATTGATGAAATCAGGCATATAAATTATGTAGGTCTACACAGTCCTGCTGACCTTAGTGTCTTATTGATGTGCACTGTGGTTGTTAGCTTTAATCAATAAAAATGATGACAACATACCAGAATGATTACATAGCAAAGCTCATCTGACATCCAATATTTCTTTTTACAAACAAAATATACAGTAAGCCGATATGGATGGCCCATATTATGAATACTTTTTTAAAAAAGAAAAGGTAAATTATGTTTGATATTTGAACATATAAGAAATGCACACCTGATGCAAGTATTTGTATTTTGTTTTATACATACACAAAGTAGCGTGCACGCGTGGTGGCTACTCACACAACGTTTTAAAGCGTGCATAACATTAAGGTGAGTGGTCGATAAAAATAACTACGAGAAGCATCTATGACAGGAACACTCTTCAAAAACCTTGCTTTCAAAATTTTTTAAACTAGCAATGCAAGGTTTATAAGCAGTTCTATAATAATAGAAGACTACAGTCATGAACGATAGTTAGAATTTATGATACTTAAAATTTGAACCTTTCCCAAGCTTGGCCTATCGATAAAAGGAACGTTTGACTAATAATTGCTCTAATACATAGCTTTGATGTAGAATGCAAGATAAACATGTCTTTGTGAATATTTCTTACTTTGTAAATGGGTGAAACGCCTGATATAAATCATCCAATTCAAACTGGTTTATTAAATGAGTTTTGAAACACTTATTTTCTATGTAGCTACCATTCTTAAACATTTCAGTGTTTCAGAATTAAATTACTTTTTATAAAAAAACTGGTCCAAAATCAAGTATATCAGCGAATTGACAGGCATGAGTTTGAAACAGTATTAGTAATTTCAATTATATTTCATAATCGCCTGTGTTGGAAAATACATGTTTGTCCATGATCAATATATTTAGCAATTAGCATACATATCAGGCAAATAAGTCAACAATAGCCGAAAATAGTACCTGATGTCTAATTCTATTTGTGGCCAGAGCTAAAGATTACACTCACGTTCAGTGTGACTACAAATTCCCATATCACAAATAAAAATGTTTCTTTCGATTTTAGATATGCCGAAAACGAAAACGCACCTTATAGTGATTCTAAAGATTCAAGCTCAGTTTCTATACAATCGTTGAACGTAAACTGACAGAAAAACAATCAGTATTGGCTCAGCAACTATCAACACTCGTGATCGTCCAAACGTGTTTCCCTTTATTATTCACAGTTAACTTCTTAACATTGACTAAAATAAAGTGATGTATCGAATTGCCTAAATTTTCCAACTTATGTGTTTGTGAATGCATCTAAGAATGTGATTAAATATTTTGTACTAATTTTACCTTATAGTGATTCTAAAGATTCAAGCTTAGTTTCTATACAATCGTTGAATGTCAACTGACAGAAAAACAGTCAGTATTGGCTCAGCAACTATCAACACTCGTGATCGTCCAAACGTGTTTCCCTTTATTATTCACAGTTAACTTCTTAACATTGACTAAAATAAAGTGATGTATCGAATTGCCTAAATTTTCCAACTTATGTGTTTGTGAATGCATCTAAGAACGTGATTAAATATTTCGTACTAATTTTACCGCTGATGATGACAGTTTGTAAATTGGTTTGTGTGCGTGAGTGTTAAAGGTTCTAACGATTCTTCTAATCTTTGTGTAGTGTTCAGTTGCTCTTTGATAAGGATAATGTTTAACTTCGTGTCTGTCCTCTATATTTGCAAAGGTTAGGTAAATGAAATTAACAGAACATTTTTTAAGATGAATAAGGGTTTGATGAATAAGTAAATAAAAGAGCGCTAATACTGATATATGTTCTATCAATGCTTTGATAGGTTTCATTCATAAAATGAATTGTAAACCCTTCGTTTGTGTATGTGATAAGTTTGCCTTTTTATACTAGAAAAAAGTTATGTTTGATTTTTGAGCGCGAGCCAAAGCTGTATCTCATGCGTATATCATTGTATTCATTGTACAATGAAGCCTCGCACGCTCATTTGCTACTCACAAAACCGTTATAACTTTGCATAAGGATTGAGTAGTTGATTCATAGACATAAATGATGGAGAACCATTAACGACAAATGCGCTTAAAATATAGGAGGATTGTTTGAAAACCTTCTAACACCAGCATAAAAGTTTCTTAAAACAACATAGAACACACAGTCATTAATGATATTCAGAATTTAATTCTTAAACTAGGCCTTTTGATATTAGAATGCGTGACTGATTAGTCCTCTGATAAATCATATTGAAATGGTATGGATAGTCTTGCAAACATTTCTTGTACTTATTTTTACAGCACCTGATTTTAGTCAATAATGAAAAACTAATTTATGAATGGTATTTTTTGAAACACATTTCTTTGTACCATAAAGCTTTCGTACAACTTTTCATCATTTTATAAATGGCATCTACACTTTTTCAAGAAAACTAGCCGATACTGAAAAACTTTTTTGGCAAACAGGCATGTTTAAAAAACCAGGGGCGGATCTAGAGTATGTCAAATCCGTCGCGCGACTGATGTTTGAAATTCAAAAATTACCTATTCATATTAATTAAAAAATCATTAATTATTCTTACTTTATTATCGCATTTACGTCGTGATAAAAATCCAGCTTTAATTATTATTGAGAACTAATGACTAATGCAATGAATATCTCGTTGGTAACCAGATCATTTGAATTTTAATTGACCTGGAATAATCGACTGATAAGCGGGGTAACTTGACTGGTTCGACTGATACAGGATTATTTCATTGGTCAATAGCCAGATCAGTGGACGATCTGGAATAATCTCGACCGATAAGCAAGACCGATGAACTATAAGGGAGTCCACTTGCTATCGTGAGTAGTTAAGGTGCAGGTATGGTCCCGGAAGTAAACGGAGCTCTTACCCGTGTCAATTAGTTTCCAGTCCTAGGAAGTAAACAGGGCGCGCGCGTGTAAACCGGAAACGATATAAAATGAACGAAGGTTGCTATTGGATGACATGATTATTGAGTTAAAGTTATTTGGTAATTTTTGTCTTACTAAAACGAAAATGGCTTTAAAAATAGACATTGACCAAGCAAAGAAAGTGAAGGAATCGACCTTCGAATTTGAAGATGAGAGCCATGTTTTAGATGAACGCCAAAGCAATTTACAGAATAAATTGTTGAAGTGCTATGCTACTGAAATTAGTTTTAAAATATATGATCTTGTGGCAAAAGACTGTGACGGTTGTCGCGTTGACCAACCATCACAAAAACGCCACGAATGCTTGATGATGCCTAATGATGAAAGGGTAGCGATTTACTTTGAAGATGCAGTATCAAAAATTGATGAGGAAGAAGTCATGAAATCCTTCTTTGATAGTTTACAAGACATGACTCCGATAGTAAATGGGCTAGAACTTATCAAGTACACTTGCAATGATTGGAGAAAAATATTTTTGACAGAAAAATAGAACAAATTAGAACATGAGACGTTGATATTCTTAAATAAATTTTATTGAAATAAAGCATTTTTATTTTATTGGAAAAAACTAGCAACGATCACTCTGAAATAAAAAGAAATCAATCTTACTGTATCAATTTTCAAAAAGATAAAGAATTATAAAAATACATACTCAAAAAAATCTTCGAGAAATCTGTCGACTTCTTCGTCAAAACATCTAGAGTATAACGCAATGGACATTACATAAAAAAAAACACGACGACAACATTCAGCAAGCATATTAATTATTTGACTTACAAGCATATGGGACATTGAAATGGCAAGCATTCCACAAGCCTCTCTTCTACCAAAGGTAAATGTACTTTATGCCCGCAGCTCGGTGGACAGATCAACCATAGTTTGCAGTGTTCACATTGGCCTAAAACAATGAAGAAAATCACAATTTAAATTTACTAAAGTCATATCTAACATTGAAATTGTATTCCAATTCAACTTACTCAAAATGGGCCTAATTGTTTGAGATGTAGCCATTCCTCTATCTGTTGTTTCTCTTTGCTCTCTTTGCCTTCGCCGTTGACTGATGATTTTTGCCTAAGACTTTGGCGTGAGTCCTTTTACATGCACATTATTGACATAGGCTCTTTTGTTAGCAGTAATTTTCCAATGGATCGATTATTTCCTTGGCAAGCGTGCGTTTCAGATTGAATGAAGGCGTTAAAGTATTAAAACAGTAAATTAACTCGTATGTATGCAGGCCTAATGTATTTCAAACACCTCCAATTAAGATTGTGAAATAACGTGCAAAGTCATTGTTAGTTTTGGTTTGGAAAAATATTATGTATCATAACTGTCTTAAAAATTATAGCTATGAGTCTTAACAATTATTATCTCTGCAATTTTCAACTTGTCATTATACTTTGTCATTACAATTATAATCGGCTAGCACAGCTAGAGTCCACATATTTATGAAACTTATGTTTACTATTTTGGTATTTTTCATGGGAAAAAATTTTGCTTTTCCAATGGATCGATTATTTCCTTGGCAAGCGTGCGTTTCAGATTGAATGAAGGCATTAAAGCATTAAAACAGTAAATTAACTCGTATGTATGCAGGCCTAATGTATTTCAAACACCTCCAATTAAGATTGTGAAATAACGTGCAAGGTCATTGTTAGTTTTGGTTTGGAAAAAATACTATGTATCATAACTGTCTTATAAATTATAGCTATGAGTCTTAACAATTGTTATCTCTGCAATTTTAAACTTGTCATTATAGTATGAAAACAAGCAATAAGAAATTTTTCATCATTCGTGTGGAGAAAGAATTGTGATGGAAATATGATTAAAAGAAGCCTTAATCAAACAATTAAAAAAAAATGTAGACAAAACTTAATCCTTGAGGTAATTATAACCGGCTAGCACAGCTAGAGTCCACATATTTATGAAACTGTAGGATTACTATTTTGGTATTTTCATGGTAAAAAATTTTGACGGAAATATGATTAAAAGAAGCCTTAGTCAAACAATTAAAAAAAATGTAGACAAAACTTAATCCTTGAGGTAATTATAATCGTTATGTATGGACGCGTGGAAAAAATAGAGAAAAATACCTCGTTTTTTGAAAAATACCCGGCTACGTGTGGACAAAATCTTAAACATAGTCAGAACCTGCGCATTGCAAAGTTAAATAATTCCTATTTTCGTATCGTTAATATGGAGAAAGGATTTTGATGGAAATATGATTAAAAGAAGCCTTAATCAAACAATTAAAAAAAAAATGTAGACAAAACTTAATCCTTGAGGTAATTGTAACCGGCTAGCACAGCTAGAGTCCACATATTTATGAAACTGTAGGATTACTATTTTGGTATTTTTCATGGGAAAAAAATTTGACGGAAATATGATTAAAAGAAGCCTTAATCAAATAATTGAAAAAATGCCGACAAAATGGAGTCATTGGGACATTATAAAAACTCAAGCACTGCAGATCGTATGCATTAATTGGACAAACGTTTTGCAGCCAGAGATAGAAAAAAAGAACCAAGGAAGAAAATGGTTTCTATTGAGAAGCACAGATGCTTTTGCAAAAACGGCGGTCTGAAACGTTTTACTTCCAACGAGGGCCGCGTCTTCCTAAAGTGCGCCAAAGAAAAATGTAATTTATTCACGCCCGAAGAAAAGTACTTGCAGCTTATAGACGTGTACGAGAAGAATGTGCTGAAGGAATTCAAGCCGAACCGTTTTTCACTCTGCGAGTGCCAAGTGTTTGCATGTCTGTGGGTATCGAACTCGGCCAACTTTCCTGGCCGACCCTACTTTTGTTGCAAGTATATGGCAAGTGAAAAGAAATGTTCACTCTTTCATTGGGCTGACGAATCCATGAAAGGCATTGGAAAAACTAAAAAACCATCAGCGCCCAAAAGAGAGTCGAGCACTAAGGTACCAAAAGCTGAAGAATCAAAGCGCTCCAAAATAATTGTGGAAAATTCATCCGATGATGAAGAAAACTGATGTCCAAAGACATAATTTACAAACTTTAAAACTTTAAATTCCATATAATCTTGATGTGTTTACAATATAATCTATGTATGAATTTAAATTTCAAAACTATTTTTTTGCTTATTACATCATGACATGCGCAATGACGATCTCTGTAGGGGGTAAAGTACTATAAGAAAAGGGCTAGGTTGGATCTATTTTATATCAGGTCAGCTTTACCAAGAGTGATCAATAGTAGTTTCTTAATTTGTTTTGATATGGATTCATATGACCTGCGTTTGAAGAAACGTGCTGAGCGTAAAAATGCGAAAGCAAAACGTCTTATAAGAAAAATCCAGAAAGAATTGGCTAAGCCAATATCGGACTTACGCAAAGTCTTACGTTGGCAAGAAAAAACTGCCAAGCTACTAGAACAAAAGTTCAAGCTGCTGAAAAAAATAGATGAACGTTTGGCTTATCTCTCCGAAGACACAATACACTTCAATATGGAGAAGATATCCGAAAAACACGTGAAAAAGTTTGGTGCATCAGCGTGTGTTTTCAGAGCTACGATGGAAAGACCTAGAGATGATAAAGTGTACAAGATTAAAGATATTGTTAATGAATTAAACGAACTTTTTGCAAATACAATTCATCAGGTATAAGAAAATACTTCTCTATTTTCGTGCTTTTCCTTCACATAGCTTAAATCAAGAAAATGTTTTTTTTGCACGCAGGTAAAGAAGGCGTGTGATTTAGTCACACCCCTAGAAGACAGAATGCGAATCATGATCTGCTCGAATGAACTCAAGTCCCCCATAAGCACGCAACTATTGCCTGCAATTCGAATGACTTCAAACCGGGTGATGTCCACAATAACGAAATTTTTGTAGAGTAATGAAAACATCCCTTTGGATCAGTCGTTTACTGTTGATGTTGTTGCTGTAAGACAGCCGACAGGGTCCTGTAAAAACATTTTACTTCATTAAAAGTCTTAGATTATAGCAAAGACAGCCTAATTAAAAGGTCAATTATTACTATACGAAATAAGGATAATTTCTGCTGTGCTCGCGCTCTTGTTGTTGCAAAGGCTATAGCGGACAAGAATCCAAAAATCAAACAATTTAAGCAGGGTAAAGCTATTCAGAAGCGAGAAGCTTTGAAATTATTCAAGAAGGCCAATATTTCCTATGGACCTTGTGGAATACGGGAGTTGTCAGAGTTTCAAGGGGTTCTATTAGATTATCAAATTCAGGTTATTGATTTTAATGCTCGAAATACAGTCATTTTTGAGGGGCCCCCAAAACATAAAAAGCTTATTTTATACAAACAAGGTGATCATTACAATGCTATTAACCTTGCGAAACTTCCGGCTTTCCACGGTGAACGTTTCTACTGTGACAAATGCTTTCAGTTCCTCAAAAATGGTTTAAATCACCCTTGTTTTAATGTCTGTATAACGTGCAGACAAAAAGACTGCGTTGAGATTTCAGATGAAAAACATATGTGTTCGGATTGTTTCAAGATTTGTCGCTCTACTGCATGTTTTAATCGGCATAAAAAATCGCGTCGGTCCAAAGGGGTTGACTTGCCATCAATGTGTGACAAGTCGTTTCGATGTCAAATGTGTTCATCTATAGTTGACAAAGACAGACAAAACGAACATTGCTGTGGGGAAACTGTATGTCATATATGCAATAAGTTTGTACTTGATGATCATTTATGTTTCATGCAAACGGAAAACCCAAAACTCAAGAATGATAGTCTAATATTTTACGATTTTGAGACAGATTTTTCAACCGGAGAACATGTGGTTAATTTTGCTGTTGCACAATATTTAGACGGTACAGAATTTGTTTTCAAGGGTTACAACGCATTGAACGAGTTTTGTTCCTTCTTATTTTCAAGAGAACATAAAGGTTTTACAGCAATTGCCCATAATGGCATTTGACGGTGCATTTGACGGTGTTTTCATTCAGAGATGGTTAATTGAATACAGACCGACTGCTGATATACATCTTATAAATTCGGGACAGAAAATTATGCAACTGACAGTGAAAGATCATCAAATCCGTTTAATTGACTCGCTGAACTTTTTACAAATGCCTTTAGCTAAATTTCCTAAAACATTTGGACTCGATGAAACAAAATTTTCCAAAGGTGACTTTCCGCTTTTGTTTAATACAAAAGAAAATCAAAATTATGTTGGCCCGATACCTGATATTAAATATTACAGTCCTGATTCAAAGTTTGAAAAAGATCGCACCAAATTGATTGCGTGGCATGAAGAACGAACGAAAAATAACTTTGTCTTTGATTTCCAAAAGGAAATGGCTAAATACTGCTCTCAAGACGTTATCATACTGCGTTTATGTTGTTTGCAATTTAGGGATTTATTTCTCGCAGAGACTAAAGTTGATCCATTCTGTTATTGTACCATTGCAGCAGCCGTAATGGCAATTTATCGGTCAAAATATCTTCAACCAAACACAATCGGAATCGTACCGAAAAATATGTATCGAAATTCAAATAAGCCCTTCTCTCAAAGCGCAATCGTGTGGCTTGAATTTGTATCTGCGCAAACTAACTGCAAAATACAACACGCTCTCAATGGCGGAGAAAAAAAAGTTGAAGATCCGGAATTAGGTAAAGTGTACTATGTCGACGGCTTTTGTGAAGAAACAAACACTATATTTTCTTTTTATGGTTGTCTTTATCATGCATGCCCATCTTGTTACGATTTAAGAAACGATCATCCCTTTTTTAATGAGAAACAGATGGCTGACGTATTTGATGAAACAATTAGACGACAAAATAGACTTTTACAATTGGGTTACGAGGTTAAGACGATTTGGGAACATGACTATTGTAAACTTAAGGAAACGGACGAAATGAAACATTTTTTGGATACAAATGACATTGTAACGAATCTTGAACCACGCGATGCGTTTTTTGGTGGCAGAGTCAATGGGTTTAAGCTTTTTAGGGACGCCCAACAAGATGAAACAATTGAATATGTTGATTTTACATCGTTGTATCGTTACGTTAACAAAACAAAAGTTTATCCTGTAGGTCATCCAGCAATCATTCGCGAGAATTTTGAAACAATTTCGAATTATTTCGGACTAATAAAATGCAAAGTTTTAGCTCCCAGAAATTTGTATCTTCCAATTTCACCTGCACGAATAAAGGATAAACTCTTTTTTCCTCTATGTAAACAGTGTGTTGTACAAAACTCTTCAGTGTGTACTCATTCGGAAAATGAGCGTGCTTTTTGGGGTACTTTTACCACAGTTGAAGTGCTGAAAGCTATCGAAAAAGGATATAAGGTTATTGAAATTTTTGAAATTTGGCACTTTGAAAACACAAGCTCGGATTTGTTTTCGGATTATGTGAATTATTTTCTCCGTATAAAACAAGAGAGTTCAGGATTTCCGAGTCGTATACAAACTCCAGAGAACAGACAGAAATACGTGGCCGACTATTATGAAAACGAGGGAATGCTGTTAAGGCATGATAAAATAGATTACAATCCAGGCTTAAGAGCATTGGCTAAGCTATGCCTTAACAGCTTGTGGGGTAAATTTTGTCAAAAAGACAATCTACTAAATACAGAATTCATTAATGATCCTCTACATTTCTACAGACGTTTGAACGGGGCCGACATTGAAATGCACGATCTTTGCATCTTGAATGATGATTAATTTAGTCGAAATTGTCTTTAAGAGAAAGCATGAGTATGAAGTAGAAAACAAACTAACAAATATCTTCATAGGAATTTTTACCACTGCATGGGCTAGATTAGAACTTTACAATGTGATGGATTTGTTACAAGGTAGCCTTTTATATTGCGATACAGACAGTTGTATTTATGTAAATAAACCGGGGGGTCCAAGGCCAATCTTAGGGGATTACCTGGGTAATTTAACAAACGAAATCACTCAAGAACATGGGGTAGGTAGTTACATTACAAGATTTGCATGTGGGGGTCCAAAAAAATACGCGTACGTTGTAAATAATGGGAAAAAACATTGTAAGATACGAGGTTTTACTTTGAATTTTAAAAATAGTCAAATTCTTAATTTTGATTCTATGTATAAAATGGTATGTAACTATGTACGTTCAGACTTATGAAGTCTGATGATGTCTTTGGAATAAAGACGAAATATTACACATTATTTTGTTTCAAACTCTTGTAATATCTTGAATATCAAGAAAACGAGATGTCCCTCTTCGGAATTTGCTTTACTTTGTATTACAGGGTAAACGGCTGGGCTTTTTTTCAGTGCAACTTCGTGAGACATAGCTCTACTAGGATTCACTTTAACTTTGCGAACTTTTAGATAAACATCCACCAGTTTCACTTTAAATGCTGCATCGTCCTCGGATGCCATTAGGGCAAACTCGTCACTGGTACGGTTCAATACCACTTTCAAATCAACATAGCTAAGCAGGAGGCGTTCACCGAAGAAAACATCACAAAATATAGGCCCTCCCATTTCGACAATTGCACTTCTCGCACTAAACTTACTTCGTGTTTTCAAGCCATTGTTTGGACTGGCGTTTGCTGGGTCGGCAACCTCCATTTTTGAGGCTTCGTCCTTGTAAAACAACGCAGCTGTCAGCTGGGATTGTTTAGCTGATGGACCATAATTCAAAAGTGTATCGATATATGCACGATAAAGATAAGTTCCTGTCGCTTGGGTTACTAGCTTCCCTTTCAAAAACACATCAACTTGCTTAAACAAACTATGCAAGAAATTGTTGACCGGTTTCTTTTGCTGCTTGATTACTTTAGCGCCATCGTCGAGATTTCCACCGTCAGCTTTCGTTACTTTTGCTCTGACCATCAACATTGTGTTAGACAAGTCAACATAATCTTCTGTACCTGGCGCTAAAAAGGTAATCGGACCGCTTTCAGATACACTAGAGACAGGTGGATGGTCTATCCATCGCCCCTTTTCCAAACTGGTTTTCGTTGGGGGTACGAGAAATATATCAAGTTCACTTTTTGTACATTCTGCTGATTTTGGATGAACGAACTCCATATTTAACCGAAAATATCTTCTGCTTCTTTAGCTGCTTTATGTCTCTTGGCTGAATGGTAAATGACATGAAAAGACGATGCTTTTCTCTTTTTAGCTGTTTTTTTTTGCCTGTTTCTTCTGGGGTTTTCCTCTTCCTGTTTGAGCAAACTGTTGTATACGGTTTACAGCTTTTTTCCCTGTTTCTTTTGCTGCTTGATTAACACGAGATTTTGCAGACTTTTTAAAACTTTTCCCTGAGATAACATCACCCAAAACGTTTGCACCTGTATCGAGGGCAATTTTACCTAGAGCTTTTGCGCCGGTTTTTGCCAAAGGTATTGCAGCTCTAGCCAATCTACGAAATAAAACCAAGACCATAACCCATCTGCCCATAACCTTTTTGCCAGGATGCTCCTCTAAAGACAGGTTGTGATCCGTATCCTTTTTGCTGATCGAGATAATATTGAACATAACGGTTTGTTCTACTCATATTTTTTTCTTATGTAAAATAAGATAAGGATTGTTTTCTGAAATGAAGTGTCACTATCGACTTCCCTCGTTCAAATGCGATGGGATTTCCTAACTCGTCCCTTAAGAGAATTTCGATGTCCTCAAAAGATTTTGTTTGCACGGGTAAGTATTGGATATTAGTGAATGTTCTTGAAACAATGTCTCCATATTTTCCTTGAATAGCAACTGCCTTTAGTAATTTTACATTGACGTCTCCAACAACTTGCGGTTGTACAATGTTGCAATATACATACATCATGACGGATCCGTGCAAATCACAAGCATAAGGACTTTCGGTTGTTTTTAAAATCTCTACGTCTTTTCCGCCAAAGCCGAGTAAGACCGACATTCGTTGATTAAATGATATTTTGTAACCCTGTCTTACATGCACTTTAATTTTTTCTGTTCGCGGGTCAAAGCTCAATTTGATATTGTCTTTTACTTCTTTGTCAAGAGTCTCGTTAACTGATTTTACTAGGTCGAAGGCTTTTTCATACAAGCCATAGTCGACAAATATCGGAGTAGGTAGACCTGTTTTGTGAGTTACATATATATGTGTATCCAAACCTTTTTTCAACGTGTACCATGTATGAGGATATGTAATTGAATACAATCCTACTTCCCAATTACCATTTAAATTCACAACGTGAGGTAGTTTTACGCAATAACCTGAAATCTTATTCTCAGGAAATACAGAGAGCGATGCATTAATAGGTAATGTCAGATAGAAGTGTGTCCCGCTCATCTTTAAGGTATAATGTGAAATGAAAAAATCGTGAAAACGGTTACGTTTTATACATGTATTTCCGATGCTGGTACCCATGAATTAAATTTGTTAGGGTAGCCAGACCACTTTACAAAATATTGTACATTGCCCCCTCTACCACGTTTCTTAAGTATTTTTCAATCTCATAAACATCGTCTTTCTTGATGACTTTTGAAGTTCTTTTCATAAAATGTTCCTTGAAGTTCGTCCCTTCATGATCTTTCAGTCTGTATACAGGAGGATTGCGCGGTATTTTTTGACTTACAGTGAAAATTTCTTTTGAAAAATTCGGTAAATACCCCTTCTCAAACCTTCGTTTTATTTTACTTATTCGTACTTGGTTACCTATATCAAACTTATATTTTACATGCATAGGTTTATTTAATTTGCTATCCCCGTATAGATTTTGCCGAATTCTATCTTCATTTTCACTTGTAACGTTGATCGGTTTTTCCTTAATGCTGCGATGCATGCTATGATTATAAGAATACAGTAGATCAGGAAGCATGTCAATGTATCTCATGGTTTTGTTTGCTGTGAAGTAGCGCCACATTTTAGTTTTCAGTGTACGTATCAAACGTTCAACGATGGATGCCTTCGTCTCGTTAAATGTATTAAATAAGGTAACGTTTTCTTCTGCCAAAAGTTTCTTAAAGTCTCGATTAAAAAACTCCGAGCCTTGATCCGTTTGAATGTGTGTCGGTTTACGCCCTGATGACAAATCTTTTTAAAAGCTTCTACCAACGACGATCCTGTTTTCTTTTTTAATGGAACAGCCCATGCATATTTGGATAAAACATCAATACAGATAAGAAGATAGCGATAACCATAATTATACTTTTGCAAAGATTGCATGTCTGCAAGATCCAATTGCCACTGGTCGTCAATACCACTCACTACGACGCGATTTCTTTCAAACTTTCTTCGAATAGGTTTATGCAAAGAGTATGCGTCTTGTTGCATGAGCCATTCTTTAATTCTTTCACGACTAATGTCATATATTCCTTCTGCCTTTACATCGCGGTACAAACGTTCAACACCTCCGTAGCTTCCAGGACGTTTTGGATTGAAGTATACACCGGCTAAGTACTGGTCAACGTTACTCATGATAATGTTCTCGTAATAATAATTTGCAATTAGATGTCAATTTCTTTTAACTACTCATTATCGACGGGTTCAACGTTTTCAGTTACAGGCAGTGTTTCTTCTATCACATTATCTGTTGGAAGTTTATTTGCGGCGGGTCCATAATTTTTAACAGTTTTACTTGTGTATCCTGCTTGCAAATGACCCTCAAGATTGAGATCGTTGCGTCCGAAACTTATACCCAAGCGAAACATTTTCTGACGATTATGATTTTTATCCCTTTTTGCATTTCTATTTTCACGTTTGCTGCCGATTCCCATTTTCACAATGACATGGTCATAAAACAACTGAAGTCAAAATGCAATAACATTGAAATTTATATTTTTATTTTTCTTTTGTCAAAGCAATTACATAGTTGATTTGTATTTCAGTTTACAACTACAATCAGCATAGTCAAAGAGATGTTGAAAAAAAGGAGGACGTTTTGTCTCCGTGTAAATTAACATTAGTTCTACCCAAGTAGCACTAAACAGTTTGTCAAAATATGTCTTGTGAGAGTTCGAAGGTCCACAGTTCTTTAGAAACTTAAAGGCTTCACATATTCCATTCCAGACATGTTCGCGATTAATTGTTTCGACTGCTCGAGCTGCAAAATTGAACCAACGATCTTCCTCAGTCATCATTTCTAAAACGTTTTGATACTCTACCCAAGGATCTGCTTTACTTTCATCCTTTTCAGCTCTTCGTAGCTCTTGAATCTTTTTACTTATAAAATCGACGAAAATCAAATTGATAAGATCGCTGTGACTAACTTCTTCAAACTCAACAGTGTCTGCATATATCTGATTAAACATGTGTGCCATATTTTTGTCTTTTTCAAAACGTCCAAAAGCAATGCAATAATGAACAACGCAAATAACATTTTTTAAGACGATAGTTCGACTATATAGTGAATCGTGTAATGAAATACACAATGAGGGCTTTAAGACATTTTATTGGATGCTTTAATAAATTAGATAATATTTCTTGTCAATTGTTTCATTTCCCTTCATTATGATAACCTATCACATTCAACATTCCCCCGCTAAGTTCGTTTCCGGTTTACACGCGCGCGCCCTGTTTACTTCCTAGGACTGGAAACTAATTGACACGGGTAAGAGCTCCGTTTACTTCCAGGACCATACCTGCACCTTAACTACTATCGTGTAATTGGTTCGTTTAAATTTTTGTCTTACTGTGATTGGTTTGACCGATTTCGACTGATAGCCAACTGAACTAACATGGTCAAGCTCACTGTCTGAATTGAATGTTTGATCGTTTAATACTAATTTTCTAAATCATGATAGAAATTATACTACTATTAGATGGAATTTATGGAACTCTTTTACAAATTCATATATTGACATGAATGCTGCTTTCCAAACTGGGAATTTTTTCAAGAGGGCGAAAAATTTATGGATGAATTGTAAATGCTTGGCAAAGACGATCTCGCGAGCGACATTTCAGTCATTGATGTTCAAAAGCAAGCCAACATTGTTTTGAGTTTTATCAGTAGAAATTTACATCCAAAATCGTAAGTAAAGGACAACTGAAGTGTATGCATGAATGTAATATATCAAAGTCAATTTATGCGAGTGTGTGATGCGATTTATGTTAATATGGCGTATGGTAAGCAGATTGATGCTTCTAAAATTGTTGTTGCCGAAGGACTTTTAGCTATGATTTCTTTAATGCTTGGGGAATCGTGACCGTTATATGGCAGCAAAATCCTACATTCCTGCAAATATATTTCAATGGACAAAAAATCTGTAGCCATAAGGCGCCATACTATTATTTACTTTATCATAAACAAATGTTTGGGGCTTTTCAGTTTATGATCATTGATCATTCAATCATTAGACAGATATACTACATATTGCTTAAGATTTGAGAAAACTATCATTGATTACATGAGAAGCTGTTTACTATAACCTGTGATTTTGAGTGTTCTGATCCATGAAGCTTTTTATTTTGACAATTTGACTGGAATGGTATTAAACCTTAGTATTTCACATACATGAAATGTTGTCCCATGTCACATATTGTCCCCTTTTCTAACTGAACACCTCATGTAGAGATGTAAAGAAGTGTTAATCTACGGCTCATACCAGATTGTTTGCCATAAATTCCAAAGGACTATTGACAGCGGCGTAGCTAGGAAAAATAGTCACTCCCGCCAATGCATCTCGCGCCGGAGGCGCGACCCCACTAGGGGGGTCCGGGGGCATGCTCCCCCGTAAAATTTTGAAATCCAGAGCCTTGGAAACAGCATTTCCTGCGATTTCGAGGGCGAATTATTTGTTGTACAATAATTTATAAAAACCCATTTTTGTTAGCTGCATTCTTAATGTGGCAATCGTTGAAACTGCAACTAGTTAAAAAGGTACTAAAGATGGCTCAGAGAAACGTTACGCAGGAGACAATTGTCCCCTAAAACATAATTAACTCATCACTGCCCCTGCATAAACAGAAGAAATTTGTATTAGCACAAAAAATAATGTAGTATACGACACTTCTAAAGTGAATAGAGAGAGATTTTTCTTAGCATTCTACTTGTTACTTTAAACTTGTTTAGATTGGGGCAAGTAGACAGGGATGGCTTTATTCTTTAAAGTTATGCTTAATTTTCTCAATGAAGTACCATGTATTATACGAACAAATATCAAAACACATACTATACTCATCATTTATAAAGAAAGGCCAGCCTCCTGGTTTTTCTACAAATTTTTAACCACCTCGTTATGCAACACCTCTGATTCCTCTTTTTCAATGATATCTTTGTGAATAGATATTCTACACAAAGAGCTAAGCCGACCTTGACCCATTCTATTTCTTAAATAGCTTTTACTTTTAAGCAAGAAAACGACCTCTCTACTGAAGCACTTGCCACTGCCAACACACCATTCAATTTTAACAAATTTACCACTTGACCTAAACTCGACTGGAGATTAAATTTGAAAATGCATTTAAGAACCACATTACTGCACTCTTCGTGAAAGTCCTTGTCGTTGTAAATGAAGGAAAGTTGACTCTCCAAAGTTTGGATGTCAAAAAGAGGACTATATTTATCTTTGAGAAGATTGATCTTCTCCTGTGGAACTATGCCCTTCCATGTAGTAAATAGTTTAGGATTTACAAGGTCTAAAAACTCGAACTGATTAATATCTTGAAATCGTTCACTTAACATGCCTTTAATGGAATCAATAATCTCAAAATAAAGCTGTTTGTAATTGTATCTACTATCTGCTCTGGTTGCTGTTGGGCCTACTTTTTCTAGTGCAGTTTGGTAAAACTCGGTGAAAGCTTGATCTGTGCGAAGTGACACAATAAACTGCTTGAAATTGTCAATTTTGCTTATGCCATAGTTAAAATGGGTTTCCCTATTTTGAAGAATGGAATACAAAATGGTGGACTGTTCTAAAATCCTGTAAAAAACACACACTAGAAAACAAAAGAGAAAGCTATCAAGATAATGCAGTAAGCCACTTATTTTACTTAATGACTCATCATCCCACCCAGCTGGTTGTTCAAGTACCCTCAAAAATATCTAAAAGTTTTCATAGTTTTGTGCAATACATTGATTAATCTAGAGCGATAATACCATCTTGTTTCACCAGGGGCAGGAAACTCAAGGTTGTTAGATGAGAAAAGCTTTTCTTTGGGGCATTGCTTGTAAATGTGCTGAATGTAGCTATATTAATAAAAAAATTTTAACAGGAGAAATTGATGAGGCTGACTGGCATAGGACCAGGTTCAATCTATGAGCTGCACAATGAACAAAATGAGCAAAGGATACTCTTGTCGAACCAATGCTTGAACACCATTGATATGGCCAGACATGACAGAAGCACCATCATATGTTTGTAAAACCAGTTTTTCTTTTATATTAGAATACTCACCAAGTTTATCTTTGACAACTTGTGATATTGCTGTGGCATTTCTGTTCATACTTACATCCACAAATCCTAATTGCCTCTCCATAATTTCACTTGCTTTGTCAAACCGAGCAATAACACTTAGCTGCTCTTTGGTGGAGACATCAGATGCTTCATCAACCTGAATACTCATAAATGTGCAATCATTTATTTCCTTTCTGATTTCATCTTCAATAATTGAATCAAGACAGCTGATAAGACCATTTTGAATTTCTGGGAGACTCCAGTAAATCTTCTGTCACCAACTATATCAGATTCTGCTAGTCTACTGTGCAGTCGACGCTCAAATACAGAATCAAACTTAGCAAAACATTCGAGCAACTCTATAATTACCTTTGTTCGCTACCTTCGGACTCATTGTGACCTCTAAATGGCAACTCTTGCTTTGACAAATACAGCACGGCCTCAGTAACAGTTTTAAAATTCTCGATTTTGTCTTACCTCCTCATTGTGACGCTGAATCTCATTTCTTCTAGCGAGGGACATAAGACAATCAATTCGTTCACTAGCTCCATACGTTTTCCATGTCTTAAATGCAGTCAAATGCGATTTAGATTTTTCATGCTTCTTAGCATCAGACATAATACTCCGCATATCGTTGAAGCCATTCTTAGTCCACGATGGCGATTTTTTTTGGGAAAACATTAGACATGGCCAACAAAACACTTTCTGCAAGGTTGTACTGCCACACAGCCAGTCCTTCGCCTCATACCAATCTCTCTGAAATGCTCTTCCCTTATTTTGGATAGTTAAATCAGGAGTAGGCCGTTCATGAACGATAACATTCTGTTCGACCGACGATCGAGCAGAGTACGGTTTAGCTAATAAGCTATTTACTAAATCAACATCAGTTGAGCAAATCGCAGTCGCACTTGAAGCCATTGTGTCATACACAAATACAAAATAGCAATTTGAGAGTAAACACAATGGAAAATTAATACCGACAATGACACGTAATTTGATAATTACGGTGGCCCATAAGGGCCATCACTCAAAAAAAGTCACAACACAAGTAAATGTAATCACAACACAAGTAAAATAATCACAATGCAAGTAAAATAATCACAACGCAAGTAAATAAAGTCACAACGCAAGTAAATAAAGTCACAACGCAAGTAAATAAAATCACAACACAAAATAATCACAACGCAAGTAACAAAGTCACAACACAATTAAATATAGTCACAACACAAGTAAATATAATCACAACGCAAGTAAAATAATCACAACGCAGTAAATATAATCACAAATAATGTTAATAAAGTAACAATACAGATAAAATAATCATAACGCAGTAAAATAAAACAACGCAAGTAATATGGTCACAACAAAAATGCAGTCGAAACGCAAGAAAATCACCGGATATAAGCCATTCTATTATATTCCTATATGCCAAAACAAGATGCATGAAAGAGAGATAATAACACAATATTTTCATTTGGGTTATTAAATAGCATCATAAAAGACTTCTTATCGAACTATCACGGCATAGAAATGAGTTTAAGGACTTTAAACGTAGATTGCAGGACTTTGGCTTGAGACGAAACCCAATGTCAACGAAAATGACTGAATTGAGAATAAGGAAGTCATTGAAACGAAATCAAATGGATCTGGTGCGTCTTGGGCTACAGATCAATATGGCATGTTCTTCGTTTGCAATACCACATTCACGTGCTCGTCAAGTGGTTGCCAGGTTCTTCAGGAAATCGATCCTGAGGTGTTCAGCAAAGACGTCGAAGAAGGCTATAAGACGCAGGTATACAAGTTTTGGTCCAAACTTTTGCTGGCATGTCGATGGTGAGTGTACTTTTCTGCACTTAGTCGACTCTGATAGCATGTGCATCAAAGCATACACTTTCTGATGTGTGTATGCAGGATATGACAAATTAAAGCCGTACGGGTTTCCTATCCACGGAGCAATAGACGGATACAGCCGCAAAATTTATGGCTAGAAGTTGTGCGATCAAACAATAAACCCGAAGTTCCAGCCAGATTTTATTTGACTGTGTAAAACATCAGCTGCCCCTTGTTGTTAGAGTGATTGTGGTACGGAAAATGGAGTATATGGCCATGTTATTTTCGAAAGGATGGAAATGACGTACTGCTACAACGCCTATAAATATGGAACCGTCTGCTAACCAGCGATACAGGGCTGGTGGTCTTACTTTCGCCGAGCCAGAAGAGGATGGTAGATGGATCTTTTCAAAGACATTGGTTGCTTCCTGGTCAGTTAGAAATAGGAATACACTGCAAATGGAGGTCTATGGTTTTGTTTTCCTCCTATCCCATCGAGCTAGAAGCTGTCAAAATGCAATGGAACACACATCGCATTCGTCCAACAAGAAATTACGGTACAGTAGCAGGTTCCAGATGTTCTATTATCTCCAGGGAAATTTGGTGCTGCTGAATGTAAGCGTAGTAGCAAATGAACGAATTCATGAAGGAGCAACACGCAATAGGCGACGAGGAGTTTACACAAAATATACAAAGAATATTTTAATTACGTACTGGATAAAGAAGATCTTAATTCAAGCAAATGCAGCCGATGCATTTGAATTGTATCTGAAACTTATTGAATTTGCAAGTTCTGAGAACTGAATTTTCTGCTATTATATTGCATGGTATATATGTCTTTGTATTTCTATATGATATTGCATGTTTTCTATATTTTTTTATAGCGTAGCGCGATGCAAGCAAAATCTGGCATCTCTTCTTATTGATATAAATTCTGCACCAAACAATTTCAATAAAGACTTGTCCCTTGAAACGTTCTTTTCAAACTGGCAACTTAGAACGGAACAAACAAAAATATTTCAATGACAACATAAATATAAAATGTTCCAAGCTACCATTGTATGGACATTGATTCAGATACATCCAAACCAGCGCAGTCACTAAGTGCTGATGTCATCATTTCCCATCTCGCTAATACATTTATGAACTCAAAGTCCTGAGTCCTTCGCCTCATACCAATCTCTGAAATGCTCTTCCTTTATTTTGATAGTTAAATTGTGGGTAGGCCGTCATGAACGATAACATTCTGTTCGACCGACGATCGAGCAGAGAACGGTTTAGCTTACAAGCTATTTACTAAATCAACATCAGTTGAGCAAATCGCAGTCACACTTGAAGCCATTGTGTCATACACAAATACAAAATAGCAATTTGAGAGTAAACACAATGGAAAATTAATACCGACAATGACACGTAATTTGATAATCACTAACGCTGTACGTATTAAAAGGTCGAATAATTACAACCTCCACAATTTAAAAAGGGAGTTCGACTATAAAACAGCAGATTTGAGCATGCGTCAAGTCCCTTAGCCAACCAGAATTCAAAACTCTTATATAGAATTATATTAGGCGTTCCGCCCTCTAGATGGGCGGAATACGTGGAGAATCGCGCGAGTATGTAAATGTGCGAGAAAGGCGGTTGCTAGGTTATATAACAAATCTTGAGATTTTGCTGTATTACTACGAACCACCTAATAAAAGCGTAAATATGAACGAATAAAACATAATATTACAAATTGTTCGTGAAAAAATGTATATCTTATGTCCAAATAGAATATTTATTATTTTTTTGGGAAATTTCTACTCCCGCCGGGCGGGAGTAGCGGGACCGCTAGCTACGCCACTGGCTATTGATGTATGAAAGCATTTTCTATAAAGTAAAAATGTCTTCCTATGTATGCAGATAAACCTTGAAATTTGGCTAAACAGCAAAAGTATTTTTCATGATCACTAGGTAATTTTTCTGATGATCATTATAATTTCTAAACTAAATTATTTCAGATTTACATTTAAACAAGCTTTCATCATATGAAAAGATATTTATCATAATCAGTAAGCACACACATGAAACCAATTTTAAATTCATGTAATTATATAATTAAAGACATGTTGGTTACATCTGTTTGTATTTGATAATACAATGCTACTAGTGATGCTAGCCACCTTGCAAAGATAATAGTCAAGTGAAATGCCTAATAAACATTTATGGCATTAAGCTGTCCTTAACTGCAAATTTTCACTTCGATAATTTTTGCTAGTAGTTCGACTTTAATACTCGCTCATATGAGTGTGAGCATATTTCACGAATTTATTTCAATTCAATAATTCGAGAAATGTGCCTTAAATGTGTATTTTGCCTTGTTCGATCGCCATTAGGTATATGCAAAGGAAGCCGCAGTCCAGCGGTGATTGTTGTCAACATAAATACAATATACTAGCAAAGTAGGTTGCATAGCATTATCGTTGCATTTTATTTTCTGTTTTAAATTATTTTGCAATGGACATGGATTATTAAACGATTCTCTAGTATTTCTTGAGTGTTCAACAATGATTAACGATCAAACATGATTCAACCATATGCTTATGAGCCGATGAAACAGATTTCAGCGACGAGCTAAGGACGACTCGGAGTTCATGCTGTTGCAACATGAATGACAGCTATCGAATTTGAGGGAATAGGTTCAAGATGTATTACAGATACCCTGTTTTCGAAATCTTTGTAAATTATTGGTATTACGACTGGCATGGAGTGAGCTTAAACAACACTGGTGGTTCAAGATGAAGAAGCGATCGAACACAAAGACATGTGAAGCTTACAGCACTGGAGCCGATGGTGTTGAAGTGAAATTATACCACTGTCTTTTGCTGCCAGCTACATTCGAGTTGTCATTTTCAACCACCAGGTAGTTCAGAAGAGACCTTATTCATGCCTTATTATTCGCTGATGAATAATGGTAATGTAAATTATTATAGCCATATTTATAAAGTATCGTTAATGATGAATTATTAATAAATAAAATATAAATTGGAAATAAATACAAAATGTTAAATTATGAATTATATTGGCAAGCCAAACCACCTCATTTGTGCCATGCCAATTCCTAAAAGTAACACCAAGTGCCTCTTGTTAATGAATTTGCATTAGCAAAACAAAAATTTTACTACTTTACTATTAGAGATTCTCTTTATTATTAATTAGAAATATTGGTATATATAAGTATTTTGGGACCACAATTAATTTTGATTTGTGTGCTTGTAAAACACTTTCTTTGTTTGGATATAATATCGTGTTCCCAAAAGGGCGAAAAAATTGGGTAGCCAAGCCAATTATGGTGAGTAAGTCATATTCTTTTGTGCAAGGTATGATGGAAGATGTCTGCTGTTTTAATGTAAAAATGTACATAACAAGATTTCTTTACCAGCAAACATTCCAAGAAATATTGCATCTATAGAAAAGCCAAACAAAGAAAGTGTTTTACAAGCACACAAATCAAGAATGGGTAAACAGTCCCCAAAAATAGTTATGTATATATCAATATTTATAATTAATAATAAGAGACTCTAATAGTAAAGTAGCACATTTTTGTTTTGCTATGCAAATTCATTAGCAAAGGCACTTTTAATTATGTACACCAAAATCCTTGCATAGCACAAATAAAGAATTGGTTTGGCTTGGCCATTATAATTTGTATTTATTGTTCATTTACTAAATCCAATTTATATTTTTATTTATTAATAATTCATCATGAACGATACTTATAAATATGGCTATAATAGTTTACATTACCATTATTATTCATCAGCGAATTTAAAACCCTCAAAGACAAAGTCCTCTTCTAGACCTGGTGGTTGGAAATGTGATCGAATGTAGCTAACAGCAAAAGATGGTAGTGGTACTCTAATTTCCTTGCCCAATACATTCCAACACCATCGAACCAGTTGCCTGTAAGCCACATGTCTTTGTCTTTTGTGTTCAGGTCCTTCTTCAGCTCTTGAACCATAGTGTTGTTTATACTCACTCCATGCCAGTCGTAATACCCAATAATTTAAACAAAGATTTCGAAAAACAAGATTATCTGTACTACAGTCTGGAGTATCTATTCCCTCAAATTGTGCTGAGTCTTCATTTATTGTTACAACAGCTGAACTTCGTCGGAGTCGTCCATAGGCTCGTCGCTAGAGTCTGTTTCAATCGACTCATAAGCATATGGTTGAATCATGTTTTGATCGTTAATCATTTCTTCGTAGTTTGAAACACTGCTTCCAGAATAATTACTAGAGGAATCGTTTGAGTAATCCGTATCCATTGCGCAAAATAATTTAAAAACTTAGAAAATAAAATGCAACGATGAATATGCTTATGCGTAATTTCTACTTTTGCTAGTATATTTTGTCTTATGTTGACAACGATCACCGCGCAGTGACGTCACGACGAAAAACCGCTGCTGGACTGCGGCTTCGCTTGCATGTACACAATGGCGATCGAAAAATACACACATTTAAAGCAGTATTTCTCGAGTTAAATTTGAATTGGAAACCTAGGATTTCGCGAGAGAGGTAAGAACAATATATACTTTCATATGAGCGAAAGTTGTGTTAAGGTCAGACTACCCCTTTAAACAATACCCTTGATGTTTATGAAACGTTGGTACTATAAAAATTGATACCCACATTTCGCAGCACTTCACTTTCTATTCGAAGTTTCTGGTATAGATTCACACCGAAGGGTGAATTACACCAAATCGCGGATTTCTATGTTCCTAAGATTTTTTTACATCTCTTTTCAAGAATAAAAGCATTGGAAAGAGAAAACGCTCTCTACAGGAGCAGATAAAGCAAAACCTGAGAGAAAAGGCCGAACTAGAGAGAGACTTAAGCAAGTATTGAATATGTCACATGGTGAGTCTGGTCACGTGAAATTGTTGTCGTATGAAGTCGTTGTATATTACATTGACGCGTCAAGTCATCGGTCGATTTGACAAATTCTAAAATCAAACATGTCTATCTGAATTATGTTTCCGTTTTGTTAGATTACCTTAAAGATGATGCGTATCTGTTTATTGAACAATGACATGCATGATACTGCACACGGAGGTAGTATATCACAGAAAGTCACGGCAATAATCAATTAAATTTCCCACTCATCCGTAATGTATATTTGGATTAAATATTTTGAGAAAAAATGTACAAAAGGTTTGACAACGTTTGAAGTTTGTGCCCGTGCAGAATAACGAAAGCAACTCCCTCTCTCTCCTCTGAACATTCGAAGTATTTTATAATAAGTTGTAATGAAAATTTGGGGGAGTGGCATTACCTCGGGGCGAATAAATGACTTACACCGATTTTACGAAAACTCTGTAAAAGAATTTCTGAAGTGTACTTTGTGTACTGTGATTGTCTGATCACTCTGGTGCAGTAAAATGGCTGAATGGCTACTCATAAAATATATTTTAATAAACATATCAAATGAACAACGATTTTTTTGTAAAGTAAACATGTTTCGGCCCTCTTATGCCATCTTCAGTACAGAAGAATGCATGATATAATGAATGATTCCATTTACAGATTTATTTTTGTTGCATAAGTTAAAGGTATTAGAATACTGAATCTAAATTTTCTCAACGCGTATTATCTATTGTGTTATTAAGAAACCATAGAAGACATTTTAATAACACTGGGCGTTTTTTTTAAACTTAAAAACACGAAAGTTTCGAACTTTAAAAGTTGTCAAGCCGTCCATTCATTAATGTTCCGCTTTGTAAAAACTCCTGCGTCGTTGAAATTGTAATGAACCGTCTCAAATTCGCGCGCAAGCGATCGCTTTATCATATCTACGATTAAAGAACGGACGATTGACTGCATCAAGTCAAAGTTTTTCCATTCAAACATCGCTTGGAGAGTTAAAATATATAGAACTTACTATGGTTATAGACGAAATATTAAAGTTACATGTCGATGAAGCATAAACTATTAAATAATCTTCCACACTTTGCACGAAAAAGAATAAAATGCTAAATTTACAGTAATTATGTTTGAAAACTGTTGACATTGTTGTATAAGCACCGTGCTAATGTAAAACGCCAATTGAGGGTTGTGAATATTATAGTACTTAGCTCTGCCTTACTGATTAGTACTGAAAAGAGATTGTAATTTAAAACTCAAATCCTTAGACAATCTCTATCGTGTGATTTAAATATTGCTGTGAACAGCGTGTTTTTTTAGACACCACGTACGAATAGAGTCTTTTTATTTTTTCATGTAAGATTGCATCTTTTGAATGGCTCTGTTTTTTTCAAATCGCTCCCATCACAAATATAAAATACACTGCCACAAATACTCTCAAGAACAACAGTCACAGGACAGGTTATGTTAAGGAAAAGCTTGGGGTTCGGATCAGTCTTAATATGTTATGGCCACATTGAAGAAATAAAGACTAACGTGAAATATGGTATGCAAAAGAAAAAAGTGTGAACATGTGGTTGATCATTTCACAAGTTCTTGGCATCATCAATCATGTCATTCAAATGGGTAGTATGACTGTTGAAATATTTACGTTATTTCTAAACAATGGTCCTCAACGTCTGAACGACAAAGAAATGCATCACCTATACAAAGGTCCATTAGCTAGTTTAACGGCGGACAATGCTACAGATGACATTACGTGAAGATGCTCCTTATACATCAGCATATGATTTGTTCAACAACTTCCGAAATTCTTTCGAAAATGAACAATTGCTTAGCTGCTTGAACATGTTACAATGTAAATCCAAAAATGTGTCATTCTCAATATAAAAATTGCAGCTCAATGACCAGACTTGTACTACGTATTCAATCTTTATAGATTTTTTACGCCTTATTTTTATAATTATATATTTTTGACGTGCTGCACTATCTCTCATTCAAAATTCTTCTATAATCTTAGTTCGAGACCTTTAACTGTCAATTTTATCACATTATATATCACAAAGAAGGAATGGTACATTAAAAAATTAAACAAAGTAGGCGCAAAGATCGACAAAAAGTTAACACAAAGTTGACATAAACTTACAAAGTAACAGAAAGGTAGACACGAAGTTCGTCATAAAGGTAGAAATATGAAGGTAGACGTAAAATTAGAGAAAAATATATCAACAATAGTGAACAAAAAGGTAGACGTAAAGCTAGACATAAAGGTAGACATAAAGGTAGACATAAAGGTAGACACTAAGGTAGATATGTAAAGGTAGACATATAAATGTACACATAAAGGTACACATAAAGGTAGACACTAATAGACAGTAACACAGGTAGACATATAAAGGTACACATAAAGGTACACATAAAGGTAGACACAGGTAGACACTAAGGTAGACATATAAAGGTAGACGTAAGGGTAGTCATAAAGAGAAAACAAAGAACGTTGCAAAGACAACTTCTATAAAATGATGACTTTCTGTTAAATGTTAACCCTTATAGAGCTTTTTCAAATGTCGTTTTTGACCAAAATGACTGCATAATTACAAGATTACATGATAACATGATGACATTATGACATGAATTTTTTAGCAAAAAAGACGTGTTTAATACTTTTGCAAACGTCATGTACTTGTTTCTTAAACAATCACGAAATGTATGTTGTGTATTGTCAAATATAGTCAATAAAGTCATTAGACACGACATGAACGACATTTGAAAACGTCATCATTTCATAAGAGAAGACATGAGACAAACAAGTTGAATTATCCCCAACGGCAAACTATTAAATTACCAAAGCCACTAGTAAAATAATAAACACGTTTTGCTGAACAAAATATTTTCAGTTTCCGAAGCGCAACGTAACTGGATAAAATTAGTCCCAAATTGACCACGTTGCTTTTAAACATAAGTATGATTTCTTACCACAAAAAAGTGAACGATATTTTATCGAGTCATATGGCTTTGCAAACTGACATAAGTAAGCGCTGAAGCATCAATTGCCCTGTAAAAAAGTGTTGACTGTCATGATGGTAAAAACTATTTTTGGTAAGTTTAAACAATTTAAATGATTCGCAACGCCATTAAATTGACTACGAACATGCGCGTTATTGCTCTATCATTCACCACATGGCAATGGCTGACATAGTATATACTTTATTCATCTTCCTCCTTGAAATTATGGATGTCATGAATGTCTAGCAAAGTTATAGTTCGACAGAGACGCCAAGTAAATCTCTTTTTCTCCTTTGCAATCATGGTAAAAAACATTAATGAAACATACTATATTTTGTGAACTTTAGATGATGGAAGGCAATGAATGTTGCTTTCTGGACCACTTGACATGTTGTGACAAGGTTTGCATGTTTCTCGTCTGGCCAAGCGGTACAGTTGCCGGTGCAGTGATCACACCTTTTGGTTTCAAATCTTTTCCTTTTCTCTTTGTCATTTTTCGAGTTAAAATATTTTGAATACTGAGTGGTACAGTTACGGAATTAAGGATTACACCGTCTCCGGTTCTGACCAATTCGTTTTCTTCCCCTTAAACTTAAAAAAAGGATTAAATAATCCAAAAAACTGAATGCTTTCGATGTTGAGTACTTAGCTTGACTTGCCATCACTGACCTCCTGTGCACAAGATCCTTGTTTCGCACCACTTAGGTGTACGAGGGGGATGTGGACGACAGAAAGTCGAACTGAGGAACGAATGTCTGGAGGTAAGAAGAGGAAAATTAGAGCGTTCTGTTTGCTCTTAAATTCCTGACTATTAAAATTTACAATAATAACTCCCTACGATCATAGCGAGTCATAAAAATAATGATCAAAACACTTAGTTTTTTAAGAGTAGTTTTTTGCATGGGATCGTATCTTTTTTTCTTCGCTCTCCTCCTTCCTCCTTCTTCTTGTTCCTTAGCGGAGAGCGGGTTTTTTCTGAAATTACAGTGTCGGAAACCATTCTTGAAAACTTTATCATAGAAATGCTATCTTCGTACTATTGAGCAGCACTATATTCCTGTTTCTTAGCTCATGTTATAGCCTACATCTTATTCCAGACAGGGTTTGAACCTCCACTTTGCAGCCTCGACAGGTTGTGTCTTTTCAAGAGACCAAAGAGTTCGTTGCAGATAAATGACCAATTTAACTTACTATTCCTATTTTGTAGTAATTAATGCAAAAATAAAATTTACCAATAGTGGTCTCGAAGCAAGATTATACAAGACTTTCGAGCTTATGATATTGCGCAACAAAGAAGAAACATTATCATAAAAATTAAGACATGCAAAGAGTGAAACTAGAAATGAAAGATATTATTACTTTGGTGATAAATGAGGAATACATATGTAGTAACTAGCTTTGGAGTAATTTCTAGGGAAACCCATAGAGAGAAATATGCTTGCACAAATCTTTGACGTGCAGCACGTTTCCTTATAAAAAATAAGTTAAAGATCTCTTTTAGAGGCTGCTGTGATTTTGTGAATATTAGTTCAACACAAGAGGCTCTTGTTCTAGTTAAATGAGAGGATGACATATTTCTGGCTTTCTGTACCATCCTTTGACGGCTAGAAGTTATCAACTATTTCTTCATACTTTTTCAATTTGATTGCATAATTGACGACGTAGCAACATTCATCTTCAAATATTGTGTGGAGGATACAAACAGTGACGAGAAACCACCGTAAATAGTCTTATACGGCGTTCTATACAATTTCTGGTCTCTTCAACTACGCAGTGTCTACCTTTATGTCTATCTTTATGTCTACTTTAATGTCTAACTTTATGTCTACCTTTATGTCTACGTTTATGTCTACGTTTATGTCTACCTTTATGTCTACCTTTATGTCTACCTTTATGTCTACCTTTATGTCTACCTTTATGTCTACGTTTATGTCCACCTTTATGTCTACCTTTGTCTACCTTTGTGTCTACCTTTATGTCTACCATTATGTCTACCTTTATGTCTACTTTTATGTCTACCTTTATGTCTACCTTTATGTCCACCTTTATGTCTACCTTTATGTCTGCTTTTATGTCTACCTTTGTGTCTACCTTTATATCTACCTTTATGTCTCTTTTATGTCTACCTTTGTGTCTACCTTTATGTCCACCTTTATGTCTACCTTTATGTCTGCTTTATGTCTACCTTTGTGTCTATCTTTATGTCACCTTTATGTCTACCTTTATGTCTACCTTTATGTCTATCTTTATGTTCACCTTTGTGTTCCTTTATGTCTACTTTTATGTCTATCTTTATGTCTACTTTATGTCTCACCTTTGTGCCTATCTATGTCTACCTTTGTGTCACCTTTATGTCACCTTTATGTCTATCTTTATGTCTACCTTTATGTCTACTTTATGTCTACCTTTATGTCTCACCTTTATGTCCACCTTTATGTCACCTTTATGTCTGCTTTATGTCTACCTTTATGTCACCTTTATGTCTACCTTTATGTCTCTTTATGTCTACCTTTATGTCTACCTTTATGTCCACCTTTGTCTACCTTTTGTCTCTTACCTTTGTCTATCTTTATGTCTACCTTTGTGTCTACCTTTATGTCTACCTTTATGTCTATCTTTATGTCTACCTTTGTGTCTACGTTTATGTCTACCTTTATGTCTATCTTTATGTCTACTTTTATGTCTACCTTTGTGCCTATCTTTATGTCTACCTTTGTGTCTACCTTTATGTCTACCTTTATGTCTACCTTTACGTCTACTTTTATGTTTACCTTTGTGTCTATCTTTACGTTTACCTTTGTGTCTACCTTTATGTTTACCTTTATGTCTATCTTTATGTCTACCTTTATGTCTACCTTTATGTCTACTTTTATGTCTATCCTTATGTCTACATTTATGTCTACCTTTATGTCTACCTTAATGTCAACCATTGTGTCTACCTATATGTCTATCTTTGTGTCTACATTATTTTCTTACTTTCTGTTTAACTTTATGCCTACCTTTATGTCAACCTTTGTGTCTACTTTTATGTCTACATTTGTGTATAAAACTGACAATTAAAAACAACAGACATGTAATCACCATTTCAAAATGATTGGGAATTTTTCGCTCAAAGCAATTGTGTAATTTTTATTTTGTTAGTATTACAACTTTATTAAAAAACAGGAACACTGTTTTACGATTATCAGACATGTTTTGTTTTCAACGTCGCCTATTACATAAGCCGATTGAAATTTAAACAAAACATAATGAAGAATTTCATCTGATTTTCTTTTGTCTTCAATGTTTTTGGCGTATGTAAAATATGAGATATGAAATGGGCCCTACGTTAATATTATTATAGAGGGACGATTTAAATTCCCTTTTACAAACGGTTAAAGATCACACTAGCAGATCAAAGAAATTTTATGACAATCAATAGATCGTTCAGCGGAAGACGTTGTCACGGAATTCAGCCACCTTGATATCACGTCAAAATAACAAATTGTGAAAATACAAAAAGAGTTTCTGTAACCTGCATTTCGCCATGATCGCATCTAAACATAAAATAATTATAGTAGTAAACACACGAAGCGTTATTTTCACAACAGTTATGGGGAATTGAATTCCATTCTATAAAAAAAAATTCAATGAGGGCTGCTGGCTTTAACAAAAACTTTTGCGACAAATCAAACTTCCATCATGAAGGTCAATTTTTCTAACATGTAAATCTCTGCGCGCCATGTCTTGTTTGATTTCAATAATGTATCTATTGAATTTTTAGTAATTCGGCAAAAATAAAAAACAAGCAGGGGGGGACAGCTTTTAAAAGTACAAAAAGTGAAGGAACGTTATGTGATCCAATCTGAGTGGATGGCATGTAAAGCCTCAGCATATTGTTCTGAGTCAAACAAAATTTACTTAGTAATTATTTACAACATAATTTACTAACTCAAAGATGCAGTAACCATCACTCCTAGATTTAGGGGTCATTTTATTCCCTTTTCTCATAACCTGTAGCTGAAAAGGTAGCAAAAAAAACCACCTATATTTTTTTCTCAGTCTCTTGAAGTCAAAAATCACTGGGAATTCAATCTCATACACAAAAAACCCATATCGGATTGAAAAGTTGATATTAAAGCATGTGTTGCATGAATTAGTATGCTCTTGCAATTTTGCATAAAATTTATGCAGCCTCAGGCCTTTTGTTGCACCTCCCCCTTTTCTGATAATCTCCAAGTTAAAATGAAGCAAAAAATAATATATCAAGATTGGAGTTTTATCACAAGACAGACAGTTATAATACGCAATACTTGGACGTATAACAAGCTTAACTTAGACTTACTTTTTAACGATATTCTCAAGTCGCACTAATCTTTCCTTCTCGTAGTCAGTCATCATTTCTCTGATGTCTTTCACAGCCTGCGAATCCTCGTCAAAACCCTGACTCTGTAACGATGATATCGTTCCTTCCAATCTTTCCGATTTTTCCAACAATCGCCTGAGGAGAGTTTATTTTGAGTGTATTTTAGAACTTTGCACAACACGACAAAGAGTGAATGAAAATGCGTAGTTTGTAATTTATGGATTTATGCATTTCAAGGGCATTCATGAGGTGAAACGAAAAAGTATTAGCTAAAAGCTTGAATTTTACATCAAAATCAAGACATCGCAGTAATAACACCAGAGTACCTACATCAAAACGAGTTTGAACACCGGAAGTAAAACTGCTCAGCGTTCGCCATTTTTGTTCCAAAAGCCAGCAAATAAAGAGCATTAAAGGTGGAAAGACCAACTTTCGGTTATATTTTCTCATTTATGAATAGACAGCGATCACCGTCTTTGGAATTCAGTTGTTTATAGATGTCATAATAATAGAAAAGCATGTATTTAACGCAGTGGATGTAATTAACACGCTTTTAATACGTTTTGCCACAAGGAGCGCGTGGATTTCTATTGTTCATTGCTTTGATTTGCACTATAAAACGCAACATGAAATCATTGTAAAAATTTTTATATTTTATTTCCTATCTAAAAGATGGTCATAATTTTCACTTTTGGAACAAAATGGCGTCTAGATACTCATGTGTCCCTTCTACCCAATCACCATGATTATAATGCGAAATGCAGAAAACAATACAAATACAAACAATACAACTCTTGTAGTGGGAAGAAGCCTTAAAAGAAACAACACTTCACCATTGATTCGTGTGTCTATCTTGGATCGCGCATGGAAACAAGCAGATGGAATTTTTCATACTATACAAGGGATGGATTTCTGGAGTGTGTGGGGAGATGCACAACCCCATAGACTTGGTTAGAAGGGATGAAAAAAGGATACAAACTTCCATACAAAATATTAACATACCAAACAATTAAGCTAAAACAAAAGCCAAACTATTCATTTTCCATAGTCCAGGGTCAAACCCTCAAAAACTCTAACATGTGATTGACATAACGAAACGAACGGCAAACACCAAAATGCAATACAAACTACATTACGACCGAACGGCATCTTGTAAAAACTAAACTACAAAACTATCCCCCACATACACACATACAAAATCATCCCGGATATATTCCTGTAGTATATAAATTAATTAAGAAATATAATTAATACCTACGTTTCCTGCTTACTTTCCTCACACTGACGTATCTTAATGTTCGCTAAAATCTAAAGGAAAAACACTAAGAATGACAAGAAATCATCATTAACCTCACGAAATTTTAGGCCAAGAATGAACCTTCGAAAAAAAGATAAACGTATTGTATAATGGGCACTTATTTCCCAGTGCATATAATTCAAAAGTAGTCATTCCCCGGGATCCCAGACGTAAATAATAATTCACATTACCGTATAAATTTTATCCAATAACATTCGACAAACTTGCGGCACATTAACACCAAATAAATACAGCGTTCTTGAAGGAGCGTAGTCAGCACTGCGAGGAACCTCCTGTGGAAAAAAAAACTTATAACTACACATCATCGACCAATCCTCCACATATAATACAGTGTTCTTAAAGAGACATGCTCAATACTGCGAGGAATCTCCTATGAAAAAAAAACTTATAACTACACATCCTCAACCAATCCTCCAAATATGTATAATACACTGTACTTAAAGGGGCATAGTCACTATTGCAGTGGACCACCTGTGAAATTATACCAACACATCCTTAATTGTCTTTCAAGTTCTCAACACCCATACTTATTTTTTTAGCAATTCTATCCTCTTTTGTAGTATATTCCATGCATCCCCATCTAAGGAAAAAAACTGGTCTTGCCCAAGCATAAGTTCAACCACAAATGTTTCTGCTAATCGCACAAAACGCGACAAACCAATAAATTGACGAAATTTTCCTCCACCAACTTGTACACAAGCTCTTTAGCTTCTTTCGATGGAATCATACAAAAATCCTCGATCTATAAAGTTGTTCATAGATCTTCATTGATAAATGCTCACGAAGAAGAGCATGGTACTTAATTCCGTAAATAGTTTAAACCGGAAGTATCATTATACACGTTTGCAGATGTAAGTCATCGAAGTTAGGGCCTGTTTATATGGAGCCGAGTTACCCGGCTGAGCGAGTTACTCGCCTAGCCGGGTTTGACAAAGTGATCTGTTTATATGGCACCGGGTAACTCGGCTAGCACTTCTGTTTATTAATCTAAAATGAAGTTTAGGCGAGTTACTCGCCTAGCCGGGTTTGACAAAGTGATCTGTTTATATGGCACCGGGTAACTCGGCTAGCACTTCCGTTTATTAGTCTTAAATGAAGTTTTGCTATGCTAACTTCGAGTTAAGGCGCGAGATTTTAAAAAGCCTCACAGTTTCGCAGCAAAAATGGAATGGGTGAACATAAAATTGAAAATTATGACATATGTATGTTTTTGTATTATAATACTGCAAGTACAAGGCTTAGTACGCATGGGTACCAACAGAGCCAATTTTCTCGTCTCGCCGAGTTTCCCGGCAAATGCGTTTATATGGAAAAATTCATCCCGCCTAGCCGGGTAACTCGCTTACACAAACCGAGTTACCCGGCAAGGCGAGTTACTCGGATGTGTCATATAACGATTCACCGGGAAATGCATTCATTTTATATAAGGGCTGAGTTACCCGGCTTGGCGAGTAACTCGCTCAGCCGGGTAACTCGGCTCCATATAAACAGGCCCTTAGACGAGTTGCGAGAAAGACTGTTGATGTTGGTGTACACTGACAATTTGATATTCTGAGTCAAGTCAAGTGAAAAGTTACCGGATTTTTGTCTGTTTTGTACGTCAATACACAATAGCCAATAAAACACCTCTAAATAAAAAACCATGACGTATGAACCAGACTACAAATATAGCGAACCTGACATAATGTTCACACTTGACTGTGAAGACGTCTACCACTAAGAATGTCGAAACGCCAGTCAATACAAACACCAATTGTACCATATACAGGACTGCACTTACCTTAACGATCTACGTCTACAAACAGGTAAATGAGTGTAATGAACAGTTTTAGATGGTTATTTTCACTCAAACCTTTGTAATTTAAACTAATTTATAACAAAAACTATTATACAAAATAATTAAAAAGAAAGTTTCAAACATCCGCGACCAAAATATTTTTGAGGCATAATTACAGAATATCATACCTTAAGGACTGGCAACAACAATCAAACTACGTTATGATTAGGAATAAAGTTAGGGCTGGGGCCAGGCTTGCAGATAATGTTGTTATGTGACATGGTATTCGATAATTTCTCAAGTTTTTAAGTTAAAACCATCAGTTAGCAAGGTAAAAAGGAAGAGATAACAAAACTTAGTAAAATCAAAACTTTTATAAGAGTATATGTTACAGAATTCAAGGTGTTCATAGTCGCACTGTACTTGAAAAAATGTTATAAAAGTTTGTTTATCGGAAAACTGAGAAAGAAAAAAAAAACATTTGAAAATTAATCTTCTAACTTTAATTTCGAGAAATTCACCTGTTGCTGCTCTAAATATCCCTTCATTCTTAGACAGTTGAAGATTCGAAACGACTTTGCTCCTAAATTCTCTTTAATAATGGACTCGATGCAGGCAAGAGAGAGAGCGTGTAGTATATTTTTTATGTCTTCGTATTAAGGACACGGTCAAGGAGAGAAAACACAAAACGCTGGTAACTAGTGACGAATCAAGCCCCAAGTTTGGTCGTGCTGTGTAAATACTTTGGTGTTCACTAACTATAAAAATAACAAACTTCTACAGAAATAAAACACACAGGATGAAGACTTGCAGGCTCGTTACGCCACTGTATAAAACACATGAACAATTCTCAATTCTGACTGTAATTTTTGAAAACGATATAAAATCATAAGTTGGCCATAGTTTAATTGATTTTTATGCGCATCAGGACTACGTAAAAAGCTTATTTTCAAATGTTCATTAAAAAGACTGTACCCAATTCGTATTATTGACAATTTCCAAACGCTATGCTCAAATATTTTAAACAAATCGTCAAATCAACAGCACTTCCCCGTTTTAGAAATAAATAAATGAATTTCACAAACTACATATTTCTGACAGAAAAAAAGACCAGAAAAGGATACTGATAGCATACAATCCTCCGGAACTGTCGGATTGCTTTGTCACAAAACCTCCCTGAAACAGAGCAATTTGATTGGTCGTAGGTTCTCAAATGTGAATAAAATAGGCACTCCCATAATGTCAGCAAATTACTGATCATATTATTGGTCATAATATAGATTGGATTCCGGTGGCTACCTAGTAGATGTCGCCGTGACATGTTAAACATTTTTTATTAAATTCTTTAACTTGGGAGACATTTTTGCACGTGTGCTTCGCTAAAAACAAATCACAACTCCTCTGGCTCAATTGCTTATTGATGTTGATATTTCGAATAGAAATTGAAATTCCTCCAGCACACTCTCTAGCTATAATTAGGAAGGGTGCCTACCTGTCGACACTGTCAGTAAATGAATCCCTGTATTAATCCCTACACCTAAAACAATCTCACTGGTACAAAAATACAAATCGGACATCCTACCTTTTCTTGTTCGAGGATACTAAGCCAACTTAGAAGATCACCTTCGCTCATTTCTTGATGTGATAAATTCTCGGCTATCTGCAAATTCAAGGATTGGAAATGCTTCAATATCAAGCAATTTTTTTCTATATCGGCCATCAGCCATATTTAGACACCTCAAACATGATAGAAAATTTGTTATTTTCTAATTCAAACTTTTACAAACTTTTAACACTGTAATGACATTTCTCATAAAGATTTCTTGTCCGCAGTTTCTCTTTTAAGACAGATTGCAGAGACGCTTCCTCTATTTTGTTTTGATTTTAGAAACTGTCGTTTTTTTGCATCATTAACGAATGAAACCAAACAGTTTCATGTATTTGTAAATAGTACAGCAAAGTGTAAAATTTAGGAAAATTGATGAAATAACTGTAACATTGGATGAAAATTTTAGCAAGTTAAAGAAATAAAAATGTTTCTAATTAAAATACTTTGCATTCGCTACACGACAAATCACTCAAAAATCTCCGAAAGATGTCCCATCACAGTTTCAAAAGTTCTTTCGATTGAGAGAAGCAGACAAATTCCGCGTCACTTAAATACATACTTCGTAGAAACCGAGACGTTTCGTTTTATCAGAAAAACATGACCTGTCCACATTGGTCATTTTGCACATCACGTCCATAACTTTCGAGGCAATCTCAAATGACAAAACGTAGAAAAATTCCCATTGTAGAAAACAGAAAAATATAGAGAAAGGAAGAGAAAATGCATGAGTTAGTCGAATAGCAACTATTTTAGATTCACAGCTACCATAATCTTTTACAAGCTAGAATTCGCTCTCAGACTCCATAAATTATGATATATTTTAATATACATTATGTATTATGTAATGGAACATCGTTGCAGTCATGAGTAAGAGTTCATCTCTTGGTAAGTGCGATTACAGTATATTGTGACACAAACCTCGTCTATACAGTTTCTCGTACCATCGACAATTATCTGTAAAAAATCAACTTTCAAAATTAATAAATCAAACGCCATGCATATAACGACTCCAATATAAATTAATGGTTCTAATTTTCTTTATTAATACAAGATTATGGTAATTGTCTTTTTGTATAGTGTAATATAACAATTTTCACAATAAACACATTTCTCAGTTACGAGGTAAGTTTGAGCCAGGCTGCTCATGGTCTTCAAAGGATGGGGTGCCCCCCTAAATCTAAGAACATAAACCTTTTTTAAAGAATCGTTAACAGAACACAATATTTATTAGTTTTTAATTTGTATATAGAAATTAGAGTTTTTCAAAATACTATCAGGAACAGGAATTTCATTTGCACAAAGATAAACCTATATTTTTATCTTTATTTTCATAAATACCACCGTTCATGGTGCCCTTTGCAAGTTGATTGTTTGAGTGCCCGTGGGTCTGCCCACCAAAATTTCATAGAAAAGAAATAGTAATTTCCAGGGGCGGATCTAGAGTATGTCAAATCCGTCGCGCGACTGATGTTTAAAATTCAAAAATTACCAATTCATAATAATTAAAAATTCATTAATTATTCTAAATTTCTTATCGCATTTACTTCGTGATAAAAATCCAGCTTTATTTATTATTGAAAACTAATGATAAATGCAAAGAATATCTCGTCGGTAATCAGATACGTTGAATTTTAATTGCCTGGAATAACCGACTGATAAGCGGGGTGGCTTGACTGGTTCGACGGATAAAGGAGTCTATGAACGCCAAAAACGCTTATTTTATTGGTCAATGGCCAGATCAGTGGACAGTCTGGAATGGTCTCGACTGATAATAGGGGTGGCCGGACGTATAAGGGAGTCCAATTGCTATCTTACAATTGGTTTATTTGAATTTTTGTTTTATTGTGATTGGTTTGACGGATTTCGACTGATAGTCAACTGAACTAACATAGTCAAGCTCACTGTCTGAATTGAATATTTGATCGTTTCATAATAATTTTTATAAGCATGATAGAAACTAAACTACAATCAGATGGAATTTATGGAAATCTTTTACAAATTGATATATTGACATGAATGCTGCTTTCCAAACTGTGAATTTTTTCAAGAGGGTGAAAAATTTATGGATAAATTGTAAATGCTTGGCAAAGACGATCGTGCGAGCGACATTTCAGTCATTGATGTTCAAAAGAAAGCCAACATTGTTTTGAGTTTTATCTGCAGAAATTCACATCCAAAATCGTAAGTAAAGGACAAGTGAAGTGTATGCATGAATGTTATATATCAAAGTCAATTTAAGCAAGTGTGTTTATGTCAATATAGCGTATGGTAAGCAGATTGATGCTTCTAAAATTGTTGTTGACGAAGGACTCTTTAGTGCTTGGGGAATCGTTACTGTTATATGGCAGCGAAATCCTACATTCCTGCAAATATATTTCAATGGACAAAAAATCTGTAGCCATAAGGCGCCATACTATTATTTACTTTATCATAAACAAATGTTTGGGGCTTTTCAGTTTATGATCATTGATCATTCAATCATTGGACAGTTATACTTCATATTGTTTTAGATTTGAGAAAACTAACATTGATTACATGAGAAGCTGTTTACTATAACCTGTGATTTTGAGTCTTATGATCCATGAAGCTTTTTATTTTGACAATTTGACTGGAATGGTATTAAACCTGAGTATTTCACATTCATGAAATGTTGTCCCATGTCACATATTGTCCCCTTTTCTAACTGAACACCTCATGTAGAGATGTAAAGGTGTGTTAATCTACGGCTCATACCAGATTGTTTGCCATAAATTCCAAAGGGCTATTGATGTATGAATAGCATTTTCTATAAAGTAAAAATGTCTTCCAATGTATGCAGATAAACCTTGAAATTTGGCAAAACAGCAAAGTATTTTTCATGATCACTAGGTAATTTTTCAGATGATCATTATAATTTCTAAACTAAGTTATTTCAGATTTACATTTAAACGAGCTTTGATCATATGAAAAGATATTTATCATAACCAGTAAGCATGACACATGAACCAATTTTAACATTCATGTAATTATATAATTAAAGACATGTTGGTTACATTCTGTTTGTATTTGCAAATACAATGCTACTAGTGATTGCTATATAGCACACCTTGCATATACTTACAGGAGATAATAGTCTAGTGAAATGCCTAATAAACATTTATGGCATTAAGCTGTCCTTAACTGCAAATTTTCACTCTGATAATTTTTGCTTAATCTTCGGCAGGAAAAAATTTTGAGTTTTTTCTCAAAAGGTGAATTTGCTGGCAGTGATGTGGAGATGGGTAAAACAATAAACTTGCATGGTTTGAAGTCTGAGCTTTTCCATATCTATGAACTGTCACTTGTAGTACCAAATTTCTAACTTAACTCATTACATAGAGGTTTGAATGGGGGTATCTAGAAGGGTCTATGCCTGACAACTTGGTAGAAATTTTTAAAGACTATATCTGTTTTTGAATAGCATTATTGTAAAATAAATTTTACGTTCCTAGACATGCTAATGATTCATATATTTGGCATGATAACGAGGCTAGATATTTGGCAAAACATTCAAGTATTGTTCACTTCATTTTTTTTTTCAAAAAACGAAAGCAAAAATGTGTTGTTTTTACGCAAAAACGATGCCCACAAAATACATTTTGTGTTGCTCTAAAACGCTGAAAACGGCATTTTCAAGTCTCTGAAATTCAAAATTTCTCAGGGGAGAATGCCTCAGTTTCCCCCCAGGTGCGGAACGCCTCCGACGTTTTATGACTGATGTTTGAAAAATCCTAGATCCGCCCCTGGTAATTTCAACTGAATTACCATTTTGAGAAGATTTAAACCACGTTCAATTAATTTTCCCATACATTTCATGACACTAAAAACAAAGACTGGCGCATTTTCAAACGAAAAACAATCTTTGTGGAAAAAAGGGACTTCATGAAATTCATGTTTACTGAGGCGCAAAAATTTCATCTTACCTCATCGACCAGGTGGACGTTGAACTGTTGAATATTAACTTGCCAAAAGATGTCAGAGTCCTGTTTTTGAAGACGGATAAGTCTGAGCAATTCCACTCCATTGAAAGGCAATTATCGATTTTTTATTATAACATCAAATGAAGTATCTTACACTACCTGAAAATCGATCGAAATTTTGTCGCTAAAAAGGAAACGGTAAAAGATTTACTTGATTTTTATGATGAAGGAAAAATAAAATGTGGAGAAGGGAGACAGTTGTAGGTATTAAATTGAGAGTGATACTCGTGTGATTGTTGAAAAGGGATGCATCAATTAAGGTTAAGTGGTTAGGTATCAAAACCAATAAAAAGCGTTCTTTCACTTGCACCACCGGCTTCCGAAGTTTCAAAGTGTTTGTGACACGAAATTTTATCACAGATTTGTTTGATTGTATTGGGTAGAACATATAAAAACGACTTTATAACCTCTTTAGTACAACTGACTTTGGTACTTTTTTTCTGGAGATATTTAACTTTTTTCTTTAGGCAAATAACATCGTTATGACATCCCACATCATAACGACATTTTAAAGAACGTGAATTTTTGACATTAGGTTTTATAAATAAATACAACAGTGTAATAAATACAACAATGAATACTATGTAAATGAGTATCTGCAAAGATGACAAAGTAAGACATACTAATGCTTAGAGTCAAAAGAACCAATTTTTCATAGTACTTAATAAGCAATTTGATGTCATAATGATGTCATTTGCATAATAAAGAGCTGCTGCATATCTTCAAAGAGAAATAAAAACACACTTCTACTAAAGAATTTGTTAAGTCATTTTATATGGCCTATACCGTGCAATAAAAAGCAATTTGTCGAAATTTTTGTCATAAACACTTTAAGATATAACTATGTCAACATTCATTGTTGCAAAAGTTGAAATTTGTGAAAAGATAAAGTTGTTCCATAGATTAAAAGGTGTCAAAAGTCGACAATAAAGACAGCTAAAACGGCGGAAATTTTGTTTATTTTAATCAGAATTGGTGAATTGAATTTTGTGGTAAAAGACTTTGAAGTAAGGCAGAATGCTTTTGGTCATAAAAACACAATAGAATGAAATCGATGTTAAGGCCCGTTTCCACATAAGAAAATTTTCCACGGAAAGTATAATTTTCCAGGTTGCGCATGCGTTAAGTAATGCGAGAGATGCGATCAAATTTTCAGTGGAAAAATATTTAATATTTTCAAGTCGAAATTTTACAACTTTGTGTATTTAGTCCTGTGCAGGACATAGATGTTAAAAACAATTAGCATAAAGTAATACAAAATGGTTTGAAAAGTATTTGTTGTTTACAAGTTTATTTCTCATACAAAAGTGGCAAATTCCCCGTTAGTTGTTTTCTCAGCAAATATTCGTCTTACCACATACTTTTCCTGTATTTATTTTGTTTGTCTAACCTTGTGTAGTAGCGGTTTCTCAACAGTAATAGAAGTAGTATACGTCTATTTAAGGCCGCTATATTTCCAATTTCCACATTGGCATGAATGGAAAATGGAAATCATTGCTGGGAGAAAAGATATCGCGGAAATTTTTCATTCCACGGGAGATTTTCGTATATGGAAACGAGCCTTAACAAATTCACTCGGCGTTTGCTGAGTTTAGGAAATATTTTATCTTGAATGAGCACGTTTAAGAGCTACCCAGACAATTAAAAATTACTGCTCGTACATTGCATTAGCCACTTTTTAAGTTTATCTATGTTTATTGTCCGACAAAATGAGATAAGGAATTTAATGGCACAACTTAATGATGTTATCAGAATGAAAAAGCTGAACGACCATACAATAACCACAAATAATTTTATATATTCATTCGATGTTGTGATTGGTCAATAAGGTAACCAATAACACGGCCTGATTGACCACTAAGATAACCACAAATAACCATATTCGTTCATTAGATGAAGTAATTGGCCATTAAGATAAGCAAAATTAATCACATGCTAAAAGCAACCGCATGGAAGTCTAAATCGTAAGCAAAACATGACGACTATCGATCGGCCTAGCGATCTGTATTTTACACTTGTAAAAACTTATTAGTAAATGAACGTGACTGCATATCATTAAATGGCGTGTGTAATTCTCAGGTATGTTGCAGAAATTCACAAGGCCCATCTCAACTACAACAAGTTCACATTCGAAAAAACTTTTCACAGAAAAATAATTTTCACATCTTAAACACGTTGTATGAGTGACATCCACGAATGGCACAGTCCAAGGAAGATTATTAGGAGCTTTAGCAAAGACTACGATTTACGTCGTTTTGATGCAAAAACATTGTTGCGACAACAAAAACACGAAGCCGTCACCAATCTGAGTACGATATTTTGTAAAAAATTCGTAGTCGCGACTACGATGTCTTTTTAAGCAAAGAAAGTAGGTATATTTCTTCATTCTGTAAGAAATTAGTTTACAGTACTATTTTCGAGCATCCAGGCTTTAATTTAGAACCTTTTTAGCGCAGATGTACATTAAAAGGAAAATATGACCTGCAAAACTTTCATGTATTTCGTACGCAAAGTGAAAGGTAAACAAACAATAAAGTAGTACAAATATATCGTACATAAAATTTAAAATAGTGAAGATTTTTCAGTCTAAAGAGTCCTATATTTTTGCAAAACCAGTATCACCGATTTGTTGATATCGTTATTGACAAATAAAGCCGTAGCTACTTCGCAAACGTCGGTGGTTTTCACAATAAAAAGGTTCGTTCTGTTGTTTACAGCTAAAAAAAAAATTTGACGAAGCGACAGCGACAACAAACTTCCTCGTGCCATTCCCTTACACGGTCAAATTTCGTACTCGTTGTCGTAGTCGTACTCTTGCTAAAGCTTCCTATTATTGGTTAAAGGCAGGGGCGTAGCGCTACATTTTGAGCCGGGGTTGCAGAGCGCAAATTTTATCTACAAAAACGAGGTACTTCTAACGAATTTGGTAAAATAATAAATTCAGCTGCCAGTGTAACATCATGCCTAATGAAGTGATTCGCGCCAGTCACTTGTTTTTTCGAACATTTGTGACATACCCCATTTACAAAATGAATGAACCTATTTTTATAGTTACAAAACGTCTATCAAGCGTTCACTCGGGCTACTCAAAACAATGTTGGGTCAAACAAATACATTTGCGTATTATAATAGTTAAACAACACAACGAAATTCACGGTAATACCATATCCTAGGTGGCAATATATTATGTAAGCAAATCATGCTTCATTGTACACGTCATTAGTGACTCTCACGCGTGAAACGATACAAGAAAGATTTTGATTGGTTAAAGGATTTCGTGTCAGTCACGCGTGATTTGTGTAATCTCGCGACATAACCGCAGGACAAGACAGAAACACTAAATTATGGTTGAAGAATTAATTTTTTGTTGCATGAGTGAAAATTCTTTACATTTTGTTCAAACACAATTCATTTTGAGCAACCAACACTTACTTGTTAAAGGAAGCCTTTCTTCTATGTGATGCCGACACTAAATAATAAATAATGACAATCCATGAGTACACACGCTTAAAAAATAACCTTGAACTGTTTAAATCGCCACCCTCAGGAAGGGGGGGGATTATTGATAATTGAGGTAGTCCATGTTCACATATGTATGTTCTACTTTCTACAGTCCTCTCTATGTTTTTCTATAGAAACTTATTGTGATTACGGATTACACAATATGAATATATCCTGGAGTTTCAAAATTACCTCCCCCCCCGAAAGTTACCGCAAAACAAAGGACCTTACGAAACTAAGCGCCACCACAGAATAATGATTATACAGAATGGTCACACAGGATTGCGATACGTCCTCACATCGGCCATTATTCCAGCCAGTTGATTAAGGTTGGTCCATTGACCTATAATACATGGATCACTTCCTGTAATAGAAAAGCCAAAAAAATGTTTTGAAGCCAAATTTCACACCCAGACACGCGAGATTACAACTAAACACGCGTGTCTGGGTGCAATCTCGCGTGTCTGGGGGTAAAATTTGGCTTCAATTATTTGCTTCAGGTAGCGTTCCATGTATTTTAGTTCAATGGGTTTGTCACTGGTTTCCAACCATTAAAATTACATGATGTCAATGAACTGGAGACTTCACTTTTGACTTAAGATATGACTTTGGATCATTGTTAAGGGTGGGAACAAGTGAAAAACCCTAAATATCTGATATGCAGGGCACAATAAGTGCGAGGACAAAAACATCAAAAGTTCCGACACAAGTGAACGTTCGGTATAATAATTATTCTGTGGCGCAGCCCATCCCCTAAAGTAACCGCCCCTTGAGGTCACGAATACAAAAGTAGGTTTAGGACTACTTTTGACACTCTAAAGTATTGAAATGTCAACTATCAATCTTCCAACACAAACACCCCCCTGGATATCTGGTAATCCCAACACACTTTATTCATTATCAACAAAATATTTTTGAGGAAGTTTTTCTACAAAAATGTCAGCAACAAAATATCACAAGAAATAGTCACCAGTAACATACCTGTGGGTGTGTATGCTCTCGGCAACTGATATTTTTCACTCTCATTTGGAGGAGCCTTGCTGGGATCAATGCTTTCTAGAGTTGAATGTTGAAGCAAATGCATGCTAGCCATGTTGGCGAACTGTTCAGAAACCTGATATTCGTTTATGGCAACTGATGCTTCAGCCTGAGGATCATGTAACCGTTGTGTAACACGAGTAACAACTGATGTCATTGTCATCCAACCATGTAACAGAAGTTGCTCGACAATCAGCTCTGCCACATCACCAAATAACATTTTTGCCTTTTGTATAAATCGTGGATAATACATGATGGCAAAAATGTTTGAAAGTTGTCCAGTGTATGTGATGAAACCTCTTTGATTCTTTTGACATTTCACCAAATTATGTTGAATTAACTGGCAAAGAGCTTTTCTGATCTGATTGAGGAAAAATTATAACATTGTACAGCTGCATATAGAGTTTACTGCAATTGCTAAATTATTAACAAACACGAAAATAAATTCAACTAATTCAATTTAATGTATAAATGCAAATATTTTGAGCTTTATATCATTAGGCAAGTTATTTTACACATCATTAATGTTAGAAATAACCATTTGTCATTAATGACTTCAATGACTACTCTGGAAACGGAGGTGTACATTATGTGAGTGACATCGCAGCTTTTGTGAAATATGTATAGAAATTTGATCCATAAACAAATAAAGAGCAAAGAAAGTTGTTCCACCTATAATATTAAGCTTAATAATAAAATAAAGATCAGCTCTGCCACATCAAAATCAGCTCTGTCACATCACCAGATAACATTTTTGCCTTTTGTATGAATCGTGGATAATACATGATGGCAAAAATATTTGAAAGTTGTCCAGTGTAAGCTATACATAAGTCAGTCCTTAAACATAGGGCACCTTCCAGTTTTTTGAGGTGTATGCACTCCTGTCTGTAAAATATGTGTTTTTCACAACAATTATTTTTTACAAAGGCATTGCAGGTATTTATGAGTGTGGATAGGTAAGTCTATGAATAAGGAGCTTTGTAATACTCAGTATTGGTCAGCCATATTCTATAAAACAGGTTTTATTTTTGTTTTTACTAAATAGTTCACAACAATGACATGTGTTAAATTTTCATGATAACTGATAATTTAATATTATCAAGAGATGGAGGTGTGAAATGTTTCATATACATTTGGAGTTCAAGAAAGGTGCCAATTTCCCTGCAAATTATTATCAATAAACCAAACTATTAAACGACTGTAATTTGTGCATAATGGCCGGTAATTTCGATAAAAGTCTGGCATGGTGCGGCGAAATCTACAAAAATCAGCACGGAACTCTAAACCAAACTGAAGCAATCTTCTCCACTCCCCATCCACAGTCCACACCGAGGTAAGGGCACGGGGCAAAACTGTCCTCTAGACCATCCCATTATTCATCAAAGAATTCGTGTGCCCAGTTGATATATAACGATGATTTCCACACCAGCACAAAAATAATTTTACTGAGCATACAGAACGTCTTTTCAAAAACAACATATTTCCCAGTGTGTTGGTCCGTAATTACAAAATTTAGTTCAAGATATAAACGGCACTTACCTTATTTTTTGAAAATCCCGTATCCAGTGCAATACTTGATAGAGTTGTAAATCCTTTATTCAAAATATTCTTGCCAATTCTCGCTACTATATCGCCACAATGTTGCTCCAATATCAAAGATGCCAACAGAATTTGTTTGGCCGACATCTTGCCGACTCATTTCATATAATATTACATAAAGTAATGTCCTTGCGCCAAAGGGGAAATTGCAGGAACCCCGAACCAAAGGACATGGATACCACCACCTAGCCACCATTGGCGGGTCTAGGGTATGTCAAATCAGTCACGGGACTGATGTTTATAGTTCAAAAATTATTTATCAAATTTAATGATTACAATTTTTTGTGATCATTAAATTCCCGTTCTGTAATAGTTTAGATTTCATAGTCACAATTCTGTTTTATACATGAAAACTTATATAAATACGACCTCAGTAAAGAGATCAGTAGATTTTAACATATATGATATTGACCATATATTCCATTGGTCAATAGCCAGATCAGTGGACGACCTGGAATAATCTCGACAGATAAGAGGGGTGGACGGACCGATAAGGAGTCCAATTGTCGTGTAACTGGTTCGTTTAAATTTTGTATTACTATGTTTGGTTTGACCGATTTCGACTGACAAGCAACTGAACTAGCATAGTCAAGCTCACTCAGTGCTGCCACTCGTAGGGGAAATCCCCATACAGTAGGAGGATAGTGGTTTGTAGTGGTAGGGAAAACCTACGGGGAAAACTGTAAAATGTAGGGGGATTGTAGGGAGAAAAGAAAATTGTTTAAAAACGAGACTCATTTTTGCCCAAAATACTCTTTTCTTCCTGTGCTCTCACCATTTAGCAAGTGATTGTAACAGAATCTTTCTTTTGCACAATTTGTGACCATATATGGCGATAGAAGATCAGCAACTTAGCATAAACTCAGTGCGTCATTTGCACCACTTGAATATCGTTACTTCCTACGCCAAATTCTAACTTTGTCGTCTAGATGTTCTTAGTTTTCAATGAATCTTTTTTGTATGCATTTTTTTAAAAACAGACTAAAAAATTCAATGGTCTGACCCGACGTAGGTATGTAAGAGAGGGATATGTTATATGTTTGTAAATGATGATCGTCCAGGTTAATAAAGTCCTGAGAAGGACTGTTTTTGATGTTGTTGACTGACGTTTCGACAACCTTAGCGGTAGTCATCTTCAGAGTCAAATGAGGAGTAAACGTCAGGTTAGCCGTATTTGTTGTCTGGTTCTTACGTCATTGTATTGTGTGTACAGGAAATGTGCAGGAAATGTGCATTGTCATTGTGGATTAGTGTGAAGTGAAATATTTTATTTTTAGTTGTGATGTGTGACCAACTTTCTAATGTAAGCCGTTGTCTATAGTCAGTACTGTAAGTGATGCATTTTGCCGAGTCCCAGTCAATGTTGTGCTTTGTGATTCGGTGATGTTCGGCAATGTGATTAGTTTTGTCTTGTTTCTTAGTAGCTCGTTTGTGCTCAGTAAGTCTTATGTTTAAGTTCTTGCCAGTTTCCCCGATATAGGAGGCGTGACAGTCGGAGCAGTTTATTTTGTAAACTGCACCTTGTCGTTCGTTGGGTTGTTCTTTGTCCTTTATGTTCGTTAGTACTTGTCGTAATGTTGTGATTGGTTTATGTGCGACACGTATGTTGTATAGTCGTAAGATACGCGAGATAGTCTCAGACGTACCTTTGATGTAAGGTATCGTTGCTGTTGTCACTGAGTTGTTCGTTTCGTTGGGTTCGTTGGGTTTGTAAGTGTTGCGTTTGATAAAGTCAGATTTGTAGTTGTTTTGTCAAAACACGTTTGAGATAGTTGTTTTCGTTTTGTAGAGCGTCCGGTGAATCACATATGATTTGTGCACGTCTTGTTAATGTTCTGATTGTGGTGGCTTTGTGTGATGTAGGGTTGTAAGATGATTGGTCTAGTAGTCGGTCAGTATGTGTTGGCTTGCGATAAACTGTTGCTCCTAGTTTTGATTGTCATGTTTTACCAAACAGTCGAGAAAAGGAAGAGTTCCGTTTTCTTCGACATCTTTGTAAATTGTATGTGGCTGTTCTGTTTGTTGATGTGAGTATGGAAGTCATCAATCTCGTCTGCATGTAGTGCTGTGATTGTGTCATCTACGTAGCGAAACCAAAAAGGTAGTGCATGTTTGTAAGTCATGAGTGCCCGTTCCTCTATAGATTGCATTACAATTTCAGCAACTACAACAGAAACGGGCGAGCCCATTGCTGTCCCATGTAATTGTTTGTAGTGTGTTCCTTTGTATTGGAAGTAAGTCGAGGTGAGGCAGAGCTCTAGTAACTCCATAATGTCTTCTGTCGGTAATGGCAGTACGTCCGTGGTGTTTGTAATGAGGGTTTTTGTACAAGTAAGTGCCAGATTAAGTGGAATACTGGTGAACAGTGATTTTACATCAAAAGACACTAGTATATAGTTGTCTGGTATTTGTATAGTGCACAGTTTTTTAATGAATGTTTCAGTGGATTGTAGCTTGTGTTTTGATTTGTTTGTAAGTGGTTGCAGTATGTTAGTCAAGTACTTTGAAAGTTCGTAAGTAGGCGAACCACAGAATGATACAATTGGTCGCATGGGTATTTGTGGTTTGTGAAGTTTTGGTAGTCCGTATAGTCTGGGTGGTCGTGGTACTGAACATCTGAGTCGATAGTAAATACGTTCAGATATAATGTTAGATTTTCTCATAGAGAAGATCTTGCTGTTAAGTTTGCGTACTAGTGATGGTGTTGGGTCTCGTTTGAGTCGTTCGTACGTTTGTCTGTCGTTAACAAGTGCGTCCATTTTGTTAAAGTAATCATTCCTGTCCATGACTACAGTCACGCGTCCTTTGTCTGCTGGTAAAATGACGATGTTGTTGTCGTGTTTTAGTCGTTTGAGTGCTTGTTGTTCGTCTTTTGTCAAGTTGTTGTCACGTATAGAGGACGATTGTAAAGTGGAGGCTATCCTGCTTCTGATCTCGTCTTTTGTTGTCTCTGACAAGTCTCTTTGATAACAAGTCTCTCTGACAAGTCTCCAGACAACAAATACGGCTAACCTGACGTTTACTCCTCATTTGACTCTGAAGATGACTACCGCTAAGGTTGTCGAAACGTCAGTCAACAACATCAAAAACAGTCCTTCTCAGGACTTTATTAACCTGGACGATCATCATTTACAAACATATAACGATACTCCCGGGTTCAAACCATTTACTTTAGAGGGATATGTTGTTGTGTAAGGGAAAAGTAGGGGGAAACAAAGAAAATCATGGTAGCGGGAGGTAGGGGGAAAATAAAGTTTGGTAGGTGAAATGTGCATACACACAGTGACAGCACTGGTCACGCACGCGCAGTGGAAAAATACGCCATAATTTTGGCAGAGTGGGCCTTGACGTGGCAGAGTCGTAGAGATTGTAATTTTATTTCCTTTGCGTAATTGCTTCAAAGCTATATTGTCTAAGACTTTGGTGCATTAACAACATTAAAACGGTGAGTGAATCTATTCAGGTAAAAAATTTTGGTTCATTAATATTAAATTATCTTGATATTCTTGATGCAACTTTTGCCAGAATGAGCAGTTTAACATGAGCAGTTTTCATGAGTCATTATGCTCTTAATGTAAACTAGACTTTACAGCATTTGCCGTTCATTAAAAGTGAAAGGAAACAGGCGAGTTCTATATTTAATAAAGCGTTTCTAATTTCATTAACAACAATCAAATGCCAATTGAGCAAAAGATAAGTTGAATAAAACAGCCATTGTTCGTAATTCATGCACATGACACGTAATTCATACTGTGTTTTTTATTTTCAAATGAGCGATACAAACAAAAATAGCAAGTAACGCGATACGAAGGTCAATAAGAAAAATACAAATGCCATATAGATAACATATATTTAATTTAGCATTAAGCCCGCCGCACACTGGTGAACTTGCCGCGCGTACTTGTTATTCGTGACAAGTGTGATCGACAAAAGTTCCTAGTGTGCGCGGAAGTTTAGAACAACATTTGTTATTCGTGGCAGATGAGTCAAATATCAAACGCGTTTGCAGGTCAGAGCACTGCACCACTGATCTGATAATAGACTGGATATAGCTTCTATGGGTAGCAAAAGTGAAGCCTAATTATATATGCAAAATACACTTCCGGGTACCACAAGAAATACAAATTACTATAGAAATGTATGGCGGATAACGTTTACATACAAGGATTTTCGAATATTTAAGGCATTTCGTGACATTTTACTAATCTCAAACATCTGTCATGAATAAAACAAGTTATGTTAATCAATTTGACATCAAAATGATACCAATATCTGCAAATATCGGCGCTCGTGTTCAATTGAAAATTGCGCGTGCAAGAATCAATTTGTTCATCGTTGCAAAGGCAAGATAATTCACAGCTCATTTTCCAAGTTCAGATGCAGTTATGATCTAGAATGAGTTTCGATGCTTTTCGTTTGTACCTTCTTTATCATTCTTTATTATCTAGACATTGTTTTATGTTACTTTTGCCGTGGCTTCATTAGCTGGGTACTGTTGTTGTAGGAACAAGACAAATTTACTAAGCTTTCTTCCTCTCTTTCTTATTTTCATTTCTGTTTTTATTTTATAAAATAATACAATCACCACACCTTGCTGTAGCATTTGTATACAGCCATGAGTAAGTATGGTTGTTATTGACAAAAGTATCCAACATTTTTATCAATTGCAGTCTATACCGTAGCATCAGGAATTGTATTCCCATGTGGTAAACTGCCATCTGAAGTTAAAAGCACCTTTCTGTTTTATTGCATACTTGAATAACAATAGCTGTTGGTTTGAATCAAAGTACTCATGTCTTTTAAAGGCAGAAAAGCAGATTCACTTTAGTAATTTTTTCAACCAACAGCATAACAAGTAGGGCAGGTAGTTTTCTTTGGCAGCATCTGCCTATAAAATTAGCCATGTATGGTATTGCAATCACTTTAAATTCAGAAACAATGGAAAAGCTGTGTGCACTACTATAATCTTGCTAATCATTACAGTATATATTTTGTCTACAAACAGAAGTTATTTGTTTCAAACCAACAGCTATTGTTATATCAACATGAAACAAGGCAGGATGGTGTTTTCAGCTTCTGATGGTAGTTTATTACATGGAAATACAATTTCTGTTGCTGAATCTTTGTATACAATGCAATTGATGCACATGTTATGTCAATAAAAACTATACTCACTCATTCATGAAGGCCATGTCCAAATGTATTAGCAAAGCGTGGTGATTAAATTATATCTGTAAAATAAAAACAGAAATGAAAATAAGAATAAAGAGAGGAAGAAAGCTTAGTAAATTTGTCTTTTTCCTATAACAAGAGTACCCAGCTAATGAAGTCACGGCAAAAGTAACATAAAACAATGTCTAGATAATAAAGAATGATAAAAGAAAGGTACTAAACGAATTTTTTAAGCATAGAAACTCATTCTAGGTCATAACTGCCTCTGAACTTGGAAAATGAGCTGTGAATTATCTTGCCTTTGCAACGATGGGCCAAATTCGATTCTTGCACGCGCAATTTTCAATTGAACACGAACGCCGATATTTTGCAGATATTGGTATCATTTTGATGTTAAATTGATTAACATAACTTGTTTTATCCATTACAGATGTTTGAGATTAGTAAAATGTCACGAAATGCCTTAAATATTCGAAAATCCTTGTATGTAAACGTTATCCGCCATACATTTCTATAGTAATTTGTATTTCTTGTGGTACCCGGAAGTGAATTTTGCATATATAATTAGGCTTCACTTTTGCTACCTATAGAAGCTATATCCAGTCTATTATCAGATCAGTGCACTGCACCGGCACCGCAGAGGTCATGCTCAGAGCACTGCATGCTCAGAACGCATGCTCAGAGTGCATGCTCAGAGGTCATGCTCAGAGCACTGCACCGGTACCGCAGAGGTCATGGGTTCGAATCCCGTTGAGTCACCTGATTTTTTCAGGTTCCTGAGACGATTGCTTAAATTATCCAGCAAAGTGCGGAGATCATATCTTCATTTAATTTCAAACACCGCACTGCATAAAACATTCATACGACATTCCTTTCACGAGAAAACATGAGCCCAACAATATTGACCTGCTCACCACTGTGTGTGTGACTTCATAGCTCAGTTGGTCAGAGCACTGCACCGGCACCGCTGAGGTCATGTGTTCGAATCCCGTTGAGTCACCTGATTTTTTCACGTTCCTGAGACGATTGCTTAAATTGTCCAGCAAAGTGCGAAGATCTTATCTTCATTTAAATTAAAAACATTCTTTCATAACTATCAAAGCCCAGCAAAGTGCTTTTATAATTAAAAGAGCCAGTTAATGCATAAAAAGAAATATTTATTTAGAAGCGTAACGTCTCGACTCTTAAGACATCATCAGACAATATTGAATTACAAGTATAGAGGGATATATATATTATAGCTATTTACATAATATTAAATTACATGGTGGGATGAAAATGTGACAGTAAATATGGGATAAGATGGTATGACGTGGGATAAGTAGAAACACGAAAGAAACAAAAAAAAAACACAAACAATCATAAAGTTACAGACATGAGGACGGACGAAATTATATTAAAGCAACTGAAGGACAGTGGAGTTTCCTTGGGCGTTAAGAGATGGTTTCATTTTGTTGATTTAATTTAATATTATGTAAATAGCTATTATATATATATATCCCTCGATACTTGTATTTTAATACTGTCGGATGATGTCTTGAGAGTCAAGACGAAACGTTACGATTCTAATTAAATATTTCTTTTTATGCATTAAATGGCTCTTTTAAAAGCACTTTGCTGGGCTTTGATATTTATATTAAGAATTAGCATTAGTTGATGAAATTCAAAATTGGAGCGTATTGAGTAAGGGCAAGCCTTTAGTATGATTCGCACGTTGCTTGAATATACCTAAATTCTTTTGGGTACAAAAACTCAAGCGGGTTAAGATGGTTTCGATTGACACATCAGAGAGCGTTTCTACGGAGCGTATCGAATTGTGTTGTTAAGCAGTCGTGTCTACCACGATGTCTGTCCACAGAAATCTTCCAGGGTGAATAATGGTCTGTTTATATGGGCCAGACTAAACAGACGTTGCGTTCAACCACACGAAAACTAGACGCTAAATGCAGAAAACGAACCTTCAGTTAAATTCATCGCGCTAATGATTGTTCACTATGTGCAATTGTTGTTTTTATCGCTCATTTCAAAATGAATAAACGGCATGAATTAGATCGCTATTTTTTTGAACATCCTTTTTGGTCATTTCGTATTCGATTGTTGCTATATTGAAAGTGGAAATGCACTATTAAATATACAACACGTCTTATTAAATATTTATTTTCTCTTAATGTTGGGCAAATGCTTTACTAGCTACACAAACCATGCAATTTTTCATAATAATCAAATCAAAATCAAAACGAGAATCAAAATAAAATAAATAATTGTTCTCCAATAATTCTTGGTTTTCATGTGTGTCTCAAGGAATAGCCAACAAAGAGAGGGCATCCACTATGAGAACCAACAATAGGTGGATTAAATATTACGCTACAATATAGGGTGCTAAATGCAGCATAAAATTTTATCAATGTGTTTGTGTTTATACAAAATATTAGGTTTAAAGTTACGTGCCGTGTTTTCTCTCATCAAAACATTTTATGATAGATTACCCAGAATTTCAAATCATGATTCTGGAGTTGACAACAACGTTCTTGTTAGTTTGGATAACTTGGTATTTAATAACGACATACTTGGAAAGAAGATTAATGCCACCTGGGCCGTTTCCATTGCCAGTCATTGGTAATATGTTACAACAGGATGTCAAGTCAGGAAAACCATTTCATAAACTTTCTAAGACGTACGGTGATATAATGACATTACAATTACACACAAAGTGTGTATTTGTGAACACTGCATCACTTGCCAGAAAGGCAAAGATTGAGTATAATAACGATGTTGTAAGCAGAGAACAAGATATTCCTTTATGTAAAGTACTGGGACCAAATGATGTTGTCTTTGCTGAATATGGAACAGCATTCATGTTCAGAAAAAGAGTATTTAATTCAGCAATGCACGTGTTTGGAGCAGGTATCAAGGCAGCACAAGAGGACTTCATGCAGTAACATGTACTTTGGAGCAAATAAAAACATTGAAAGATCAACCATTCTCTCCCCAAGAAATTATTGGATCAGCTATAATGGTTCAATTGAGGCAATGGCTCACTGCCGAGAAAGTTTCTTTGGATGATCCAGTAATAATGAATCTCCTCGAGTTTAGTGATCTCGTTGCAAGAAAGATTCCGTCAATTTATTTAACTTACTGCATGATACCGTTTCACTCCTATCTGCCAACAAAGCTTTCCAAATTTGTTAAACGAGGTCAAAATATAAAATTCTCGATACTTTCACCAGTTTTAAAATCCCATTTAGAAACTTACACACCTGGTACTATCCGCGATATGGCTGATAGTTTTATTGAAGCATACAAAAAGGAAGCGGCCAAAGAAAATAAAAAAGATATTGGATCCATTGAAGATATCAAAGCTTTGATGATAGACGTCGCTTTTGCCGGTTCGGACACAACCTCTTCCTCACTATCATGGTTCATATTGTACATGACTTTATACCCTGAAACTTCACAAAAATTCATGAAGAAATTGTTCATGCACTAGGAAGGACAAATTGCCGAGAATGGATGACGCCGACAACATGCCTTATCTTCAAGCCACCATTTGTGAAGTATTACGCAAGACCTCTCCAGTGTCAAGGGCAATTACAGTGACAATAAACGATGTAACACTTGCAGGATATTATATTCCAAAAGGAACTACTCTCATGGTCAATATACCAGAGGTTCACTTGGATGAGCGAGAATGGCGGGAACCACATAAATTCAAGCCAGAGCGTTTCTTAGACGAAAATGGGAAATTTGTTGGATGGACAAAGTATCCTGCATTTATGCCGTTTGGTTTAGGTCGAAGAGAATGCGCCGGAATATCGTTTGCAAAGATCATGTTATTTACGTTTACTGCAGCATTATTGCAACAGCTCAAGTTTGAGCTTCCTGAAGGAGCGGAAAGACCTGCAGAAGATGGACCACATTTGGGAATTGTAAATGGTCCGGAGAATTTCTATGTTATCACAAGAAAAAGGTTTTAAGCTATTATTGTAACTTATTTGAGCTATTTTTCAATGTTATACAACAATCGTATAATTTCCATGGACGGATTTTCAGGAGGTTGCAGAGGGTGCTATACCCTTAAAACATCAGATTTCATCCCCTAAATAAATTGTTCACGTCTCTAAGAAACATTTTGACGCCTTCTATTTTCAGCAACATAAACAGTAGTTCATTTTTACTGAGATTCTCTGGGCAATGTTTCAGCTATGTACACTACCTTTGGTGTCCATACTTCCAGATTGCCACTAAAATCTAGATCCTAACTTTGTCTTGCATCAATTTCTTACCAGCTCACCCTTCTAAAATTATTAGCACTACCCCTGTAAAGATATGAAAATCCGTCCATGATAATTTCTTATATAATTTTCAGAATAATTGTCATAATGAGCATATATGTAAGAGAAGACTAGACAAGGACGTTTATATTTCCACGACGACTGATTTTGTATCATAATATTGTAATAATCATTTTTATTTTATAGAAGAGCGTGCAAGGACTGTGTTGAATAGAAATAAATTAACAGAAACGATTTGTATACAAGAGCGATCTGAAATCATACATGTAAATGAATAAAATATAGGAGAAGTATTCCACTTGCTTAAGTGTGAAATCTGAACTCTTCTTAACCGCATAGACATAGCCACTGGAACAAAACCTAAAAACACTTGAACTTGAGCATCTCTAAAATATTTTATCTCAAAATGTTTAGAAAAAACAGCTCTTCAAAATACCTCATCTGTGTTTGTGCACAACTAACCCGAAAACATAAGCATTTAAAACATAGTGATATTAAAGCAATATAAGTAAAACATTCATCGAGGACCCACAAACAATGACTTAAAGAAAACGTCTGTTCAATGCATGGCATATAGTACAGAACGCCACAATGACATGCGCAACACATCTTTCTCAAATCGGATCACAAACCACCCATGGGAACACAGGAAAACCAAACAATTAATTCCTGAATATCAAAAAGCAACAAAGGCTTCATTGTAGTGGCACTACCATTTATTCCTTGTTCTGTGATAGAAGTCAAACGAAAGAATGTTTTATGCAGTGCGGTGTTTGAAATTAAATGTAGATATGATCTTTTATCCACAAAATCTTGGGAATTTCTAAAATAGTCAGTGTCAACACTGGTCTAAAAGCTAAAAGCACGTGTAAATAGTAATTTCCTCATTCTGATGAAGGCTCGAAGCAACGAGTCGAAAGCTCAATAAAAATCATTTTATACAATCCGAAGGATCTTTTATTTTTATACAACAATTTTGTGTATTTCTGTTTCTTTTTTCTGTAAGCGTTTGATTTCTTATTAAATGTAGATATGATCTTCACACTTTGTTGGACAATTTAAGCAATTGTCTCATGAACCTGAAAAATTCAGGTGACTCAACAGGATTCGAACCCATGACCTCTGCGGTGCCGGTGCAGTGCTCTGACCAACTGAGCTATGAAGTCACACAGTGGTGGGCAGGTCAATTTTGTTGGCTCATGTTTTCTCGTGAAAGGAATGTCATACGAAAGAATGTTTTTGCAGTGGGGTGTTTGAAATTAAATGTAGATATGAAGTCACACAGTGGTGAGACACACAATGCTTAAATTGAGCTTTCGACTCGTTGCTTCGAGCCTTCATCAGAATGAGGAAATTACTATTTACACGTACTTTTAGCTTGTAGACCAGTGTTGCCACTGACTATTTTAGAAATGCACAAGATTTTGTGGATAATAGTCCCAAGATCCTTTAAAATATCCCAAGATCCTTTAAAAATATCCCAAAATCCTCCAGGTACAGCAAAACAGTTGTTTCCGGAGCTCCTTTGTCTTGGGTACGCCATTAACGCATCATTTTGTTTTGATACTTTAAATCAAAAATTGTATAAAAAACAATAGTAAATACAATTTTTTACATGATCAGGAAAAGTTCGTGAAACATAACAGTACATAAAATTATCAAACATGCTAACCAGACCCTATTTCAACAATCTCTTCTCTTATGATGTCATAAACATCAGTTGCATTTTCTTCCTGTTCCTGACGTTGACCATGTTTATTAAAATATTCTCTCCTACAATGGTCAAATTGTACGTCTTTTACAAGTTTAGTTGACGGCTCCCATGTGTAGCAATGTGTAACTTAAAGTAAATGGTTTGAACCCGAGAGTACATGTTTAATGTAGATCGTCCAGGTTGGTACAGTCTGAGAAGTTGTTGTTGACTGACGTTTCGACAATCTTAGCGGTAGTCATATTCAGAGTCAAATGAAGACTCTGAAGTTAACTACCGCTTCATTTGACTCTGAAGATGACTACCGCTAAGGTTGTCGAAACGTCAGTCAACAACAACAAAAACAGTCCTTTTCAGCACTATACCAACCTCGACGATCTACATTTACAAACATGTAATGTGTAACTTGTCGAGAAATAGCTTGTTTTGCAATTAGTCTGTTTCTCAAAGTTGAGCAATACAGGGGTTTGGTTTGAGGAATCTTTATCATGCTAACTTGGGAAAAAATTCTGATGAATGAGGTAAAACAAGATGGTTGCACATTAAATTTCCCAAAAGTTCAAACTTTTTATTTCCGTTACTATCTTTAATAACTCTGATCTCATTTCAAATCTGAGTTGGGGAGTCAGCCATACCTTTATGAAAGTCTGTGGTGTATAACAATTGCCTCCACTGATCATCAACTTCATCCAACTGATCTTCAGACACTAAAGATGGAAAATGGTGTGCTAATATACCGCCATCGAGTTTAATGATCGCCTGGTGGACAATGCCTTTGAAGGGTTGGCAGCTGATAGCAAAGCTAGAACTACATCACTTTTGAAAGAAAACCTCTTTTATTTTGATTACATAACTTAAGGAGAAGTTACGACAATTGCTTCTGAAACGTTGTTCTGGGTTACCCAAAGACAGGTGAGTGCACAGGCTTACGCATCTTCCTCCGAGATGAATATCATTGAGAAGCTTGTATATCTTTACGTCGTTTGGATTAATCTCGTCCAACGGTGTTTCTCGTACTACTTTGTCTTTGATGAACAGGGCTAAAATGCTTCTATACTCATCTGATATAGAACTGCACAGAGTGTGCAGCTTGAAATCTTGAGCCTGAAATTCAACATTTAAACAATCAACTTTTACAATATGTAATTTAGGAATGCCTAATATGTTTGGTTCCTTTTGTCGTCATGGTTTTATAGATCTTGACAGCCCCGTCTACACGATCACATTAAGACTGAGATTGAAAATAAAGTTTTAATGCACCCCATTGCTATAAAATTCTTGCAAAAACTGGCCTCGGGAAAGCCACCTTGTCTGTGAAAGTTTGAGAATTTTATGACGAAGTGCTTTCATAATATCTTGTATGAGACGGAACTGGTGTTGTCGCTTACTGCTACGGTAAAATAACAGCAGGCGTCTTTCACAAATCCTTCCAACCAAGAAGGTAGGCGACTACTTGCATGGTGCGCCCAGATAGCAAAAGAGTGACAAATACAACCAAAGACAAATACACCAAGTACATCTTTTTTTTAGAGAGTAGGAAACCTCCTCTTCCATCCATCATTGTCGAACAATTGTCGCTAGCAAAACGAACAACACTACTTAGTGGTATTGCTCGTTCTTAAAAAGTTTTAACAGCCGCATACAATCCATTAGCAGAGGCATTTTCTACTTTAAGGGCAGTCAATAAAGCATCAGTCACTTTCCTTTCATGGTAAAATCTGACAACAACAGCAAGAATTTGGGAAACCGAAACATCTGTCGATTCGTCTACGATCCGAGAAAATTTGATTTTTTGACAGATTGCTGATAGCGACCCCACTTCCTCTCGCGCAATTCCTTCTTAAATAACATATGATGCCTTTGTTTTTTTCAACTGCATTTTTGCGCAATTTTGCTGTCTGGAAACATTTTTTTCATTAACTCACTGAGATGATCGGCCAGAATGAAAAGCGTTCGGTGGTAAGCTAAAAACCAGACAACAAAACTTTGGCTTTGCTGTCATTTCGTCAACATCTGGCCCTGTTTGCTTTTTTGAAAAATTTGCTTACTTGCAAAGTGTTTTGCTTGGCTTTAAATGCATCATTATGCTTTTTTGTGGCTTTATGCTTCATCAAAGCAGACTAGTTGGGACCGTTGAATGTATGTTCACAAACTTTGCATCTTTCTGTGAATTTCTTTCTGGGGTCTTTAGAAATCCAGTCTTGTAATTCTGGATCTTTTAACCATGCATCGTTAAACGATTGCTTGTACCATTTTTCTATTTCCTTGTTTTGCTTTTTGTCTTGATGGAGGATGATCATTCTGATCACTTGATTCACTTTCTTCGTCATCATACATTTGCTTCGAAAATGTGTTTTTGTTCCACCGGAAGTCAAATATTTCAAATTTAACTGTTAACTCCGTTTTCACTGCATAAGAAAATGTAAAACTTGTGCGTATAACAGATTTTATAGCTATTACCATTTAGTATTTCAGGTTTTCCAGTAGCTTGATTACCCAATACCGTTTTGCTTTTCGACTGTTATTTATGATGGAATGTTGGCTTACAATTTTACGCATAATAAGAGAGACAATATTACGTATAAAATATATAAACAAAATATCCGAAGAGTTTACAATATTTCGACAAAACTTCCAAGATCCCAAGCTTCATTCGAAAATCCCAAGATTTTGGGAGAAATCCCAAGGCGTGGCAACACTATTGTAGACGCTTGGAGCGTCTAGTTGGATTCGCGGATGGATTAATGTGACTGGATGGGGTGGAATGCGTTGCCATAGGTTTTGGTGTATTGTTAATATGATCGGTGTTGATATTATTAGAGTGTAATGTTGTAGCTCTGTTGTTGTTTGTACTTTTTTGTCCTTTTTCTTTAGTTGTGAGTATATGATGGGTATGTCGATATGTCTGTTTATTATGTCGTTGTCTTTACTGTACCAAGCTTCTTTAAATTCGCGTGCGTGTTTAGCCTGTGCGCGTCCGAGTATTTTAGTTTCTGTCCAGTCTAATGTGTGGTTGTTTCAGTGGGTATGTTCTGCCGGTAGTGAGTTTGGATCTCGTCGTTTTGTGGCGTTTTTGTGTTCTGTGAGTCTTTTTTTTGATTTTCTTTGATGTTTGTCCTATGTATCAAGAAAATCGAAACAAGACTCACAGAACAGTTGTATTAGAGTTCATTGTATGGGACAGGTTTTTCGCTAAGTGGCGTGAAAACGTTTGCGTTTCCCGGAGAAATTTGTCCACCATTAACACGCAAAATTTTTCACGATAAATAAGTAAAATAACTGTTCGCATATGTGTTGAAGACGATATGATTTTGAAAGAAAAGTTTGCTTCACCAGTGATCAAAATCAAATTCTAATCAAGGCAAAGCTAAAGCACGAAAATTGGATTGGACGGTGAATATTCACTACTCAGCACTGTTCGACCGACTTCTTTAAATTGCAATCAAATAGAGATCGACTTTGCCGGTTCCATGCTTTTCGCAACTTAATCGGCTTTCAAAATTCAGCCCGACCTTACAATATATTTTATAGAAAAAATATTTTTAATGTAATTGGCTAACGACAATTGCGCATGCTCAAACACACAGATTTAGAGCATCTAGCCTATTGAATTATTTTAAATCATTGAACTAAATATAACTGGAAGACTAACTTTTGAGGTATCCTAACACACGAATCGAAGCCAAAGTTTTGCGTAATCTGACTTCCAGATACGTGTGTTTGGAAGTTAAATCACTCAAGCTCAGCCTTGGGATGGGTGATTGTAAACAAAGTGAGCAAGTTAATAATAAACAACATGTTTATAACGGGAATTTTGGCAAAGCTACAAAGAGGAAAATTATCTGATTTTTTCGATTTCATGGCCTTTTCTTATGTTATTAATACAGGAAATTTAAGTTTCTTACCGAACAATTACTTTTTACACAGGAAACTTACAAATGGCAAAGGTTTGTACTTGGACTCGTTCTCGTCCGAATGAGAAGAAACGACGATGTTATTCGTAAATAACTCTTTAAAACATAGATTTTTTTACGTTCAGGTGCTCTCCGATTATGTTTTATGTCCGTCTCATTAGTGTTCAAACATATTTTTTGAAATGTCAACATAACAATTCAGCTTTGCAAAATGTCGACATGTCCGTATTTGTGAAGTTCGTTTTTCACAGAAATAGTTGCCATAATGATGAATTAACCAAAAATATTGCTATAAATCAGTTGCACAAATTTACCTCATTTTGAAACTTATTTTGCGATTTTCCCCTTTTCACAGTTCCTTAAAAATTAGTTTGTTTTGAATTTGTTTATCACATGCTTTGAAAGACTGGGAACAATACTGCCGACTTCAGCACTACTGGCATCAAAATATCGATTGACGTAATCTTCCATCTTTTTGTTCAATGGTTCAATGTATTAAATTACCTGGAGAGAAAAAGGGGCCTGGGAACTGTGGTTGAAAACATGAATGCTTATACTGAGCTATAATGGATGGAAGGCTACCTGTAATAGAATTATCGTAGAAATTATTGTGACATTAAAGGTGATGGGGCTTTATCTTTTGCACTGTTATTCATGATGCTTCCTATTGAGTACATCGTTAATCGAATATATATATGAAACATTGCTATACTTGTTTATTTCAAAAGGATTCAACTGGATGTATTCAATAATCTACATATGTTTCTCCTTGAAATATTTTTACGTCCACCTATTAAATTATTAGATTCCTATAAAATGAAAAGCTACAATTCATCAAACAATTCACGAGTTTTTTCTAATTTATCACCAAATCTCATTTTAAGTTTGTACTAAAAATTGTATTTTTCTGTAAATTTGCACGGTCCACGAAAGCGCACTGATAATAATTGTTTTGGGTAAAAATATACTTACAAAACTGATCTTTCTTTAAGCCCCGTTCACACGGGAAAATTTTCTTTGACAAATGATATATGACAAATGCATAAGTTCATGTGAACGGCTATCAAATTTTTGGTTACATAGCACTGTCACTAGATTGCCTTCGATACATTTGGTTAGCAGAAAAGGAAAATACGTCGTTACTTTATCTTATCGAGATATTACGTCCTACAAATATCAACTTTTGACAATCGCAAGATGACTCGTTACAAGACTTTAAAGAAAAATAAACGTTTATGTATTAGTTTGGCTGTTTTTATTTTAATGAAGATAATACGTAAAGGTAAAAAAATGCGAAAACGTAGATGGTGGGTGCGACCATGGGCCACACAAGAACGAAGAGAATCACAAGGTATTGCATTCAATTTGATTCCAGAGTTAAGACGCACAGATATCGCAAGTTTTGGAAACTTTTTAAGGTGAGCACACTTTGTTTTTATTTAATACCGTAGACACCATTTTATTTTATCATTTGTGTATTTCTTTAGAATGGAACCGACATTGTTTGATGAATTGTATGATCAGGTCAATGTTTTTCTTTTGAAAAAGAATACCAACATGAGGGATGCTATTTCACCATTTGAGAAGCTATGTGTAACTCTGCGATTTCTTGCAACTGGAGCATCATATAAAGATCTTTCTTACTCATTCAGAATGTCAACTTCTACAATATCAACATTTGTTCCAATTGTGTGCAAAGTAATCTATAATGTTTTGAAAAAAGACTTCTTACAGCCCCCTACAACGCATGCACAGTGGAAACAATTAGCAGAAAAATTTTCGGATTTGTGGCAGTTTCCTCATGCAGTTGGTGCCATAGATGGAAAGCACATTAATATAAAAGCACCACCCAATACGGGTTCAGAATATTTTAATTACAAGAAGTACTCAAGTATTGTTTTGCTTGCTATTGCTGATGCAAAGGCAAGGTTTGTATCATTTGACCTTGGTGCACCAGGAAGTATGTCAGATGGTGGAATCTTTAAACATGGTTTCCTTGAATGTATATGCAAAAGCAATGTTTTCCAATGCCCTCGAAATTGGGAAAAGACCCAACAATGTCCCATATTTTCTTTTAGGTGACGAGGCTTTTGCATTAAATGTTAATTTAATGAAACCTTATCCTCATAGGTCGGCAATGGGGGATGAAAAGGTGTTTAATTATCGTTTATCGAGGGCTAGGCGAATTTTCGAGAATGCTTTTGGTATTCTCTGTGCCAGGTTTAGAGTTCTTTTAAAGACATTGCAATTAAATGTTGAAAACGTTATAGAAGTGGTTCGTGCATGCCTAGCCCTTCATAATTACCTTATATCAAGAAATGATACAAATTATGCTCCTGCTGGATATTTGGATGATGAAGATGAAAATTGTATTGTAATGCATGGTGCATGGAGAAAGGAAGTTGACAATACATGCACAATCACTGATTTATGCAGTCATCCAAGTGAACGGTCTTCTACATTGCAAGCTAGAGCTGTTCGTGATGACATGAAAGATTACTTTTTTTGAAGAAGGTGCTGTTCCATTTCAATGGAAGATGACTGAATGATTATGTTAAAGCTAGCTATTTACATTTAATTAAATTCAGTTTTTTAGAACCCATAAACACGCACGTTTGTGATCATATAATCAAGAAAATTTTTATTTTTGGAATTTTTTAATTCAAAAAATCATTTTGCTTGATGGATCATGGATGAAAAATGTATGGTTAGTGTTTCTTCACATATTACAAAATAAAAAACAACAGCCTAGAAACTAAACAATCACTATAGAAGAGATTAATTGTTAGAAGAAAAGTACATCACTTAAAAAACTGTAATATCAACATTCTTAATTAATTAAGTAAGAGGCAGTGTATTCAAAAATCAATTCTAAAGATGAAAATATTCAGTTGTTAAAATTTTTAAAAAATGAATCAATAACTGGGATGGTACTATCTGTACGTAGTGTAGAGTTATAAACTGTGCATCGAGCTTTTTCTGCAGCTTGGAAAATGGCAGACTGCACAGCAAACTTAGCTCGTCTTTGCCACTCTGGGCTGTTGATGGCTCTAAGGGAATTAGCAACATCCACCCCAAACACATCCCATTCATCCTGTTGATCGTCATTAACTTGGGACAACTTGGTAAGTGCACTTTCTGCAGTCTTCATCCATTCATTTTCTTCTGAGCTTCTTTTCTTTTTTGGATGCATACCAAATGATGTATCACTGCATGTGCTGCCAGTTTCAGAATTTCCATCCATTTCATCTTCAATGTTACTGCATGTTGGTCTATTTAATGCAACAACATCTTCAAGAAAGAAGCATTCATTGAAAAACTTCCATTTTGGGACATATATTTCAGCTGATCCACAACCAGTATGCTCACTTTTTTAATTTTTCTTATTTCTTCACGAAAGGTCGTTCGAAGTCCTTGAATCTTAGCTGTAGCAAAAATAAATACTTCACAACAATATTACAGACAACTTGCAGCAGTTTCTGTTTCCTGCTGAATATTGATACTAATTGAGAAATTCCCTGATAGTGACCAGACAATATTCATCAACCCAATTACTGAAGGGCACTGTGCATCGTTTCAAAAATTAAAAGAAAATGTTTAAGAGCTATCAAAGTGTAACACAAATTTAAACAATTACATTTTGAATACTGTTACCTTTACAGCTGATAAATTCATTTCGGGAATTTCGGCGCTTAAAATGGTAACTATTTCTTGATATTCTCTCTTCTTTATATTTCTATCTCGGTACGATGTCAGCTTAGAGTTCCACAAACTCTCTCTTGTCTTAAGGGCATCGAGAAGTAAAGAAATACTGCTGTCAGTCCAAGAAATCACATGTTTCGTTGTCCTCGCTCCTTGCGTCGTCGCCATGTTGTTTGATAAAATTTGACACATTTGATGTGATGGTCGTCCAGACGGACAAATTTGATTATTGACAAATTTTATACGACAAAAAAAAGCTAACAACCCAGCTTTTGAACAAATTCATTTGTCATAAAAAATTTGTAACAAATTGTTCATTCACACGGACAAAATTTATTTGTCACATATCATTTGTCAAAGAAAATTTCCCCGTGTGAACGGGGCTTTAAAGTTTTATATGCTTTCTTTTGTTATATGAAGTTTGCAGGTATCTTGCGAATAATAGTTTCTACTTTGGAACAAACACTTTAGTTTTGGCACATTTACAGACAAACAAAACAAATAACTTGTTTTATGTTTTCATAATTTGTTTTCTTTACAAAAATGTAAATGTCAAAAAGTTGTGTCTAATTGATGTTAAGTCTCATTTGTGAAAGATTTGTTTGCAAAATTGAGGCAAAAAAGAATTTGTGTTTTGTTTTGGAGCTTCGTAGTTTGTAAAAGTTATCAATTCGATTCTGCCTATTGGCTGTATGTTTAGAATGCGTGGAGGGACTGGGAACTACTGGCATCAAATTTTCGACGAACCATTGTACTAAAACACATCTGAAATGATAACTCCTGTAGAGTGTTTGCACCTACGTCACCACTACGTCACAAAATTTAACTGTCCGCCATTATGGGGGAGTGAAGAGTAGTGCAGTAATGCAATTTATTTTTATTATATCGACCGAGTTTTACTCAATTTATTGCGTCATTGCATGGTTTTAAACCATTCAAACGACAAGTTCTGAGCAAAAGGACCTTCCTTTGCTAAATGCACAAAATAATAAAGAAATACGACAAAGAAACGGAGATTTTGTAATCTGAACGTATGTTAAGTAAAGTGGCGACTTGCGAATGCGAACGATCATTGCCGAGACTTAAGCCTTAACGCACGATGTTCTCGAAAACAATTGTGTTTTAAGCGAAATTTACAATCCGGAATTGTTGCTTCTTTGTGCGGGAAAAGAAGAGGAGGTAATCATAAAATACAAACGAAACGGTTTCGAAATTTGCTAAAACGGTTAGCAAAGTATTTTGTTTTGTTTAGCTCAGTCAAGATGAACGAGAGATAAATGTGTATGATGAATGCAATGATTGATGAAATCTTGCTACAAATTATCACAGCCCAAAGAGCCTGGGCTTAATGTGCTAAGAGCAGTTTGCTTCGCGAGTGAAGTTGGAAAAATAAGAAGTTCTATTGTACTTTTGAGTTGAGAAACTTTTGCTAAATAATATATGGCTCATGCTGACAGAAAGAAAAAGTTCAACACGGTTTTGTTGATGTAGATAAGACAAGAAATTTGTACCAACTCAGCACTCGTAATTACAGTCAAAATTTTTAAATGTTTTTTTTTTTGCTGAATTTTTCAGCTAAATTAGATGACGTTTATTGACGAACTAGGATTCAGTGTACCCATGGCTCAAAAGTTAACGATGTAAACACAGTGAACTATAATAACAACTGGAATGATAACTTCGCGCCTTCTTTGAAGCCAGCATGATGCCAGCTTACACGTAGCTCCAGTCCCTTTCGTAAAAAATATGGTATTTTTATATTTATAAAATTTCAAAAGTATATCTTGCGTTTCCTTTTCAAAATAATATTATATTTAACAATATTAGTGAAACTGGCTGAATTTCAAAAAAAATTGGCCAAAACTTGTTAAAGCAAAAATGTTAAAGCAAAGACAAAAATTACCAAAAGTCGCGATTATTTGCTGCTTTTTCTGCGTTATTGAACGTTTCAGGCATACCTAAACGTTCAATCCACCAAAATATTATAGCTTCATGTTAAATACACGATCTTACCAAGTTTCGTAAAAATTGAGCAATTTGCCAAGTAGAAAAATGTGTTCTTAAGAGCATTTCTAATACCATGAAAATATATACACCTGCAAATATATATACAGCTCAGTGTCACAAAGTATGCAAGATCCTCCCTAAAGGATTCTTGAAAAACTTATTTATCGATTTAAATATGTAAAAATCAAGTGTCTTTTTCAAATACATAACACCCTATTCTTGTGTTGTCCGTGTAAAGCATACAAAGAGAGAAAAGGAAATGAACACATTGCATATAACGGGCCGATAAACTTGGTGTAACGAATTGTTGAAAACAATCGTCCACGATTCTTGCCGATTATGCTTCTCCTCCAAATATCTTGCTGAGTCGTACGCTAATTCTGGTAGATACAATTTTAAAGCACACAATGTGTCAAAAAAACGAAAACAAATAATTTTTCACTGTTTTCAACTGCCAACAAGCCAAAACTAACGTCGGTCGCCAAGAAAACACGCATTATATGAGGGGGGAGTTTGGATTCAAACAATCATGAGAAAAACTATAGGAGTTATCGTTCCAGTTGTTATTATAGTTCACTGTGTAAACATAAACAAAAGCGCGCAATGCATCGTGGTTGACACACATTCTTTAATCGCGAGTTAAACTAAAATCGTTATTGAAAGATTTGGATCATCCGCTCAAAATACGCAATAAATAGATTAAAACTGTTTTGAAATTCAAATTAAATTATATTGAATTTTTAATCGAACAAATTCCTTGTTTTGGAAGAATTTTTTTGGTATGGCTGAGAACAGTGTAACCTTTAGATACGCTACTGGTTCTAATATTAAAGAGGCCAACAAAATTTGTTTGGCCAACATCTTGCAGGCTCATTTTATTGAGTATTACATAAATAAATTTTTCTTACATCAGGGAGGAGACATCACAAAGCCTGTTCATGGATATTGCTTTCCATTGGATAGCTAAGGTTTGAGAAATCTTTTAAATGGGAAGAGTCTATGTCAGTTCTAAAATTTCAAAGCTTTATTTTCGTAAAAACAATATCATTTGATATAGTCATCTTAGTGACCTTACTTGCCCCATCTAACTTGGTACCAGTGGCGTAGCCAGGATTTTCTATCAGGTAGGGGCAATTAAAAGGCAAAGGGGCCACGACTGGTGCTTAAATCAGAGTTGCGCCCAGAGTCGTAAATAGAACGTCAATTGGGGGTGGGGTGGGGTGGTGCATATTCATATATTTTGTTGTGCCCTACAGATTTTTTTGGAAGTGAATTGAATTTCATATGAAATCAGTAGAGCACAACTGAATATATGAATACTCACCCACTCAATTAACGTCCTAGTTACGCCTCTGGTTGCGCCGATTAAATATTATTAAATTTTTTACTGCCCCAAGAAAAAAACGAAAATAACAAAATCTATTTTCGTTATATCATATTATACAACTAAATGAAAATAATGTCAAATAGATGCAAAACAAGGTTGTCGTAAGCCTTAGAGTTTAATAACTCTACATTATTTCCAAGCGCTGCGCTAATTAAGGTTACTCAGATGCGGCGCTTGACGGGGAGAGACGCTAAAAAACTTTTTTGGATTCTGAGTGCGGCGCTAAACAGAAGGCGAGACTTAGGTGGGAGCGGGGCTAAAGCAAGCATTTACTTTATTTTAATTTGATGGCAAGTTTGTCTCTTATTCACCAGAGTAAGACAAGATGTTTTATGATGTACAAAACAAAAATATGTGTAGATTAACAAGCGAACCTCATTGCTTCTCATCCATATTCAACATCGCACTACTTGTGTCAGCCATTTTGAAATTACAAAGTCAATAAATTTTGGGTGATGCAGTTAATTCATGCAAAAAACTTACAAAAATAAATTGATAAAACTTTCATATAATTGAAAATAAAATAAACCACGAATTACTTCTTGGAAATTTATTTCCTACAGAACTGTTTCGTATGGCAGTTGTTTTCAATTATACCGCTCTGTCGTTGCATTGAGAACTCTATCCGTGAGATTTTGTTTGCGATAGTTTCTATCACAAAATCCCATTATAAACTTTTCATATATGTTGATGCAAAATAAAAGTCCCAACGATTTACATTTTAATATCCACAACAATATAATGCATTTGTTTATTGGAGATAACGGTGTGTGAGAAAGTCTGAAAGACTTGATATTAAAGTCAAATTACAACACTATAGATAGAATCGATGAATATCGGGCAACTTGACAATGATTTAATCGTTTATTAAATATAAAAATTGCTTTAACACAATAAATATTAACAAAAAGAGCTATTTTAAACAAAAATTCAAAAGTGCTTCTATATCAATACAACATTCGTAGAGTCGATGAGAATTAATTAGCTTTCAACAATCTGCTTCATTAGGTTGACATTGGAAACGTAGTTTCACGTACTTGAGAGAACTAGATTCACAATTACACCTCGTAGAGTCAGAAAAAGGAGAAGTACGACCTATAATGTAAAATGCGTTGAGCCCAACTACCATACTTTACCAATATTTAACAATTAGTGAATTAGACTGAGTCAAGAATTATTCAGACCGTCGTCAATGCTATCTGCCAAAGTGAGCCTGGAGCTGATAAAATTAAGCGAATAATTCTTGAGAATTATCTTTAGGCTCTTACTCTTACCTGACCACAATTATGTTAGAGTTGTGGGAACGCGGTGTTTTCCGAGTCAAAATACAACTGACCATACTTTAAGTAACATCATATTGAAACATTACATTGATTACACGCACTTTAACCTTTTTATAAAATGTTTCTTATTATATACGTCGCTTTAGACATCGTGAATCTTTTTTCTTAACAGTGAGCAGTTCTAGGAAAACAAAAATCCGCTGCAGGAGATCGACCAATAAGGTAACAGTGGTTTTACAGTACGTTTAGCAGGGAGTTAAACTCGTCTACCTCTTCTTCTTCGACCTGGCACAGCAATCAAAAAGTTCACATGAGCAAGAACCAAACATAGTACTGCCAAGATTTCAAGCCATTCATCTTTATTGATCTACAATCAAAAGAGGAAAAGACATCAAAAAGCAGTCACAAAGTATCTTAAACACGAATTTATCTAGAAAATAAGTTATGTTGCAACGAAGTTGACAATAAACGAGACGAAAAATGTTCATATTCATTAAATTTTTACGACATGAATTGTTAGTAACAAATTCATGCATTCATGCATTCACAACAATGTTGCTCAAATATACAATACTTAAAATTGCAAAAGGACGAATGTATAAAAATAAAGTGATAATGAGCCACGTGGACTACTAGAGTGAGATCATTTCAGTGGTACTGACAAGATTAAAGTATCTTACTTTAATTCACCTAGATTATCACTTTTAAAAATATTCTTGCTTTGCAATGGGAAACGTCAGAGAACTTTGGAAACTGACCAAAAAGGACGTTTCCTTTCATACTATAATTACCGTTTATAAAATCAGAATAACACAACGCCTGCGTTGATTGGTCTATAGCTGAGTTTCCTTTAGCTTGTCCAAGATATATTGACGCAAAAAATTCATTTAAAGATGTTTTGTCTGACCTTTTTTTTAAATCTTCTTCAAAGTACCAATTTTGACCATGTTAATTACTTGGCGCAAGTGAGCAAACTAATTAACATATATGCTTAATAGAGACAATGAGACAATTTAGCGATTTGTTTCTCAAGCTGAGAGTCAAACACGATAATATTTTGGTTTTAATACAGAAACTTGTGACAGAGGCGAAAAAGTTATTTATTGACGATGAAGAATTATTTTATTATGTCGATGTTGTTCGTAAGGAAACACCCTCTCATCAATGATAAAAAATATAAAATTACTCTCTTACTATATCAATGCCCTTATCATCCTCTTCACTATCATCGCTTTGATTAATTTGAATTTTGAAAATAATTTTCCATTTCATTGTTGCTGTCCAAATATAATGTAATAAGAAAAGCCACATAGATATTATGGCATTCAAGATTTTATGTCAACAAATCAAAATGATGATGCAGTTTGCTGGGCATTTTGGTTTCCTCTATTAATGTCAAGGTTGTTATAAAAACATTCTCCAGTTCCGACAACTGATCAGTGATATTGTCATCCAAGACGTATTGCCATCAAAGACTTCTTTTTCATAAATTAACATGATCTGTATGCAAAACGCAAGCCCTGATTGGTTAATACCCGTATTTGGAAAAAGCTATCAAAAACCGGAAATTTAGATTGCTGTCGCGAGCATTTTGAATAAGTCTGAGAATGACGACGATATGTTTGCCCGATTGATTTAGATTGCATTTCTTACAGTTGAAGTGTGAATTTAAATCATCACTGGTAATTTTGATACACCTTTTACAGTCACTAAACCTTGATGTGATTTTACGTTGTGATGTTTTTGACATCTTTGATTTCTAAACTTTATAGCTTCAGTCACTCTGGAGAATTTAGCAACAATATTTGGAGAAATTTTTGAAAATTACCTGCCCCTCCAATACACTTCTGTAAAAAATCTCGTGGAAACTAACAACACAAAGTCTCGTATGTTTAAAGAATATAAAGTATCACAATCCGCGACAATAGTCCCTAAGTAATCAAGCATACTTCCCGTTTTCAAACCTGTACTTTAATGAAATTTTACATTTTTCGACAACTCAAACTTTCATGTTTCCATACAAAAAGAGCACAACTCTGCAATCTTGTTGTTTTTATAAAGCCCTTGGTAAGTAACGACATGAGCTTCGTACGTCCTCACTTTGTAGGTCTTACTCTATTGCATAGAGTAAACTTTTGTATAGAAAAAAAATACATGGTCGTTTTACACATGGATCAAATTTTCGTTTTAGATGTTCATGTACGCTCAGATAATGTCTACCGGATGATTGAAAGAACAATTTTAAAGTCAATTACTTACGAAATGGAAAAATTACGGACTTAAGTAAACATGTCATGAAAACGACCGGCCCGTAATAGCTAAAACAAAACATATATTATACTAATATAGCAACAATCAAAGTGCTATAATATGGGGAATAATTATGAAGAGCCATGCAGTACAATCTTGTGCCCAAGCTTTTTAGTTTAATTGACGCTCCTATCGCACTGAAGCTAAGAGGCAGGAACTTCAAAGTAAAGAGAGAGAACCCAGTGGAAAATTACGGTAATTACACGAGCAAGAATCTCGAATGAAAAGAACTTAAGCTCGTATGAGGCAAAAGATATTTATTTTCGTAAAATGCACATTACAGCACTCACTTAAAGGTGTGTTTTGCTGGCAATTTTTTCTGCTAAACGGTGGTTGACGTGAAGTGATCTTGCACAGCACAAATTTATCAATATTTTATAAGCTACAGAATTTACTATCCTAGTGGTAGTCAATATTAAGCATTAAGCAATTTTGACTCAAAAGAAATTAGGTATTTTCTTTATTGTAATGTTCTTCATTTGCTTAAGAGTCCTAATAATAATTGGGCCTACCACATAAGTGCTCAGACTCATGCAAACTTCTCAGTCTAAGAGTATTTAGTTTATTCGTCTGGCAAAGTTTACTTGAATGAGTGTCATTTGTGTTTAAAATTATCAATTTCCTCACCAATGTCAGTCGTGTGTACACGTAATTGCGACAAGTGCTTTCAGTTATGAATGATACATTAGGTGATTTTTTTTTGTCATTGCATTATGGTGGACTAGGAAACCAAAAAGGCTTTGTCATAGAGGCTATAATCATTTCATAATGATTATAAACTAATATGCAAATTCACGCTGCAATGACACACGATATATAAGCTGTGCGGAAGGTGCCAGTCTCCCAATACTGAAAAGCTTTCCTTTACTGCCAGTTTACATTTATGTGAAGAGCTTGTAGGATACTGCCCATGATTTAGAACCCAATCCTCCAGATGTCTAATTACCGTCTTGAAAGGTGGCATAAAGCAAAACTCAAAATAATAATTAAGCTACTTAAGGCTTAAAAATCCAATCTTAGAGGCCAGGCAAGCTCCATATTGGGGGGGGGCAATTATTTATATATTCGTATGTTTTAATCTTGTTAATTCATAACCACAATTGATTTTAATGGTAGTTACTAGAAAGAACATGCATACATGAATATTTGCCCTCCTCCCCAATTATCAAGCTATAGACCTGAGAAAGACTGTTGTCGTTGCTGTTGAATGACATTTTGACAACCTTAGCGATAATCATCTTCAGAGTCAAATGAGGAGTAAACGACAGGTTAGCCGTATGTGTTATCTGGTTCTTACGTCTTTGTGCTGTGTGTACAGGAGATGTTTTGGCGTCAATCGTGTATTGTAATCGTGGATTAGTGTAAACTGTAAAGTGTAATGCGTTTGTTGCATTGTGAATAAGTCGTTTGTAAGGTGCCAGTAATTGCTGTGATCTGTTTAGAGGTTTTTGTTCGAAGTTGGTATACCAACTTTCTAACGTAAGTCGTCGTCTATAGTTAGTGCTGTAAGTAATGCATTTTGTCGAGTCCCAGTTAATGTTGTGGTTTGCATTCGGTGACGTTCGGCAATGAGATTGGTTTTGTCTTGTTTCTTTATAACTCGTTTGTGTTCAGTAAGTCTTCCCCGATATAGGAGGCGTGGCAGTCGGAGCAGTTTATTTTGTAAACTGGACCTTGTCGTCTTCTTCCATTCTCTAAAGTTTTCTGGCGAATAATGATTGAATGTAGACCTGAACTTTTTATTGAGCACGAAATGACGAACGAATATGTTAAAATTTACATAGTTTCAATTCACCGTTGGTACTTTGTATTTACCAATTCAACTAGAAGTATATTCGCTTTTGTGTCTTTGGATCAGGCAGGTCATACTTAACTCCATTGAACTCAACCTTAATTAACCATTTGGGAGGGGTAAAGTGGGCCTTTGTATCACCATTCTATCTTTTTGCGTATTTCAATTTCACGATCTACATCTATAAACGTGTAACGATACTTCAGGGTTCAAACCATTTACTTTAATAGGAAATAACATTACAAAAAATGTCGTTTCCCGTTTATATTTCTCTGTCAAAAGTACTTTACGTATGTTCTTTGTTGATTTGTTTGATTTTTTTCATCGAATTTGCGAAAACTGAAACGCGATGAAAGAACAAGTACACTTAATGACGTAAAAGGAAAGATCGCGAGTCGTGTTTTGCAATAATTACCGTTACTATTAATAAATGCAAAAATAACTAATTCTAACACATAAGACCAGCACAGCAGTTAGTTGTAAAAGAAATGAAACTTAAAACAGAAGAATGTCGAATAGTCGCGAAGCAAAAGAGGAGTGAAATAAAATAAAATCATGAACAAGCCCTGCTACATTCATCATATCTTATTGAAAGCAATTGTTGCATATCATTAACCGCCGCCATAGTTGTTGTTTGGGATGAAAACCCGCATGTAATTCCCCCTTTTTCTAATATTCTAGCTAAAATTTATTTGCACTAGGCTAACGATATTATGTAATAACCTAATATTCTACAACAGAATTAGCGCGGACGCTTTTCCCTAGGACTTAGCGGTCTGTCATTTGTGATTTAATAGAGAGCAAGAACAGAAATAGCAGGAGACCAATAAAATGCATAAATATGTGAAAAAAAATATTATAATTGTGAGCAGTAACAGTTACTTTGAATCTTTTTATTAAGAACTGCCACAAAATAATCTGTTATTATATTTAGTCCATTAGTACACACACACACGCAGCAAAAACATTTCTTTGTGATGTTAAATGAGAAAATATTTAAGTATGAAAATTCGTTTTTACCGGATTTAGATTCAGCCCTCTGAAGTGATACTTGCAAAACACCCAAAAGGGCCATGATGAGATGCAAATATTTTCTACCCATGCCAATCATTAGAAGTGACATGTTTTTTTAATGCTTGCCTTGTAATCTTTTTGATAACTCACATCATATTTTTTTCTTGAAATCTTAAGGAAACTCCATGGTTTTGTTGAATTTGAAATACACAAAATGTTAGAGTGATGATACAAAGGCCCACTTTACCCTTCCCAAATGGTTAATTAAGGTTGAGTTCAATAGAGTTAAGTATGACCTGTCTGATCCAAAGGAACAAATCGAATATAATTCTAATTGAATTGGCACACATACAAAGTAGCTACGGTGAATTAAAACTATGTAAATTTATAACATATTCGTTCATCGTGTAGTACTCAATAAAAAGGCCAAGTCTTAATTCGATCTTCATTCGTCAGCAAACTGTAGAGAAGGAAAGAAGACAGGCTCAGGCGATTCACTATGAAGATTACTTATTTTGTTTTTGCTCTTGGTTTGCTTTGTACCGTTGCTTATGCAGCCACAATTAACGACGAAGGAAAGCTCAATGAAGGGATTTTGAACGGTATTATGAACTTTTTCCAACATATTTATTTAGAAGACTTGAAGCTCATTTGTTCCATGCTTTATCCATCATAAAACGATTCTTTTCACCAGCTTATAATTAAGATTGAAAACAAGGGTTGTTTCGTTTAGAATTTGACGAGGAAACTTCGCCAGAGGAAAGCATAGGGAAGGAACTACAAGAAAATGATGATGAAAATCACCAGTTGGACGATGAGTGAGTAAGCTTTGTCTACCATAGTTTGAATTGGTACTAAGGTGTCTTCTTGTGTTGCGAAGAGACCTGTTATAAGAAAGCTTCGTTTTGTAAATTCTTAAGGGCACACTCTTCAAAATGAACACCATAACAGAATCTTAAAATTGCTTGCGAAAAAGAACAACCTTATTTACTTGATAGAAAATGTAAACTTACAAAAAATATCTACACATGAAACCACCATGCAGGGAGAAGCTACAATTGTCGAAGATAAACTTATTAAGCTCATCTTTTGAGTTCTCGCTATTTATTAATAAACGCACAGTAAATAACTTACTAATCTGAAGGGAAAACCTGCTTTAAAATATTACCAACTTTCTAGGTGCAGACTGCTCAATCAGAGCTGTCGTGAACCTTTCTGTAATTGCCAAGTGCCACTACTTAGATTTCATATTACTTGACTGTACGTGGGTGATCCGATCATAGAAAGTGAGAAACTTTATTTTCAATATTTCTCACAGTTGTAACGACTTTTGACAGTTGTAATTGTCATTTCGAGTGAAAAGTTTTCTCAACAAAATTTTCTAAAAATATTGCCAATAGCTTGTCTTTTGAAAGTAATTTTCTGGCTTTTATGAGATGCCGATGGTTTCAATCAACCAATCGATCAACAATGCTAGCATTGATTCATATATATACGGCACTAAATTCTATTTCTATTTTTTGACCAATGTGTAGGCGGCGTTGTTTTGTTGTGATTTTATCAAGTAATATATCGTTTCGGACAATAATCACCCTAATTTAAATAATGAAAACCTTGAATGCAAATCGCTTATTGTTAGTGATAGGAAGTATTTCAATATATTTCTGCTATCACATATTTAAACACGTATCATGTGTCAATATTCTTTATCATTTTGACGTTAAGTAAGAGCACTCGAATATTTTGTGAAACAATCTAACAACAAGAAATAAATTACGTTTCTCCCTTTCATTAAATTCACCAGCCGAGTACTGTGCCCAGAATGACCAAACAACAGACTATGCAAATAAATACTGAAGTGGACCAAATACAAGCACAGTACATTGTATTAAGTACAAGTGTCTCGTGTTGTTTGCCCAAAATAATGTTATTGAACGCCTGCAAAGGCTTCCTGTTCCTGTAGCGAGTAATTTACATTATATCTATATTACATTGATCATACATTCCCAATATCGTTTGTGCAAGAATTTGCAGCCAGAAGTAGAAAGCTATAATAAGATGCGCCGCCATATTGAACAGTCACTCGCGTAAAAATAATCTATAGTAAAGAAACAAGATAGCAAGCAGTTTTGGAGCGCATTTACTTAAACACCCTAAAAATTCTTTCAGCGTGAAGCTAGAAGCATTTTCTTGCGATACTATCAGTCAAATTGTGTCACGAAAATTTTAGAATAAATCCTTTCCAAATAGTACAAGTGCTTCCTACACAATCTTGTAAAATCTAATACGTAGCAGTTTTGTCAATGCATCATAAGAGACGCTTCTCGCAATTTTTCCGAGCAGAAGTTGATATAATTTGTATGTCAAACTCGTGAATTGGGACTGTTCAATATGGCCACTTTCTGGCTTCCAAATTGAATTAGTGATACGCAATGGTAATATACATGTCAATGGTAATTTACGTTCGACCACTAAAGAGAAACGAATGCTTCAAATATTACAACTTACATATACAATGGCGTAACTAGGGTAAGTCGAAATAAATTACTGCAGCACATTATGGAATATATTCACATTTCTAAGCCTTTTACAGACAGTTTCATTGGTAAAGTTACATCCTTTAGAAGCTCAAAACAATAGTGTTTCTCAGAAAGCAATTTAAATTTTAAATTGAGCAGCTACAACTATAATTGATTTTGAGAAACGCTGGATGCTCGAATGATGTTACGCCACTGAGCAAGTTTTGATGCTTTTCACGTCAGCCATGTCGGAGGTCTGATACAAAGAATATTTTTCAGTAATAAATACAAAAAGATTGGCCGCATGCCTGGGATTAGAATTTAATGTTTGATAAATCCGAAAAGATTAGGTGCAAATCAAAAATTTCATTGTATTTACTGCTTAGACATGCATAATACGTCAATGTTTATAATGATTAGGACTTTAAGTATTATAAACCACACCGGCTATGATTAGGATCATACGCGCAAACCACACGATTAAATTTATTAAATTACTTAAAGTAAATTGTTTAATAGCTATTTGCGACACCCAGCTCGGACAGAACGATGACATAAATGGATTCAGTTTAGAAAAGTTTTAGATCAATTATCTACATCACTTATACATATCTCGTGGTTACAAATGTAAGGCCTACAACATGAAAATTTCAATGAAAACGGGAGGAATATAATTAGAGCGATCTGAAGTTTTATTGCTTGCTGAGCCCAATCAAACGATCCGACTGATTTCAGAGCGGTATGAATTGAAAACTAAAATGAATGTCAACTCAAATTAATTAACATTTAGACCGGTTTATAATGAGACGAGGCATGAGCAGCACAAAGTACAAAAGCCAATATGGGAGAAAGCGTAAAAGAGCCTGCTAAAGAGGAGTTACGCAGATGAGGATTTTTTTAATTTCGTGGTGGTTCCAGGTAATCATTCAAACAATTCCGATTTTCAGCCTGGTTTAACATCGCTCCAATTTCATGTAAACAGCGCTAGGGCCTAACTTACGAATAAAAAGACATATCAATGAACTGATTTTAAAGTCCACAGTCATTTCAAGGGTTCTGTTCGATTAAAATATAACTTAGCGAAACTTTCATTTTACTACCTGTTTGATGAATTTACATCCGTAAACTTTATCAGGGCAAAAAAGTGCTACAAAAACTATTGTTAATATTATGTAGCAGTTTGCTCCATTAGCAAATAAACAAAAAGTTGACGGACGTCTAGCCACGTATACACAGTGTTCGCCCACATCAAAAATCATTAAAAATACTTTGCAGTACGTTACACTAATTAGTTAAGACGCAAAATTGACGGGCATTAAACATTGTTTTATGTAGAGACGTTGAGGAAGCTGCTCCAGATCTAGAAAAACGCTCACCTTATGGTTACCGTCGCCGTCGTTACTCCAGCCGTCGCCGTCGTTATTCCGGCCGTCGACGTCGTTACTCCGGTCGTCGCCGTCGTTATTCTGGTCGTCGCCGTCGTTATTCCGGTCGTCGCCGTCGTTATTCCGATATAGAACACGACTACCGTGGATAGAGAAACCCTGAATAAGAAACATTTTTCATGTAGTTTGTCGTCTAAAATGTAACTTGCATTCTTTAATGTTTCATGTAGGAAAAATAATAAATGTTTGCAAATGCAATGATCAAAAAATGCATGTAACCGATGAATGACTGATGGATCACAACATTTGTGTAGATATATAGTGACCTATTGAGCACGTTAACATGTTTGAAAAATAAGGCAGCTATTAGTAATGCGTTATTTACAAAATATTTTTTTACATGGCTAAGTTTTAGGTTTTTCGTTTGCGTTTGGAATCTATGCTTAATTTACATTATGCCTTGTGTGTTTGCAGGAGTGGAAAAATTTGCATGTATAGTGATTTCATATGATTAAGCTCATAAGTACGATGCGCTAGTGTAAATATTAGGGAGCACAACAGCTTTTCTGACATAAATTTTTGAGTCATTTGAAATAGATGACTCTGTTGAAACACAGCATGAGTATACAACAAAACTGCCTTTAATTGCCCAATGTCCTTTTCGTTATCGAGACAATTACCTCTGTTCCAGGTTTTTTACGTGCATTGGGTGATACGACTTGTGGTGGATTATAAAATGTTTTCAAATTGGTAATAATTATGTCGAGGATGGCATTCCCCCTGTAGGCTCCTTACAAGATAGTTGAGATTGAAACAATGGCACAGATGAAAAAGTCATCTATTAAAATATTCAACAAACAAATTCTAGCACTAGGGTATTTAGCAAGTGCCAAATCTGATTTAAAAGATAAATGCTCTATCATGATATTATTCTCGTTTGTGGTTGGATGGTATATAACAAGACAAAAAATGCCACTGGGGAGTTCCGCCACAAACTCATGTATTCGACTTGAAGGTTATAAAGTGTTTAAAATGGTATATCTGACTTTTTATAAATGCACAAATTCCTCTACATTTCATGGTTGCCTGTCTCGTCAAATTAATGAAAATCCATCAATTTCCAAGACCCAGTCATCAATTTGGTCAGACGACCAAGTTTCCGTGACAAATATACAGGAAATCTGATTAGATTTCAGAGCGACAGATAAATCTTCTATATCTCAGGAAGAAATGATCTTACACTGGATAAAATTATAATTGGAAGCTTTCTCCTCTGTTTTTTTTGCTTTTAGTTGGTTTAATTTTCAACAAATGATGTGGGTTATGGCGGAAGTCTATAAAGTCCGTTTGTGATTCAAGTTGTATCAAATACTAGGGAAGGAAGGAAGTCTGGTCGGAGTCTGGTAACGGTTTCTTTATAAATGTTTGTTTTTTGATGTTGCAATGGTATTAGCGGAACCTGGTTATGTGGTAAACTGTATCCAAATGCTCTAACAATTTCCATGAGCTCTGGGGGGAACAAAGACGATACGGCATTAGGTTATTTTGACCAGATAGATAGATAGATAGATAGATAGATAGATAGATAGATGGATTTAACGTATAATAATTCAATAATTGCAGTTTCGTCGACTGAATTACTATTGAATATACAAGTCTTTTTCACACCACGTCATTTAAATACAATAATTGTAAATAAATTTAGTTTAAAATATCTATAAATCATTTTATTTGCACAGTATGGAACAAAAGAATTGCCAAATCTAATTGTATGCATTATGGGAAGGTTATATTTTCTAGTTGATCTGAGGTTATTACCAACGTTTATAAGACCATCTTTTGGGACAACCTCAAAAACAGACGTATCATCTGCAAATTTCCTCAGTTTGTTATTCGGAGATTTTGTGATCGCTAATTCATTTATTATAGCTATAGGAATAATCATGGACTAAGTTTTGTTCCCTGTGGAATGCCATAGGGAACTTTTCGATCACTTGAGTACACAGAGTTCATTTTACTCTTTGAGATCGAACACCAAGAAAGTCGGCTATCAAATTTAGAACCGTCGTTATCATTTCGTATTTAGTGAGTTTATCAACAAGTACGTTGTGGTCGACTAAGTCAAAAGCTTTACGAAACTACTCCAACTGTTATCCCGTCCATAGAGTGCAGCTAGCCAAGTACGCGACAGTGAAATAAGTGAAAGGGTCGTGTTTCACACAGGAATAAACGCAAATTGCGCTGGGTCTAACTTCCTTAGTAGGTTTAATTTCAATTCATATTCTATAATGATGTTTTCTGCAATTTTTGACAACGTAGAAGTTAGGGATATTGGTCTCTGATCCTTATTAAAGTCAGTGATGTTTTTGGTTTTGGAATAGGTGGCACGTCCGCTATTTTCCATATATTTGGCATTGCATTCACGGAAAGATGTATTAAATATATCCGTTATTGGCGGTGCCAGAATGTGGAGTAGGTCTTTAGGAGCGAATTGGGTAAATCATCAGATCCGTTATGTTTAGATACGCTAATTGTGCGTAATAAACTCTCCAGAGGTATTTCTGAAACAAAAATTGGCACGTCGTTGTTTTTTGGTAACTTGAACTCATCTAATAAAGGAGGAAAATCTTTCATCACACTAACAAAGGCCTCATTAATCATATCCCACAAACCTTCATCACTTTCATCTGCGTCAAATGTAATCATAGATCTAAGTTCTAACCGTGTTGTTTGCTGACCACTCAGTTGTTTAATCTCTCGCTACCAGTTCTTATGCTTAGAATCTTGAAAGTTACTGACTTTTTTTTGATAGTATACTTTACAAAAACGTTTTCTTTCTTTCTTTATTTATTTTGTAGCATATTAAACAAGAGATTTTTATCTGAAGCAATGATTTTTGCCTTTGTACAATAAGCTGTTTCAAATGTTTAGTCATCCACGGACGATCATTTACATTTACTTTGATTGATTTTTCTGACATTATCGTCTTCAAGCTATAATTTATTATGTCCGTGACAAACATGAATTTGTCATCTGAAGATTGATGAGATGACAAAATATTTTCCAATGTAATCTTTGAAAAGAAACTTCTGAGACTTGCAGTATTGCTTAGTCTTTTGTCCCTTGCTTTCACAGTTGTGTCATGATGTCGAAGTTTTACACGTTTAGCAGGACTCATAGTAATTGAAACATGGTCTGATAAACCAAAAGATGGACTGCTTTCTCCGGTCTTATAAAAAATTTTAAGATTTGTAAAAATTTGATCGAGAGTTTTTCTTCCTCGAGCAGGGAAACTTATCATAGGTTTTAGATTAAAAATTTTAGCTGTTAATTTAAAATCAAGTCGGTTCAAAATCAAGTTTAAAATCACCAGCCAAAACTATGCCGCTGTTTGGATAACGTACTTCAATTATTTCATATTTGAAGTGCTCCTGCATTACTGTATTATTTACACACCTGGTGGATGATAAAGTACTCCTACAATAATATTTGAATATTTTGGAGGCAAACGTTTTGTCGTAATATTATTCCCAGTATTTCATATTCGTCATGATCAATTGAAGACAAAATTTTGTTTTCATTGGCGTTCTTTACATAAATACACACACTGCTATGCTGTTAATTTTTACGATCAAGCCTAAATAGCTGGTAACTAGAAATAGCAATTGAATCATTTGTGATTGTATTCTTTCACCAAGCTTCAGTAGGTAGGGCCACTTGTATGTCTTATTGTACATGCTAAACGCTATTTCATCAATTTGTGGGGTCATAGACATCGTATTCGAGAGTAATGATGCTGGAACCAATTGAAAATGATCAACGAATTTCCCTTTAGGGTATTTTATACTTTTTGTTTATTTAATAAGTGGAACAGATATTAAATTTTGACAGTTTATACAATTAGGGTGCTTAATGATTTTGCAATTATTGATTCTCACTGTAATTGGCATTTTTTCTTGTAGTACATGGGAGCAGTGGCGTAGCCCGCCAGCAAGTTTGGTCCTGCTATGTTAATTTTTCTGTGTTCACTCACTGTAAAAACAATTTATTTCTAAAGAAATGAGTTATAATAATGTTCTAAAATTTACATAACAGGACCAAAACTTGCTGCTGGCTACGCCACTGGATGGGAGGGATTCCTTTTAGTTGTTGTTGGTTTAGCTTTTGTTTGGCTATTTGTCATAAAGTGCACGTACTGGAGATATTCATTCCAGGACTGTCCCCTATTGACAATCAGTAGGATTTTTGATTTCGTAAAAGGGTAAGTTGGAAGAATCAATGGCCGTTCAATTGGGTTTTATATAGTGATTTTGAAATTAAACGACACTTACTGTTAGTCGAAGTTTGATTATAATTCTATTAGTCATTAGTGAGGAGTGAAGAAGTTGTAGGAGAGGGAGCAGTGCGCATAAACTAACCTGTAGTAAGAGTACGAATATCCATACAATGGTAGGAGTAGAGGAGAGGGGACTGGGAGACATATGACTTGGCCTAGAACTCCTCCTCTCCTCACTAATGAGTAATAGAATTATAATCAAACTTCGACTTAAGGTTTCATTTCCAATTCTATTACATCATTAACTTTAGTCGTTACGTAGCTGTAAGATATATCTTTTGTATCAAAGTTTTTTTGAAACAAGAGGAGAAGTTGAAGCCGCCCTTGTACTATGACTTGTATAAATAGATGCATGTGTCAATATCAGCATCTGTGATAAAACGTTGAACCCATTGTGAAATAGTTTCAGTGTATATAAGTCAGTGTGGCTTTATAAATCTGATAAAAGTTGTTTATTGTCACCATGTAGTGGGGCCGTACGTTTTAAATATTTTAAAACATGAGTGATTACACATAATCTTCCATCGGAAGAGTACGCTAAAAATGTTAATGGTTGTCGGTGAGTATCAGGTCTCGAATGTGTGAGTTTTTCTTTTACAACAAAAGTACCTCTGGAGTCTTCAATTACTATAATAACTGACTATATGATCAATACATAATTTATTAATCGCTTGACAAGTTTTGCCCCTTAAGAGTAACAGGAGGAAAGCAAGTCTGTGAGACAGTTCTTTGAGGGAGAGTGATACTGGAGTTGCCAGAGGGTGGAGATAATTAAATGCAACGTTAACATCCCATGTCGAGCAATATTTTGGTATCGATGTCCGAGTTTCGTGTATACCTTTCATAAATCCTTTGACATATAGCCACTGTCTGCATGGCGTATTGTTACCCTCCCATGTGAGGATTGAAGATAAAGCACTTCTTGCCGTATTCATTGAACTATATGATAGTCCTGACTTATATAGTCCTGACTTATATAAGTTTGATAGAAAAGTGACAGCCATGGGCAAAGGGGGGGATACGATATAGCAATCATTTGTACGACAAAATTCAAACCATTTTTTAGCTGTTGACTGGTATTGCGTTCTTGCGCCATCACGCCATAAGTTTAGAATAATGTTTACTGTCTCCAAAGAAAACCTTTCTACTTGTAGTTTGCCCTGGGAACAAGATAAGAATGTTCAGTTTCTTTGTGTTATGAGTGTTTGAGATTGGGTTGAAAGGAAAGAATCAGTAAGTCGGTTTTCGGTGGTAGACGTCGAGGCGGTTTCTCTTATATTTGTACCAACAATGGGTACCAAGACCGAGTTGGCCAGTCCAGAAAAAATTAAAACTCCCCTGGCCTTTTCTTCTATTATCTTGTGGATGAATAGCATGTGAGTAAGGGTCTGGTCTATAAGAAATGTAGCGACCAAATTGACGATTTAAGCAAGATGCAAACAGATCAATGAGCAAACTCGCGTATGGTGAATTTTGAGTTTAAAGGAGCTCTAATTCGAGAAGTGATTTTGGAAAAATTTTCCGAACTGGATTGTATTTTCATAGTTGTCGAGTCTAACTCAAATCCCAAAAAAACAGTTTTATGTTGCAAGATAAAGGAAGATTTTTCTACGTGGATGAAAAAACATAAAGTTGAAAACAAGGGGAGAATCGAGTCTGAAAGAAGTAAAAAGGAAGTTGTTTTAAATAAAACACTTTTGAAACGTGTGATATATGTTATTATGTTTCTTGGAAGACAAGGTCTTTCCTTTAGGGGTCACTGTGAATCACTGACAAATTTCTATGTTAATACAGGAAAGTTTTTGGAAACGCTTAAATTATTGTCAGAGTACGATCAACCAATCAATGAGCATGTTGAGAAAGTTCGTGATCACCAAGTAAAGCAATCGACAAGGATGGTTGTAAAACCATCATGGTAAAACCATGATGAAAAAGGAATCAAAGGACGTGGCTCATGGCTAAGGTTTTTGAGCAACGATATTCAAAATAAGTTAATCAATATCATTGGTAAAGAAATATCTTCTGTAATTGTACAAAAAATACGCAACTGCAAAGCATGGGCATTGATTGCTCATACGACACCCGATATAACTCATACAGAACAATTGAGTATATGCGTAAGGCTTGTTAATGAAACTGGCGAGTGTTCTGAACACGTTTTGTCATGCCAAAAAGCAATTGGAACAACTGCACATGACCTATACACTGCTATTACAACAATATTACAATTGCATGGAGTTTCATTTGAAAAACTTGTTGCCCAAACTTATGACGGAGCATCCACTATGAGCGGATGTTATAATGGTTTGCAGGCAATTATAAAAGAGAAAATAGGAAACCACATCATCTTTGTTCACTGCTATGCGCATACGCTAAATCTCGTCTTATCCGATTCAGCTTGTGTTGCTATTGATGTCATTACTCTTTTTGACTCTCTCGAAAAACTGCACGTTCTCTTTAATAATTCTCATAAAGTACACGAATTGTTTCAATTGGTTCAAAAGAATGAAAACCTCAAACTTTTTTCGATTAAACGTCTTAATACAGTTCGATGGAATGCAAGAGAATTTTGTCTAAACGTATTTCTTTTGAGGTTCGAGTGCATCATGCGAGTGCTCCAAAAAGTAGCTGAGGAAATATCGTTCACTGAAAGTCAGCGAGCAACAGCAAATGGATTGCAAGCAGCTTTTCAGACAAAGCAATTTGTTGCGACTGCCTGTCTTTTCCAAGAAATTTTTGGAATTACTGGACCTTTAAGTCGATATCTACAGAGCGTAAATGCTGAGTTTGGAAAAGCAATGGATATGGTTGATAGCTCAATTTCTAGATTTCAAATCATACGTGACAAACCAGAAAAAATCATTGAAATGACCGATTCTTTTGCGTTAGATGTCGAGAATGGAGGTCTACACGACCTCGTCGTCGACGACCAATGGACGGAGAACAAGCCAGAGATGATTTGGGAGATTCACCAAAAGCACAATGGTGGTGTTACGTGCGTGGTCCCGAAAGAATAACTATTAATTTTGGTTCTATTTCCACACGCAACAAAGATAGTGTGAACCAGTTATATTTCTCAAACAATTTATTAATTAACGCGTAAATATAAAAAGTAGATAAGTGTCTTGATAATAATATCAATAAGTATGAGTAAAACGTATCTCCTCTGTCTGAGTACAACCGCGAGTCTTTATTCTTGAGCGTTCGTGAGTCCAACAATGACTCACAATAGTTTTCCAATAGATTAAAGCACAGAAGCCAAAAGATAGTTATGGCACAGAAGCCAAGATAGTTGTCTGGTAGATTGTAGCTTGTCAACCTACTTCGGTAGGCTATGCCTCCCAAGTTTGTCTTCTCGTAGCTTGTGCTCGTACGTTGTCCTCGTAGGTTGTACTCAGTGGTCTAAACTACTGATATATATATAATATCTAACGGGAAGTATTGTGGTTTTGTGACCTACATCCCATACGCAATACAGTATGTTACAGCAAGATATAGTTAACCACAATAACAACAAATGCGTTTGCGGTTCTAAAGTGTTTACGCATGTAAGCAAGCTTCTAGCGCATGCAAGCAAGCTTCTAGATAACGTTCTAATTAATTATATATGAAATTATAATATGATATAATAACGATATTACATGATAGTAGTTGCTATCATGTAACACCCTCCCTCTTGGAGAAAAAGAAAGCCCACAAGGGCTTTCTTTTAAAGTCGCAATGTAATAATGTCCTACGGTCGTGAAAGACAATCTGCAATGAGGTTGTCACGTCCCTTGATGTGACGGATTTCTATGTTGTACTACTACAGTATAAGACTCCAGCGTAAGAGTCGTTGATTCTTTTGACGTAATTTATGCTGAAATACCAATGGGTTGTGGTCGCTGTATACAATCAGGGGTGTGTTGGTGGATGAAGGATTTTTTAAATTTGAGCCAAAAAAAAGGCGGAGGCGTTTGCCACCTATGGCGGTCCAGGATCATGCTTCTCAGGAAAATTTTTATTTCTAGTGTCTCGGATATGCCATCTCCAGCATTTTAGAGCGAGTGCTAATCATATTTTTTACGCATCATTCGTGGGCAAAAATAACATTTTCGTAGCATTTTTTAGTGATATTTTGAACAATACTTACATAATGGCTTTTTCGCTCAGTGTCAGGGCTCATCAGCATGCCTAAAAAACACATATTGTTATTCTGGACATGGACAGTTTTATGTAAAAGGTTAATTGGCAATCTGGCATTATACTAACCTGGACACTTAAGCTTCAAAAAAGGCACCGAAATTGACTAAAAGTCACCTGATGTTCTTCGTAGATAAGTTTATTTTTTGAAAGAAACGATGATTTCAACAATAAACAAACTAGGCCATTTTTACAAAGTATCTCATAGGCTCATAATTGCCACCATTATACCCTTTTGACGCCTTAGGGCTCAGGCATTCTTGTTGAGTTTCAGTTGATGTTAATGGTAGAAGCATGTAAATCAATTCCTCCCTCCCCCAGTACCTCTGCCTTCATATTTTTGAAAGGTGTACATGGCATTATTCCATTGCACAAGTGGCTCAGTAACTAATTTAAAAATCCTTCCAGCTTTGGATGTATAATTTTCACCAAGCAAAACACAGCACATACACTATGCACCATCGTGTGAGGGCGAATGGCAGAGGCGTTGTGAGTGTTTTCATACAACAAATCAGCGACTCCGTTTTTTAAACTTCTCTATCAAGGAACCTATCACAAAACTTCCTCTATGTTTTGAACTTTACGAAATTTTACTCCACATTAGTCAAAAAGCCCGCAACCGCTAGTCAAAATATTTATTGAGCAACCAGAGAGCTTCTTATACGCCTTATATTAATCAAAATTGAGCAAACCACTGCTTTTTGACTATTTCTTTACGTGCGCAATGTGCAATATCTGATCGGCGCTTGAGTCAGCGACTGGAGCGTGAATCAATTGCACTCCTAATAAATACGTCATTGGAATTCAGGGGGCGGTTGCACGAAGCCTGGATAGCATTATCCATTGGATAGCGAAAATTTTCAAAATAGTAAAAGGGGTGTTTGTATTTTTCTTACGAAAAAAATTTGGTAATCTTCGAAACAATGTTTTATTTCAGGAATTGCACAGTTTTAGAGAATGTATATACATGAAGAAGTAAAAATTCACATGTGAGCTAATTTTGCTATTCTTATACGGCAATTTCAAACAAAAATAACACAGCACAAGTCGATATTCGTCAGTTGGAGTTCGGGCTGTGAATGTATTGTGCCCAAGTTACTACAACTATCTTTATTGATTAAAGCGACTTGAAGGCATGAGAATGTGTCCTACGGCAAGTCAATTGCTACTTTAATTTGCTGTTATTGAACTTTGAGTAAACCTTGCTTGTATACTGGCAGATTTTATGCATTAATTCTGGAAGTTCTATTGAATACAGGATAAGACAACAATTTAAATTTGCTGAGTTATAAAAACAGAACTCAAAATATCATTATATAATGCTATTGCTGTTTAAAAATCTATAATAATTTTAGCCAAGATGTTACTGATTTATTGTAAACTATTTTGCACAACCCTCAATCAACTGCTGTTTTGCAGAACAGAACTACATTATTCTATTTAGTAACTATGACTTTTATGATTAATTTTGCTTCGATACAGCAATAAGCAATGTCGTATGTCAGTCAAATTTTTGACGTAGTGGTGACGTGCGTGCAAACACTCTATAGATCTTTCGCTCTCTTGTTCCTCTTTATTATATCATGCCTATAGTTTTATGCCACTCTTTTACACGGTCGAAAATCATACCATAAGCACAATATTATTTGTGATGACTATGTTTATTAAGGCATAACCATTATTTTTACGTAGATCCATCATATTATATTATTTCTAAATTAGCTAGAACAATATTCATTTACTACGATACGCTTCATTTCAGTTCTTTTTTTTACTTTAGTGGATTTTGTTGTAGATAATAAGTCTAACATATTTTAAAATGAACAAGTGGTGTTGTGCTTATAAATCTAACTTACAAAAAATTTATCATAGGCAATAGACTAAATTAGCTATATTGGAATCACATAAGTAAGTGCAGGCGGCATAATAGCAGATTAAAACTAAGAATTAAAAACTAAGTTCTAGGAGGACGGGAACGAACATAAAAGCTAAAGTCTAGGTAGGAAGCAAAATTAAGTGACATTACATTGGTAACCACACCGTTAACACTGATATTCTTCCTCCCAGGTATTTTTATTCCTACACCAATGGCTTGAGCAACAGTATTATTACATCCTAAAACAGAGAAAACACAAATTTGCAGTTACTTTAGAAGTGAAGACTGATCTTTTAAAATTAATTTCAATTATTCTTGCAACTTATCCGCCTAAATTTGTGTTGAGTACCAATAAACTCAAAGGGGAGGCAGTATTAACAAAATATTTTTATTTTAAAACCTTTAAATGTAGATGGAAATTGTCAAACAATCCTTTTTTAAAAGTTTTGTTACCTGGTCTGTTAACAGAAACAATACCAAAACGAGCCTGAATGAAATTTACATCTCCAATGTTGAATCCACTTTCGTAACATCCCGATGAAAAATTTGGCAGCTGTGTGTGAATCCATAGTTTTGTAAAAGAATTTAAAAAATATGATGCTGAAATATTCAAGAGTTTTTGACCGAAAAATAAACTACGAGCAGATGGTGCTGAAACTGAAATTTGCATAAAGCCGTAATATGTCTGCAGACAAATAGTGGAGACACTGGCACTCCAAAATTGAGAATTAAAGTTTGTTTGTTCGTCTTCTTTTGACTGCCAAATTCTCGATTCGTAGTTTGTTGAGCTCTATAAAGCATAAAATAAAGCTATATTCCCACCTTACGGGATCATGATAATATTTTTTTTGAGACTTGATGTTGCAGTAACTTTTTGCTATCATAGAAGATTATTTTATCAGTATAATACTTAAGTGGAATATACAACACAATACGTTAAAAGGCGAAATATTTAAATAAAGCTACAGTTAGGAGTTAGAAGCAATTTAAACTTATGCTTAAGTATGTAATCAAAAAACAATGACAACGAGAAAAACATAATGAATTTAGTCGTGCTTAAAAGAGGATTATACTTGATGTAAAAAACATAATCTATAAAAGTGTATCATGACTTACTGATGAGGAGCTTCCACTTATGTTTCCAAGAAATGTCCATCCGATACCAGTACATCCAAGGTTTAGGCTACCACCTATATGACATTCCGTTTCAGCATAACCCAAATCGTTTCGTGATTTCAGATAATATTTTTTTTCATCGCTAGTAAAGTAATTTTAAAAGTAATTCTTCAAATGAACAAAACTAAGTAAAAAAGATAATAAATACTATGTGCAAATGACAATATAAAATAGAAATGCAGTGCGTAGATGTAAACGTAATTTAACAGCAACAAAAATTAAACTAGATGATATATACTTAAATTTTCTATATTTAAAAATTTTTACCTTGAACAAGATTTTTCATGAGCTTCGACACAATCGTCAAATAAAATCGGTCCTTAAGACAAAATAGTTATATAGTTTCTAAAATTAATGCACACATAGCTGCAAACTCTGATTCTTGTCTTAATTAAAATAATTTTTCATAAAAATGGAACATTGATTATTCTTGTGGTTGGCCATATTAAAAATAACAGACATTTATCAAAGCTTTCATGTGTTGTATAAAAAAATACTATTAATATTTAAATAAAAAATAATAGCTAAATACTGACATAAAAGCACATTACAATTTTGGATTTATTTTCTGCATTTTTGTCCAGTCAAACACACGCAATCTTGTTACTATTAATCACACTCACAGTCACTGAGTATGACTATTATTACCAATGCGTATCTATGCTGTTTTTAAAAAATGAAATTAAAATATACAACTATAACTCTATAATTAACACTATATACTAAACACAACAAATTTCACAAATTACTCAGATGTTTTAACTATAAAACTGTGGAACTAATTGGTACTATCATTTGATAAAATAGTAATCTTAAAGAACAAAAAAATGGACGTACTTTAAACTTGTTCTACTGAATAATGTATGAAACTTTAGAAATTTAATCTTGACGTATTTCATTTTAGCACACCAAAACACATAAAACCAAGAGCGCAGTACATCGGACTTAAAAATCATATAAATCCACAATGATTATATGTTTAAATTGTATTGGGGGCTGATTATATAAGCCCGGGTAGCCGGGATTCAGCCAAGCGTTGAATAATTTAGGCAAATTGAAACGATTCAATATTCGTCATCAGATAAATTTCAAAAATATAAATTTCAAAGGATTTGTTTTTAAAGTAATAACTAAATTGAATTTTTTAAAAAATGACCACAGCTTTAAGTAACATACACACACTTGAATTATTATTACAATTATTAATAAAAAGTTTAATATAAACAAATACAAAAGTACGACCCTTACCATTTGCACCAATTGTGGTTGTTGAGGTAGGTGTGGCTGTAAAACAAAGAGTACATATATATTGTTTCTCAATTGTCATTATATTGCCAGTTCTGCATGTACTTTAAACAAAACTACTAAGTACTTTGTATAACAAAATTGAAACAATTCTTTTGTTTTTAACAACAAAAGTTAATGGATTTAAAATCATGATAAAAGATTCACAAATAAGAAACTCGTGCCATAATAGATGATTGCATGAGGGTAAGGTATGGGTAAGTGATAAAATTACGTGTTTAATGTTCTTCATTTAAAACACGAGTTGTAGAGAGCAACAAATAAACTCTTTTAAATTTTTATACATACTTACCATAAGAAATCGTGGGAGTTGGGAAAATGGTTGCTGTAGTATCTAAAAAATTAAAATTTTATGGAAAATCGTTTAAAAGTAAAAGGAACATGTGACATATCTATACAACTATCTAATACCATTGTTGATAAAAATAAGTTTTTTGATTTAAAAGTTAATAAATTTGATAACTATAGGGAATTCTTAAGATCTGTGTTCAAGAATGTTACATGGTTACAATGTTACAATGCTCGTAGCAACTCCTACAGCGAAAAAAGACAAAACTAGGTTCATTAAATCTTTTAACTCTTTTAAAAAACAATGTTTCACGTACAAATCAAAGCTTTTTTTCTAAAACCGTTCTTTTGTTGAGATTTGCGTTAATTTTTATTGGTTGTTTAGGGATAATTTGTCTGGTTAACAACGATCAAAATTTACTAAAAACGTTATTTATACGTCAAAACAAAACCATTGCAGCTGATTTTTCTGCATAGAAAATACGAGAAATACATCTTAAAAATAAAGTAATTTCGTAGAAAAGCCAGCAACACTCGTCATTATATAAAATAACTTACTAATAAAGCGTGGTTCAGCATACGTGGGATGGATATCACAAGAACCATTAAAAAACACAAAATCATCTAGAGCAATATCACCCGTAAAGCTAGAGCCACGAACACCTTCAACGATGATCTATAAAAAACAGCTTATAAGAAAATTTTTACCAAGTTTTTAGCAAGAAAATACGCTGTTTAGTGATTCAGATAGACATTGTTTACTTTATTACATATTCAAACTTTTACAAGTTAGTATGTTTACTCATTAAAGTTTACTCAAAAACGATTATGCACTTTAGAAATTTAATGTTAGATACATGCGCTTTTTTCACTTTTGATTGCCAAATGAGCAATTACAGTTCATATGTGCGCTGAGTCTTGGAGTCATAGGTGAGTGAAAACATGCAACATCAAGTTTAGTTGCTAATATAGATTGCTTGATCTTTCAATAGAAAGTGAGTAGAAAACTATATGAAAAAAAGTAAGAACGATGTTTTTGAGACTGCTAAAGGCAGCCATAAAGTTGATTTGCAATGTTACGTTTGAGAACAAAATTTTGGTCTGGAGACACGTGGCTTACAGGGATATAAGTTTGTAACATTTGTAACACGGATATAAGTTTTAAGACATTAATCCTCCTTTATAATTCTACAACAGCATCCAAATTTAAAAGACGTTACAAGATAAAAAAATTTTAAAAGGGATAGGAAAATGATTTTCTAAGGAAAGTCTACAGCCAAACATTTACCTTGTTGAAGAGTTAAGGAAGAAGTTAAAATTACTTATGAGCTATGAACAAACAATTGAAAATTTTTCTTGGAACATTTTATCTTCTCATCTCCCGCCCAACCCTTTTAGCAATCTAAATAAGCTTACAATGTTGAAACTAAGCATTTTTGTACTCTGATATGCAGAGTTTGAGAACATTGATATTTATACTCACCCTTGTTTTTGCTTCGGTAAAGTTGGTTGTAATTTGAGCTCTGTTCCATTGATTTCCTCGATTGCCACTTAATGTCCACAACAGCTTTAGTCTACCTCCCATATTTTGTTGGTATATATTAAGAGAACCAATTGTTGATCCATACATATGATACCAAAATGTAAAACATTTGGTTGTTGTATTAAAGTAGTTGCTAACCAACCATGCTTTATCACCCAGCACACGGGGACTTGATGTTTCAATGTAAATGTATTTTCCTAAAAGACATTTTTAAGGAAGTCAAGAAATTTTGTTTTGTTTTTTTTAATAACACTCTCGTTTTTTGAATTTACAAATATTTTCGAATTATGTTTTAGTCATAGGGCTGCATTAGGATCTGTACGCATTTAGTTTACTGGGTATTTTCCTAATTTTTTTTGGGTAAAATAACCATAACAAACAATATGGCATATGTGCAAATTCCATAATCAATGTCAACCACTTTTAAATAATTCAAGATTTGAGTTAATTAAAATTCCTTTTTTGTTTCGCGTGATTTTTTCTTTAAAAATAAAAAACTCAATCTCTGTCAAGAATATTTGCTGATATATGCAAAATTGATACTTGGCCAAATTGGGTATATGGTGATTTTCTCAATATCTATACTGATCTTACACAAATATCACTTATTTGACATTTTGTTTAATTTGGGTATTAAGGGATACAAAGACTGTTTGTAAAATGCCAATGACAAAATCAGCTGGATTTCTATTAGAGACGTAAAAATATGTAGGATAGTAAAGAAGTGATCATTTCACCAGTTGTTTTTGTACTTCTGGAAACAGTAAATGAAAAGACATGGGTGCGACTGCGACTGCATTATATAAAAAAACTAATCAAATTTTTTTAATTAAAGCGATGTGATAATATTGTTGGAAGACTATTCCATGTGAAATATCCTTAGTACGAGAGAGATATTTGCATAAATTCAGTATTTATTTTACCAACCAAAAGCTTTGCTATCATTACTTTTAGGTATATATGTTTCAGTAGATAAATTATTTCTGAATATATCTGTGATATATCCTCTGAGCATATCTATAATACATCATGAAAGATATTCATTGCCTTAATTGTTGCGTTTGTTCAGATTTGTTTCATTGGCTACAAACTGATGCTTTACACAAATTCTTTGCTTTACCTCATAATTAGATCAAGTATAATGACGGGAGAAACTCTTTTTTGCATTTTAAATGCTTTTCAATGCACGCAAGATTACTCACCGAACCATACATTTAATGATATAAATAGCAAACAAAATATTCGTACATATTAATTGGCACGTCTTGTGCATCAAACTGTCTAAATAATCTCACCAGAGCTACGAATTTCGTAATCTCTCTTCAATAAATATCATTATTATTGTTTCATTTCAATTTTTCTTTCAAATTTATGCAAAGAATTTTTTTCACCTGCATAATGATGTAATTTCTAATTACAATAAATTACAATATGGATCTTTTGTAAAATACTGTTTCCATTCAGAAGCTGACAGGAGGCAATCATTTTTGTTGGTATTTCGTGTAGTTTATTTGCTTGTAAGTAGTTATAATAACCAAACAGGAATAAAAATTTATGTTTTTCTCTACATATCATTGCGATGTTTAACACTTGAAACTGTTGGGCAAACTCTTAGGCTGTCATCTTTTCGATCGTATTCCAGCACTTTCTTTCAAACTACATGGCACTGATCTTACTGGGAAAGCGACATATTAAGCGTTATAACCAACATAGAGTTTAAATTCGTGGAACATACTTAGTCTCTCGAAATTTTGTAGATATCTCTGTAAGACGTCTTGGAGCGCATTCTTGATGGTACACCAGATATCACGTTTTAGTTGGCTAACTTTTCAGTGCGCTGTACTTTCTTCTAAAATTACTGTTTCAACTAGTTTATGAATTATTTGCCACTCGACTAGGATCTAAGTTAAACCACTTGTGATACTTCATTTTTTGATTTCTATTATTGGCACTTTCGGGCTACCTAATAGCTTGATTTTTGTCAAAATTGAATTTAGAACTGTTATGTCCATCTGATTGCAAAATGTTGTAAAATACTCATTGACATTTTGTGCAAAAAATTAAAGCAGATGGTCTTTACTAACATTCGTATTTTTATAAAAATAAACCACATTGTTCGTTTGTCGTTCTTCGCCGCTTATGTCGCCATATTGCTGCTAATATCTTTGATCAATGCATATGTACGTTTCCAAAGAGGTTTTCATTGGATCAACAAATGAGTAACATATCAAATTTAAGAGCTTTGGATAAATTTGTCGAAAGAGGGTAATGTCCGGCTGGATGTGGAAACGATGTCAAATATAATGTTTACGTGCTTAGTTCGTACTTTCCATACTCATCGATATTCAAGCATGGATGCTCTGTAGTTGATGTATCTTCTAATCCCCGTTTTTTAAATAATTTTTCGTTTATCTTCGTCGTGAAGTGTAAGTGGTTTTTCTTTTGTACATAATTAAATAAAAATTCATTTTCATCCAAGCGTACTCGTTTTTTACTATCTCTTAGCTACCTCTTAATATTTTGTATTATTCAAAATTAACATAATATATATATTTTTAAAAAACAGTGTTTTTATAATAGGCTTCATTAATTGAAATATTGCATTAAAAACGTTTTAGCAAAGTAACAAAAAATCGGCAATGTACACTGTCGATCGTAAAATTATTTGTTATAAACAGCAAAAGTGATGCTTCATGCATTGAATAACAACACTGCTTGCCAGCTAGAAATACACAAATGTGAAAAATAATGCTTGACTTTTTGCGCCACCATTGGTTCCTAACCCTTGAGAAGGTTTGCTAATCTTCTCAATGGCATGTTGTTGGTAATCCTTTACACTGTATAAGAGTACTAATGTTTTCTGCATAAATAGATGTCTTTTGCCTTATATGCATCATGCATCGTTATGTGATTATATAGAATCTGTGTTTATCTAAAAGAAAATCTTCTTCTCTTAAAGCACAGTAGACCATAAATTCTCATCTTATTTATTGGAGGGAAGCTCAACTTGTCTTAATTACTTGTTTTAATAGATATAGAAAAAAAATAGAATCTATTAAAACCATCTGAGAAGAAAAGCGGCGATTGTTAGGAAACTTTCATAGTGTACGGTTTCTCAGTCTTGGTTCCATGATCATTCTTAACTTATGAAAAAGTGTATGTAGATTTAATTGTGTTAGGTAAACTAATAGGAATAGTTACTTAATGCTTGCTACTTTGTATGTAATCTATTTATTGTCGGAGTTTCCCACTTTAAAGTAATATCGCTAATTTAGGCTAAAATACTTCCCCGGCTGCACTCAATTTTGTCAATAATAACATTATTTATACTCTTTTTAAAATATTTGCGAAAATTGAATAAAATTTTGGAAAGCTATGTCAACTGAGATGGCATTTTACATGGAATTGCAACTAAGTTTTTTATATAATTCAAAAAAAATTAGGTGCTTTCGTCACTTTAGAGTCTTTTATTTAATTCCAGCGTTTTATTTAAGGATAACCATTAAAACATGTATTTTAATAAAAGACTTACCACAAATCGATCCTCTTCTGTCTGAGTTAGGTCCAGTGCTCGAACTTAGTGTTGAGCCTGAATGGATGGTCCAATCAAAGTTGTCAAGTGGATAATTAACATTCTTCCATGTGCATCTGGAATTGTTAATGCCATTTTCAAAGGAACAACTACCTATTCAAATGGAAAGTATCTTTTTCATACTCCTCTTTTAGAATTTATCAATTTAATGAATTGTATGTTTCAGAATCCCTATAATTATTACAAGAAGAACAGTTTATAAACAAAGCAAAAAATGTTCAAACTTGGATATTTAATAAATGGGTTCCAAGTTAAAGAAATACGATTTTTGATTATTGTACTTTCCAAATTTTATTAAAAGATTTATATGTTGACAAGAAGGAATGTGCATTTTACCGACTTTGCTATCGCTCCCAATGAACAAACACGCTTGCATAAAAAAAAAGGAGCACTTTTTATTGATGTTCATACGAATATCATTCTATTTTTAATTTTAACAAAGAAACTTTAGGCTATTATTTATTAAAAACACAAATCTTAAAAAATTCAAAAGTAAAATTCTTACCAGCTCCATCAATCGTACTATTGGAATCAGGTGTAACTGGAAAACAAACGATAAACGCGTTAGAGGAAACTCTTTATACGTCAATTAATTCTGTTTTTAATTAAGAAGTTAATATGAGCAAGGTGTGTATAAAGTTAATTGTTTGAACCAGGAAACGTCCTTATATGTTAGTAGAAATATATCATTCAGGTTATTAGAGTCCTGAGAAGATTGTTGGTGCTGATGTTGACTAACGTTTCGACAGTCTTAGCAGTGGTTGTATTCTAATTTAAGCAAGGAGTAAACATTCGCTTGCTCCATCACAACAAATGCGGATCATTTAAAGATGTCATTAATGTTTTGAAGGCTTGCTGCAATAATTTATGATTTTAACTTATCTTTTCCTTTCCCGTTCACGACGAGTAAACTTTTTTTCATTAAACTAAATCCCAATTTTAATTATCTTTATCATTCATATCCGGCATTTACAAAAAAACACCGGCATCGTAATACCTAAGCGCTCAATCAGCTTGTGCATAATAAGATAACTTCCTGTGAAGTAATAACAAATAACTAACAAATACTATAATTAAACTAATGCTAACGTTTGTTGAACATGTATATAACTGGTTTATGCTAGAAAAATTAGTGTTGGCGAATGGTAAAAAATAATGCAATTATATAAGTATTAATAAAAAATTATGTCGTATTAGTATTTTAAAAGCATCATTTAACATGTGTATACTTACAAGTACGTCTGCCCGATCTTCCACATTTGAAATCAGCATACAGGTTACTTATATACCGGACAAGAACAGAAGCAATATGTTGTATTGTCGTCGTATTTGAAGTTAAATTTTGCTGTCCGGAAACAGTAATAAGATCAATTAAGGTTGTTTGCTTCACAAGCTCAATCTGATAAGGAAGTGCTCGAAAATATCCAACCATATCGATATCAGAAAATTCTCCATTATTCGTTAAAATAACCGAAAGATTCGAGGAATATAGTTCTGATAAGTTTTGAAACACAACTCCAATTGCTCTTGAGTAGTACATGGTTACATTAGTGTTCTGACCTACAAGAGAAAATCTTGCTAATTACATTACCTCATTTATTGAATTTACATTTCAAATTAATTATTACTTGAATAATTAACATTATATTATTTAAATTTCTTCTTACTATTTAAACTCAGTGGCAAACCAGGCCTGTTTCTTACTAGTACAATGAGCGTAAACTAGTGTTAACTAATTAATAACAAACGAAATCAAAACAGAAAAAATTTTTTTGGCTGAAATTCAACAGCTTGTGTAGAAGCTCTGTCTATCTTTCCTTAAACTTTGAAATATTAGCAAAATGTAAGCAGTCTTTGACACTAAAGCAATTTGTAGAATACTTTTCTGCATATCAGTGATATCACTTGAAGTGTTGCTGATAATTATGCAATAATCTACTCTGTGCTTACATCTTTTACTGAAATTTGCATTACATTAATAAAGAATTTAGAGCTGTTAAAATTCTTTCCATCGTATTAGCGATAAGTTCAGTTGTTGTCTACATTAAAATCCATCATATTTCGTTACTGCTGATTGTAGAGAAAAAACTGACCTTTTGAATAAAATTAATGAAAAAATAAAGTTTTTTTACCTCTTTGAATTGTTTCAATAAATGGCTCCAAGAATTTTCTGACATCCATAAACACGCTGTAATATCTAGCTTGCACACAAGAGCGTCCCCAAGAGACTATCCCTAATTGTATCCAAGTATTATTGCGTTTACATTGATAGGGACCACCACTATCACCATTACAAGCACTGACTCCACCTGATCTACGACCACCACAGACTGACCTTGGTGAGACTCTCCCGTTAAAAAAGCTAAAACTATTGCATTCTTGAAGACTAATAACATCAAGTTTCACCTGTTGTAAATATGGAGAAGTGAAGCCAGATGCAGTACGTCCCCAGCCAATCACAAAACATGTATCATTTCCGTTAAAAATATCATCTTGACTTGGAAGACAGACAGGCTGCACACGTTCGGTAAAGTTCAAAGGTGTCGGGAGTTTCATCAAAGCAACGTCATAGTCCGCAAAATATACAGGTCCGTTTACGTAATAGTTAGGATGAATATACATGGCCACTGACGTCAAAGAGTATTCATAAACACTGGTTGTATCTGTTCTATGATCTGCAACATTTATTGTAATTCCGGTGAAAAAAGTTGCAGGTATTGTTGACTGTACAAGACAATGAGCTGCTGTCAAAATCCAATATTTGTCAATAATTGATCCTGCACAATGAATAGAGCCTCCTCGAGTCAAACTAACTATCCATGGCCAAGAGTTTGGTCTAGCCTCTGTTCCTCCTACAATGAGAGACTGTGGAGACTGAGATCCAGGGAGTACCTTGCGCTTGCCACAGGAGCTCATTTGAGAAGAAATACCTGTCAAATTTTCATCAGATTTCTATTAAAGTTAGTCAACAAACATTTTACTCTGTCAATAAATTTGTAATAAAACTTAGTCGGTAATACAAAAACTAGGATGCTCTGTCATTTTATTGATTTGGTTTACTTCTCTTGAAGTATAATGTTAAATATCAAGTGAGTTGAAGAAAAATGGGTCAGTGCAATTTTAAGGACGTCATGCCGTCAGTTGTTTTACATCCAAGTAAATATTTTAGACTTTGACAGAAAATTCATACATAGTATTTTTCAAAATAACTAACTGTTTATCTTTAGAGAAAACTAGCTCATTGTTGTTCACGTGGATGTATACCAATATTAACTGCATTGTACACCTAATGATATTAATATCCTATTATACAAGACAAAGCTTTAATTAATCGACCAATTAAGATAAATCTTCCTCCATTTAAAGCCAAAAATTACTGATGAGTATTTAAAATAGGTGTTTCAGCAACAATCAAAGCTAACAATGAGCATTTTAAGGTCAAAAGTCAGTAGTTCATCGGGTTTGAAAGGTAAAACATTTTGTTTTTGTGTTACATTTCTGTTCGCTGCTACATGACGTGATTTTTCTAAAAATTTGTTAAAAAAAGTGGTTCGTTACAGTAATTTAGTCATAAATAAAGTGGTATTTGGAAAAGTTTTTTTATCAGAAGTAATTAAAACCTTAAAATCGAATTACTTGAGAGGTAAAATTTTATTAATGTAAATTTTCTTCTAGCCGGCATCATAGCCTACATTTATAATAGTGTCGGTATCAACAGTTTATTTGAAAATTGACTAAGAAGTTGAAAAAGGAAAAAATAAAATTGTGAATGATTTATGTCATAGTCTTCTTTATGGAATAAGTGCTAATATGTCTTCCAAGCAATTTCGCAAAACTTTTCGTCTCTCAAATCTTATCTAAAGCATAAACATCTGTTCAAAGTAAATTGGCACTGTTCATGAGTCACTTATCCAGGAAAGTTCAAATCTAGAATAACTAAAAGAGAAACTGATATCCCAAGGATAGACATATTAAAGTATAGAGACTAAGAGCATATTGATAATAGGAAAAATATTTAAATTTTTAGGAGATAACAATAAATAAAAATAATATTATTCCAATGCTTATCAAAAATGGCTTTGCTAAATTGTTGGAGATGTATTAGAGTTAGGGACAATCTAAAGGTTTATGACTAGAGGTAAGGTTTGGAGTTATCTTTAAAACAAAGCAAGCCCGTTTTTTACTCTTAAAACAAGAATCTTTTTTGTGCTCAATCTCTGTAAGGAAAAACAGTTAAAGTACAAATAGCTTGAGCCCGAGAGTATCGTTGCTTGTTTTTAAATGTAGATCGTCATTGTGTAGGTTAGTATAGAGTTATAAGAAGGACTGTAAGTGTTGATGTTGATTGACTTTTCCACAACCTTAGTGGTAGTTATCTTCAAAGTCAATTTGAGTTCTCAGAACAGAAATCTATACTGAACTAGACGTTCTACATTTACAAAAATTTAAAGAAAAACAGTTAATGGAATAGTTTTCTCTAAAGCTATGAATAATAATTTTGAGAAAATCTGAATTTTAGGTTTAGAAGATCGGGCAAGCTTTGCCACTGGACATAGCTAAGAGTTAGTGTTACAAGTTCTGTAAGCAGCAACTGTTTTCTAGAATAGTTTGCGAATTGCACTTGTCAATAAGTGGTTATACTTTCTCATGTACTTTATCACCTCTCGCATCTTATATAGTTTATTAATTGTGTTGATGCTACAAAGTCTGTCACAAGTCGAGTTTGTTCACTTAAATGTTTTGGTTATAAGTGTTATTTTAAAATGGGATTTATTTGAAAAGTAGTGATTTTCAAATGTTGGCGGGAATCTTATAAATAAAATTGCCTTATCGGTTCAGAAATGACAAGAGAACTGTCTTTACTGTACATTTTTTAAGAACTTAGTCACAACGGAAACAGTAACTTAAGACAATCAAAAAACCTTCAAAAAAACTACCTTGTTTGACACATTCTCCAAGAACAACTGAAATATCATCTAAGGCAACATAACCTGGGTATGACTCGACGAGTACTTTTAAGACTATCTATAAAACAAGGAAAATTTTTATTAAAACACCCTAAAATGCGCATAAAGACGACGAGTTTTTTAAGAATAAACGTGTTTCGACATCGCATGATGCCATCTTCAGTATAAATGAATAATTACCTAAATAATACAAGGTTTATATAAAAGTGATATGTACAGTGACATAAATGTATAAATATGGATAAATTTTAACAATGATAAGGAAATGACATAAATTATTGGAAGCATGTTACAAACCAAATATTGTGTTAAATCAAAAAACGGGAACATCGAGGTTAGGGTTAATTAGTTTTAATTGTTAGTATGGAGTGCTTCTTTTAACTTAAGGGAGAACGAGGTGTCTGCAGTGTCAATTATTTTGAAGCAAGAGGGTGAATAGTTGGTTTTACATGAATGATATTTAAGAAGGTGCCGGTAAATATGAAAGTTTTTGTCTGTTGTGGTATGTTTCCTGATTCTGGTGGATAAATGGCTCAAAGTTTCGCCGGTGTATCGGGAATTACATCCCGCGCAATTGAATTCATATACCACCATGGATTTAAGTGAATCAGGGATTGGGACTTTGAATGTTTAGAAAAAGCAACACAAAAAATGAGAACCAGAAAAATTACCTTTATAACGACCCATAGTTTCATCAATTAATGCATACAATTATAATCTAGCTAAGTATTATAGTTCTCTACTAACACCATTTATACCAGAGGACCAGTCCACAAAAAAGATTCTTTTAGTTTCTTCGACGACCTCTCATCTTTCAACTAATCAAACTTCTTTTTAAAAATTCTTCATCTCCTACGAGGTGAAGAATATCAACCTAGCAACTGACGCAATATTCACTCACAACTCCAGGTTAAATATACACAAGACAGACCTCACACAACTGTTTTAGTAACAACAGCACATACGCATTTTTATTTGATTGAAAATTTTCTGACGAGGACATAAAGTATTATAATTACATTAAAATACAGCACGCAAACATTTCCAATTTTCGTTGGAAATTTAACAACAAGATCAACTGCCACTTCTTGACATTTTACTAACAAAAGCCCATGACAACTGTACTACGTTTACATATAACAAACCAACATACACAGGACTTCTGACGAACTATTTTGATTTCACGTCACTTTCATACAAAACCGCACTCATACGCATACTTATCGACAGAGCATGCAAACTTAACAATACAAACATTGGCTTTCAACGAGACATAAACAAAAATTCCAAAATAATAACTCTATAATTTAAGCTACCATATATGGTAAATTACCCACGACATACACAGCGCACACTTACCAACATTATGAAATGCTTCTGTACAGATAGTTACATTCGAGTAGTTTTCACATCATTCAAAATCAAAAACCTTTTCTCATTCAAAGACCCAATCCCTGATTCCATTAAACATTTGGTGGTATATGAATTCATTTGCACGGAATGTGATTCCCAATATATTGGCGAAACGTTGGGCCATTTATTCACCAGAATCAAGGAACATACCACAATAGAAAAAACTCTCATATCTACCGACACTTTCTTAAATCTCTCTCATGTAAAACCAACTATTCACCCTCTTGCTTTAAAAACATTTACGCTGCAGACACCACATTCTCTCTTAAAATCAAAGAAGCACTGCACAATACCAAAACTGACCCTGACCTCAATGTTCAAGTTTTTAGATTCAACACAATATTTGTTTGTAACACGCTACCCATTAACTTATCTAAATTTCCTTATTATTGTTATGATTTATCTATATTTATATATTTATTTCACTAAATCATAATACTTTTATATAAACTTTGTAGTATTTATGTAATTGTTCATTTATACTGAAGATGGCATCATGAGATGTAGAAACATGTCTATTCTCATGAAACTCGTCGTCTATATTAAATGCATATTAGCAATAATGCTTCTACGAAATTATGGAAATCTTTCGTTTTAAAACTCTTTTTACCGAAAAAGAAATATGCAAGTGTATAACAAAAAATATAGCTATTTGAATATCCGTCTATCTAATCGCACGAAAAATTTTTCGAATTACAAACAGTAAATAGGAATCAAACAAGTAACACTTTTGTGGCACCTGATGACAAGCAGTATCAGTCATTTTTGTTTTTTGTTTATAGCTATGAAACTGAAAACTTTTTTTGTAAATATTATTAGATATTTACAAACTTATAGCTTGTATAGTTTTTTTTCTATTTTGGCAAAGCTATTTTTTGCCATCTGCTAACAATGATTTATGTGCATTAGCTATAATGATCTAAAGGGATCATTACGTATTTAAATGATTACAGTATGTTAACTTTTAAAGATTAAGGATCTAACAAATAATTTGGTAATGGAAACTTTTATCAGTACGTAAGAAATTTGAATTTTTTTTGACTTATGCATTTGATCAATTTTCTATTGCACTACTTACTGTATAATTTCCATGAGTAAGATTAACAATTGACTGAGCTTTGTTCCAAAATAAATCATGCTTTAGCGTATCATTCCACATGAGCATGACTCTTTCATTTGAGATCAAATAAACGCCAATAGTATTTGGAGCACTCGTATTGCCAGAGCTTTGATACCAAAAACTTAAGCATGACTTTCTTACATTTGCAGTCAAATTGAAAGTGATACTTCCAGACTGAATTCTTTCGTTATAGTTTGTTTGTAGCAAAATATAGTAACCTTAAAAGTAGAGAAATTAAATAATTAACAATAAAAGTGAAACAACGTTGAAGAATGTCAAAATTATCAGTTACCTAATGATACCAAAATTCCCACAACAAAACTTAGAGCACGTATAAAACAGGCGATTTAAGGTTAATAAAAAAGGCAATTTAAATAAATGGGAATAAACAGGTATGAATTTCTCATTAGGAAACATGAATCCTTTAAAAGCTAAAACCCAATATAAAGCTATGTTTAACTGTGTGTGAGAGCAATTTCTCTTGCAACTTGCAAAATTTTTAGTATGTACGTGATTCAATAAAACCATGGGAAGAACGTCAAATCACCTATTTTTACGTCCTCAAATCAACATAAACGCCGTTCTAAACTTAACCGGAAATACAAGCACGCTACGACACTCAATTTTCTCGTTATCATCGACGTCGCGTCATGTTTGCTAGAGCTGTCTAATGTTAGATTGAGGGGACCAAAAAAAGGGCTTCCTAGATTGGAGACTTGGGTCACCAAGTTAAAAATTTTTATTACTTTCATCCGAAAATTCGTAAAGTACAAACAATTTTAACAACTGCTCTTTGAATTAATACAAAATATAAACACCCATAGTTCGAAATTACATTTTAATGCCGAATAACAAGTTACGGGTTCTGTACGCTATGAAAAAGTTTTGTGCCTTTAAGTCATACTTATATTTCTCGACCATGTTCCGTCTCTTGACGACGTTTGCAACTTGTGTTTGCTACTCGTAGTTTAAACAATGGAGAAAAGTTCATTTTAAAGTTCAAACAAAATTTTGAAAATCAATGACATGCATGAGTATAGCATATTTAATCAGTATATAGTAATCAATACTGAGATTGCATTTTCTTAATACTTAGTCGTTTCTCCTACTATTAATATTTTAGCAGCATAAATGTTCTAAATAAATCACATGTATGTAGTCAGCGGAGTGGCAAAAACTTATCACTGAAAAGACGCTTTTTTTTAACGTTATTTGCCGGGCCGTAGCTTGGAAAAAAATCAATGTATCATATACGTATTAACATTTGGACATAACGTCAGATTTAGACAAATTAAAATACAGATTTAAAAAGAAAAAGATTTTCATAATGAAAATGCAAGCTGTACAGGTAGCCGGAAAGCCCCACAAAGGGCACTTGTGGCTAACTATTTTGATATCCGTAGAACAATTAGGGGCAAAACAATTTCACGCAGCGTAATTAATATCGATCTCTATGTCTTTATTGCCTTTAATTTGACATGCATTTTGTGCAGGTATTGTAGATATAATAACGTTTAGCTTTTGGGGCATGCTTTCCTTTTTCTTTGTACAAGTTAAACAAATTATCCATTTTACATCTCTTTCTCATCGCCAATGTTATGGATTCTTTGTTCAGTTTATATGAAGTGTTTAATTTGTGAACAGCAGCAAAGATCCGACATCGAACAAAAATGCTTGTCAAAACCGATAGTCGCCTGGCCTCCGGCCAGTGGCTAATTGTACGTCAAGAAAGAACTGACCTCATAAAATCATGTGCTTTTACGCTTAAGTAATTAGCCTACTGGATGATCCGCTATTGATAAAGTTTTTGTTAAAAAAAGGTTATTTATAATTACCTTAATATAAAAGTTGTTAAGGTATTCTAATCAGAATGATAGAGTTAGTCATTAATTTTAGTTTTAAAATTATATAAATAGATCCTGCTCAATAAGTGTACTGAAGTTTCTTTTATTGTTATTATTTCTTCATAAAAATCTAGCAGTGTTGGTTATAGCTTACAAATTTGCAATAACATATCAAACAAAAGAATTTTTTTTTTTGGGGGGGGGGGTGGAATGAGGCCTTCATTCTCTTATGCTCTGCAGTGCTTACGTGCAATAACATTATAGTATGTGTCATAGTTTAGATTATAAAATACATGACTTTAATGAGTGAACCTAAACATCCTACCAAGAGCGTATTAACAAACTAACATTAGCATTGTATATATTAGAATGCGATAGAATTTAAGTTCTCAGAGCACAATTATAAAAGAAAGTTAAAATCTTTATACTTTCCACAAAATAACTATCACCGCTATTTCAAGATTTTATTACAAGAGTTTTTAGATGAAGCGTGATACAAGTCCTTGGTCATTCTACATTATAAAATTGGCACTTGTCAGATTTCATGCTTACATTTGTCCATAATTGCAAAATCCTTGTTACGGGAAATCGTATTTAAATAGAAAAACTTTCATTCCTTCCAATATTTACGACTTTTTTGCAAATCAATTGGCAGAACCTTACTTTTTATTTCACTTACAGCTTATAAAAAACTGACACAATGCCATGTATGACTAAACATTACAACTTTCAATTAATATAAACTAGGCTTTATTGCAAATTTATATGTAAACGTATAAAATTAAACGAATGCAATGAAAAAGTTCGCAATAAAAAAAGAGTCTATTCTGGGCTATGGTAGAAATGAATTTTTTTCTTAACAGTTCCAGGACTATTTTACATGTCATGTTTTTTTGTGGTCTCTATAATTTTTTTTCGCAAAGTGACAACAAAATATTTAAACTCCGGATGCAACTTAACTCTACATACCTGTTGCAGTGCCAGTTGTATGATCGAAGGTGGGACGATTAATTCCTGATGCTCCATTAGTTCTTACCCAATTATCTGTCTTTGTCTGGTTGCAAAAACCATCATCAAAAATGCAGTTAATAGACGATCCTAAAAAAAAGCATTGAATTGTGACAAATTGTCGAACGAAATGGAGGCATTATTTGGCACGAGTATAATGCACTACATGGTGAATTGTTCTTACAAATTCAATATTATGAATAAATAACACAAGTTATCCACTTACGTATTAAAGGAATAATACGAAAAGTCAGCAAAAATCCAGTACGAGTAACACTGGAGTCAGTTGTAAAACTTATGACAACATTCCCATCTTTAAACTTCTGTGGCCGACCGTTGATTCGCGAGAGACCGCAAATGTCGTTTGATGTGGCACCATTTGACAATGACAATTTATCCCATACACATGTGGAATGTACTAATTAAATGCATTGAAGTGTTTAAATTTAAAAAAGAAGCAAAAATATAACTGATGAGTGTTTTTTGTTTGTTTTGATTTTTATTTATTTACATCTTTTATACGCATATTTTTTTATACTTTTTGAAGTTACGAGAGTTGTTTTTGTCTCTATCTGCGTATATTGATCTATCTGTTCTAAATAAAAGATCATTAATGATAATGATCAAAGTTAAAATACGGAAGTGGAGTCTTTATTTTTAAACCTTTTTAATCGATCAGGACATATTTGTCCATCAACGAAGCAGCGGAAAGTCAATTACGCCGTACTTAAAAGGTAACTGAAAAATTTCTTTCTGTTTTTGTACACCGTTTCCTGATTTAAGGATAATAGTTTACAATTGTAGACAGGAGGATAAAGAAATTTCCCCCAAACTGCAACAAACCTCAACCGTTGTGTGGGCACTGTGTTAAACTTGAAATAAAAAACATGATTTGTTGTTTTATTATTCATATAAAAGAATCAACAATTATGTTAGAAAAACGTTTACAAAGTGACGAAATTTTCGTCTCATCTACAGCATTGTTTTTGCAATGTATTGTAAACCAAAGTTTAAAACTTATTGTGTAAAAAGTTTTCAGGATTCTAACATTTTAAGGTAGCACAAACAAAAACCTATATATAGCTATCGATGAAATTTTTTGAATTATTTGGTAAACAGAATTTTAAATGGAGATAATGCATAGAAATTTAACTTACATTCAATATCATAATAATTGATGACGATTTCCAGTGCTTTTTCAAAAGGAACAACAATTGTGACACTACATCTTAGATTGTTACTGTAGGCATTAGGAAATCCAGGTGAGTAAATTCGACCAGCTGAAGTGTATATCATTTTATTCGAGCAAACATTTGTTGCAGAAGGTAAATCCGTTCCTAAATAATTTAATACAAATAATGGTTTTATATTAATGAAAAGGTGGTGCATGTAAATATATAGCGAAGTGGGCAAGAAGCAATTTTCCAAAACAGTTCATTTTATTAAATCTTTTTTCGTATATGAAATACGAAGGACATTGTTCTTTCACAATTTATTGACCAAATTTTGCAAATACTACTATGGCACATTCTTCGCAACAAAAAGTGATGGAAAGACTTTCCGATAAGGTTTTCGATTGTTTAAAAATTGGAACACAGTTCTTTAGTTTTTATTTAATTATCCAGATAATCAATTTTTCTTTGTAGTTGCAGGTAATAACAAAACCAACCCACATAAGATATTTGATACAGTTGGTGTCAATTTTGTCAAAGGTAAAATCAATTTTGTTATACGAAACTGACGTTGGTTGTTTTTAAGCGCTTATGCTCATATATTTATTTATGGAAAGTCCTGTCGAAGATTTATATTTGATTGATTTAGACAAAGGTAAACAGTAAATACATGAAAAAGAAATTGTAATAAGTGAAGTATTTACCTTCCCAAATAATTCATTACATGTTTGTAAATGTCGATCGTCCTGGTTGGTATAGTACTGAGAAGGACTGTTTTTGTTGTTGTTGACTGACGTTTCGACAACATTAGTGATAATCATCTTCAGAGTCAAATGAGGAGTAAACGTCAGGTTAGCCGTCTTTGTTATCTGGTTCTTACGTCATTGTATTGTGTGTACAGGAAATGTGTATTGTCATTGTGAATTTATTGGGTGCTGTAACACATTTTAATTACATTAACTAATTATGTATTCTTATTTGCCTTTTAACAACTTTATGGTAAAACTCTACATACGTTTATGCAAATATTTTGTATCATTATTTTTGTTTTTGTATGGTGTGTATTGGTACATAAAGCACCGTTACATACTTACGATAGAAAGTTGTAAATGTAAGATTAAATCCTTCCATAGGTGCCGTTCCATTTGATCTGAATGTCAATAATACAACATTGGTATATGGTGTAAATGTTAAAGAGGTTTCGTTGCCACAGAATTGTTTAGATGTTCCACCAGATATTGTGAGGGAATCCAAACATATAACTCTTCTGCCTGTTAAATTAATTCATTATGCCTTTATAAAGCGCAAATTAAAACATTAATTAAAATACAAATTTTATAAAAAAATATGTACTTCTTTTAAAATCCTAAACACAAGTGATCCTTCTCTGGAAATTTAATAAAATGTAGCTCTCACATAAAATGTAGCTCTCTGTATATCTTTGGATTTGTGAAATAATTTATATAAGATATCATAAGTAAGTGAATTGTTTAACGTATTTGTGGAAACAGTTTTAAATTTAGTCAAATTATCTTATTGTGATGGTTGTTAAAATATTCCTTTCAATGGACTTGTCCGCCAGGACAGTAAGTCCAAGTTAACACAATTTCTATCGTCATCTTAGTAGTTGGTACATATCTCTTTTATTGCAGAATCCAATAGTAAATAGTTTCGGAATTTTAGAATAATAGACGATGTCCATTATAAGAAGCTTTTTTGCCAAATTGAAATAGGCATAAAAATGAAACGATTTGGCAAATTTCAAAAACTGTTTTCAATGATATTTTAAAAATCACAGCTAAATCTAATATCCTAGTTAAAACTTTTCGCTGAGAAAGTTACTTGAACTGTTCAGTCAAAGTAAACCCTTACTCGATACAACATCCTTGAGGTGTAGTAGAATTCACTTACCATTTTGTATACGTTCCAAGTTAATAATTGAGATATTGAACCTCACTGCAATGTTAAGGGGCTGCCTTATTGTCAAAGTACAGGTCCTATTTCCTGAGCCATTGGGATAGTTTGGAGACACAATAGTCGCAGAGGTTAAACTGATTGATGCAGCAGAACAGATGTTGATTCCCGGCACTTAAAGAGAAATAGATTTCAGAGGGTTTGTTTTTTAAAATAATAACTAAATTGAATTTTCTAAAAACTGACCAGAACTTTAAGTAACATACACACACTTAAATTATTTTTACACATTAATTAACAGTATAATATAATTAAATTTAAATGTACAACCCTTACCATTTGCACCAATCGTGGTTGTTGAGGTAGGTGTGGCTGTAGAACAAACAGAACATCTATGTTGTTTCACAATTGTCATTATATTGCAAGTTCTGCATGTACTTTAAATAAAACTGGTATACACTTAGTATAACAAAGTTAAGACAACTCTTTTGTTTTTAACAAGCAAAAGTCTATGGACTAACAATTATAAAAAAAGATTGACAAATAAGAAACTCGTACCATAATCGAACATTGCATTAGGGTAAATATGGGTAAGAAATAAAATAAAAGACGTATGTCCTCCATTTGAAACACGAGTTGAAAAGAGTAACAAATTAGCCCTTTCTTTAATTTTTATATATACTTACCGTACGAGGTTGTCGGAGTTGGGGAAATGGTTGATGTAGTATCTAAAAGATTGAAATTTTTTGGAGAATCGTTTGAAAGTAAAAGGGACATGCGGCATCTCTATACGACTATCTAATACGATTGTCTCTATACGACTATCTAATACGAATAAAAATCAGTTTTTTGATTCGAAAGTTAACAAATTGGATAACTATAGGGAATTGATAAGACCTGTGTGCAAGAATGTTACATGGTTACAATGTTCGTAGCAATTGCTACAACGAAAAAAAGACAAAACTAAGTTCATTGAATCTTTTAGCTCTTTAAAAAACAATCTTTTACGTAAACGTCAAAGCTTTTTTTCCTAAAACCGTTCTTTTATTGAGATTTGTGCTTTTTTTTATTTGTTGTTTAGGAATAATTTGACTGGTTAACAACGATTAAAATTTATTAAAAATTTTATTTATACATCAAAACATAACCATTGCAGTTCTTTATTCTGCATAGAAAATACATGAAATACCTGTTAAAAATTAAGTAATTTCGTAAAAAAGCGATCAAAACTCGTCCTTATATTAAATAACTTACTGATAAAACGTGGTTCAGCATAGGTGGGATGGATATCACATGAACCATTAAGAAAAACAAAATCATCTAGAGCAATATCACCCGTAAAGCTGGAGCCACAAACACCTTCAACGATGATCTACATAAAAAGAGCTTTTAAGCAAGGTTTTAGCAAGTTTTTAGCAAGAAAATATGCTGTTCGGTGATTCATATAGACATTGTTTACTTTATTACATATTCAAACTTTTACAAGGTAGTATGCAAAGTTTACTCAAAAACGATTATGCACTTTAGTAATTTAACGTTAGACATACGCGCTTTTTCACTTTTGATTGCCAAATGAGCAGTTATAATAAATAAGTGCCCTGAGTCTTGGAGTCATAGGTGAATGAAAACATGCAACATCAAGTTTAGTTGCTAATATAGATTGTTTGATCTTTTAATAGAAAGTTAGTAGCAAATTATATGAACAAAAGTAAGAAGGATGTTTTTGAAACCACAAAGGGTAGCCAAAAAGTCGATTTGTAATGTTATGATTGAGAACAAGCGAAATTTTTGTCTGGAGACACGTGGCTTACAGGGATTTAAGTTTGTAACATTTGTAACACGGATATAAGTTTTAAGACATCAATCCTTCTTTATAATTATACAACAGCATCCAAAATTTAAAATATTTTACAAGATAAAAAACTTTTGAAAGGGAAAGAAAAATGATTTTCTGGGGAAAGTCTACAGCCAAACATTTAATTGGTTGAAGAGTTAAGAAACAAGATAAAATTATTTATGAGGTGTGAACATACAATTGAAAATTTTTCTTGGAACTTTTTATATTCTCATTTCCCGCCGACACCTTTTAAAAATCTAAATAAGCTTTCAATGTTGAAACAAAGCATTTTTGTACTCTGATATGCAGAGTTTGAGAACATTGATGTTTATACTCACCCTCGTTTTTGCTTCTGTAAAGTTTGTTGTAACTTGAGCTCTGTTCCATTGATTTCCTCTATTGCCACTTAATGTCCACAACAGCTTTAATCTACCTCCCATATATTGTTGGTATATATTAAGAGAACCAATTGTTGATCCATACATATGATACCAAAATGTAAAACATTTGGTTGTTGTATTAAAGTAGTTGCTAACCAACCATGCTTTATCACCCAGCACACGGGGACTTGATGTTTCAATGTAAATGTATTTTCCTAAAAGACATTTTTAAGCAATTCAAGAAATTTTTTTTTGTTTTTTTTAACAACACTCTCGTTTTTTGAAACTACAATTTGTTTCAAATATGTTTTAGTCATACACTTGCATAAAGGTTTGTATCCATTTCCTTTACTGGAATTGATCTCAGTTGTTTTTAGGTAAAATAGCCATTACAAACAACATAGCATATGGGCAAAGTCCCTAATTTTGGAAGAAAGTCCCTAATCGAGACCGACCTGAAATGGCAGTGTCGACATAGCTCTAATGTTAAAAATGACAAAATATGGTTTAAAACGTGTTTTGGAGGAAGCTAGGTAAAATAAAGTCCAGTGTAGGTCAACAAAACGATGTTAATCACTTTTAAATAATGCATGATTAGAGTGAATTAAGTTTTCTTTTTTGCTTCATATGATTCTTTCTTTGAAAATAAAAAATTTAATCGCTGCCAAGAATATTTGTTGATTTATGCAAAATTGACATATGACCATAGTGGTGATTTTCTCAATATATATTGATCTTAGGCAAATATTGCTTAATTTTTTTTTGTTAAATTTAAGTATTAAGAGATGCAAAGACTTTTTGTAAAATGCCAATGACAAAATCAGCTGGATTTCTATTAGAGACGTAAAAAGTATGTACGATAGTACAGAAGTGACCATTTCACCAATTGTTTTCGTACTTCTGGAAACAGTCAATGGAAAGACATGGGTTCCACTGTATTATATAAAAAAAATAATTAAATTTTCCTTTAATTAAGGCGATGTTACAATATTGTTGGAAGACTATTCCATGTGAAATATCCTGAGTACGAGAGAGATATTTCTATAAATTCAAGTATTTGGTTTAAAAACCAAAAACTTTGCTATCATTACTTCTAGGTATATATGTTTCAGTAGATAAATTATTTCTGAGCATATCTGTGATATATCCTCTGTGCATATCTATAATACATCAAGAAAGATTTGCATTGCTTTAATTGTTGCGTTTGTTAATAGATGTCTTTCGCCTTAAACGCATCATTCATGGTTATGTGATTATATAGAATCTCTGTTTGTCTAAAAAGGAAATATTTTTGTCTTAAAGCACAGTAGACCTTAAAATCTAATCTTATTTATTGGAGTGTAGCTCAACTTGCCTAAATTACTTGTTTTAATATATTTAGAAAAAAATAGAATCTTTTAAAACAATCTGAAATGAACAGCGGCGTTTGTTAGGAAACTATAGGCATAGTGTACGGTTGCTTAATCGTGGTTCCATGATCATTCTTAACTTATGAAAAAGTGTATGTAGATGTAACTGTGTTGGGGAAAATAATAGGAATAATTACTTAATGCTTGCTTCTTTGTATGTACTCTATTTAATGTCGTAATTTCCCACTTTAAAGTAATATCGCTAATTTAGGCTAAAATACTTCCCCGGCTGCACTCAATTTTGTCAATGATAACATTAATAATACTCTTTTTAAAATATCTATGAAAATCGAATAAGATTTTGGAAAGCTATGTAAAGTGAAATAGCCTTTTACATGCAATTACAACTAAGATTTCTATATAATTCACAAAAATTTAGTTGCTTTCGTCATTTTAGACTCTTTTATTTAACTTCAATGTTTTATTTAAGGATAGTTTTAAAACATGTATTTTAATTAAAGACTTACCAGTAATCGATCCTCTTCTGTCTGAGCTAGGTCCAGTGCTCAGACTTGATGTTGAGCCTGAATGGATTGTCCAATCAAAGTTGTCAAGTGGATATATAACATTCTTCCATGTGCATCTGGAATTGTCAATGCCAGTTTCAAAGGAGCAACTACCTATTCAAATGAAAAGTTTTTTTTTCATACTCCTCTTTTAGAATACATCAATTTAATGAATTATATGTTTCAAAATCCGTCATTATAATTATTACAAGAAAAACAGTTTATAAACAAAGCAAAAAATATGTTCAAACATGGATAATTAATAAATGGGCTCCAAGTTGAAAAAATACGATTTTTGATTACCATACTTTCCAAATTTTATCAAAGGATTCTTAGATTTATATTTTGACACGAATAAATGCGCATTTACAGATTTTTCTATTGCTCCTAATGAACAAAGACGTTTGCATAAAAAAGGAACACTTTTTATTAATGTTCATGCGAACATCATTCTATCTTTATTTTTACAAAAGAAACTTTAGGCTATTATTTATTAAAAACACAAATCTAAAAAAAATTCCAAAGTGAAATTCTTACCATTTTCCCCAATCATACTATTTGAATCTGGTGCAACTGAAAAACAAACAATAAAAGCGTTAGAGGAGACTCTTTACAAGTCAATTAATTCTGTTTTTAATTAAGAAGTTAATATGAGCAAGGTGTGTATAAAGTTAATGGTTTAAACCAGGAAACGTCGTTATATGTTAGTAGGAACAGATCATTCAAGATGGTAGAGTCCTGAGAAGGATTGTTGGTGTTGATGCTAACTAACGTTTCGACAATCTTAGCAGTGTTTATATTCTGATTTAAGCAAGGAGTAAACATTAGGTTTGCCCCATCACAACAAATGCGGATCATTTAAAGATGTCATTAATGTTTTGAAAGCTTGCTGTACTGTTTTATGATTTCAACTTGTTTCTTCCTTTCTCCGTTCACGACAGTTAATTTTTTTTTCATTAAATAAAATCCCAATTTTAACTATCATTATCATTAATATACAGCAGTTACAAAAAAACACCGGCACCGTAATAAATAAACGCTAGATCGGCTTGTGCATAATAAGATAACTTCCTGTGAAGTTATAACTAATAATTAACAAATAGTATAATTAAACTAATGCTAACTTTTGTTAAAAATGTATATAACTAGTTATACTATAAGCAATAGCGTTGGTGAATGGTAAAAAATGATGCAATTATATAAGTATTCATAAAAAATTATGTCGTACTAGTATTTTAAACGCATAATTTAACATGTGTATACTTACAAGTACGTCTGCCCGATCTTCCAGATCTAAAATCAGCATACAGGCTACTTATATACCGGACAAGAACAGAAGCAATATGTTGTATTGTCGTCGTATTTGAAGTTAAATTTTGCTGTCCAGAAACCGTAATAAGATCAATTAAGGTTGTTTGCTTCACAAGCTCAATCTGATAAGGAAGTGCTTGGAAATATCCAACCATATCGATATCAGAAAATTCTCCATTACTCGTTAAAATAACCGAAAGATTCGAGGAATATAGTTCTGATAAGTTTTGAAACACAACTCCAATTGCTCTTGAGTAGTACATGGTTAGATTAGTGTTCTGACCTACAAGAGAAACTCTTGCTAATTATATTACCTCATTTATTGAATTTACATTTCAAATTAATTACTACTTGAATAATTAACATCATATTATTTAAATTTCTTCTTACTATTTAAACTCAGTGTCAAACTAGGCCTGTTTCTTACTAGTACAATGAGCGTAAACTAGTGTTAAACAATTAAAAACAAACTAAATCAAAACAGGAAAAATTTTTTTGGCTGAAATTCAACAGCTTGTGTAGAAGCTCTGTCTATCTTTCCTTAAACTTTGAAATATTAGCAAAATATAAGCAATCTTTGACACTAAAGCAATTTGTAGAATACTTTTCTGCATATCAGTGATATCACTTGAAGTGTTGCTGATTATTATGCAATAATCTACTCTGTGCTTACATCGTTTTACTGAAATTTGCATTACATTAATAAAGAATTTGGAGCTGTAAAAATTCTTTCCATCGTATTAGCGATAAGTTCAGTTGTTGTCTACATTAAAATCCTTTATATTTCGTTACTGCTGGTTGTAGAGAAAAAAACTGACCTTTTTTGAATAAAATTAATGAAAAAAATAAAGTTTGTTTTTACCTCTTTGAATTGTTTCAATAAATGGCTGCAAGAATTTTCTGACATCCATAAACACGCTGTAATATCTAGCTTGCACACAAGAGCGTCCCCAAGAGACTATCCCTAATTGTATCCAAGTATTATTGCGTTTACATTGATAGGGACCACCACTATCACCATTACAAGCACTGACTCCACCTGATCTACGACCACCACAGACTGATCTTGGTGAGACTCTCCCGTTAAAAAAGCTAAAACTATTGCATTCTTGAAGACTAATAACATCAAGTTTCACCTGTTGTAAATATGGAGAAGTGAAGCCAGATGCAGTACGTCCCCAGCCAATCACAAAACATGTATCATTTCCGTTAAAAATATCATCTTGACTTGGAAGACAGACAGGCTGCACACGTTCGGTAAAGTTCAAAGGTGTCGGGAGTTTCATCAAAGCAACGTCATAGTCCGCAAAATATACAGGTCCGTTTACATAATATTTAGGATGAATATACATGGCCACTGACGTCAAAGAGTATTCATAAACACTGGTTGTATCTGTTCTATGATCTGCAACATTTATTGTAATTCCTGTGAAAAAAGTTGCAGGTATTGTTGACTGTACAAGACAATGAGCTGCTGTCAAAATCCAATATTTGTTAATAATTGATCCTGCACAATGAATAGAGCCTCTTCGAGTCAAACTAACTATCCATGGCCAAGAGTTTGGTGTAGCTTCTGTTCCTCCTACAATGAGAGACTGTGGAGACTGAGATCCAGGGAGTACCTTGCGCTTGCCACAGGAGCTCATTTGAGAAGAAATACCTGTCAAATTTTCATCAGATTTCTATTATAGTTAGTCAACAAACATTTTACTCTGTCAATAAATTTGTAATAAAACTTAGTCGGTAATACAAAAACTAGGATGCTCTGTCATTTTATTGATTTGGTTTACTTTTCTTCAATTATAATGTTAAATATCAAGTGAGTTGAAGAAAAATGGGTCAGTGCAATTTTAAGGACGTCATGCCGTCAGTTGTTTTACATCCAAGTAAATATTTTAGACTTTGACAAAAAATTGATACATAGTATTTTTCAAAATAACTAACTGTTTATCTTTAGAGAAAACTAGCTCATTGTTTTGCACGTGGATGTATATCAATATTAACTGCATTTTACACCTAATGATATTAATATCCTATTTTACAAGACAAAGCTTTAATTAATCGACAAATTAAGATAAATCTTCCTCCATTTAAAGCCAAAAATTACTGATGAGTATTTAAAATAGGTGTTTCAGCAACAATCAAAGCTAACAATGAGCATTTTAAGGTCAAAAGTCAGTAGTTCATCGGGTTTGAAAGGTAAAACATTTTGTTTTTATGTTACATTTCTGTTAGCTGCTACATGACGTGATTTTTCTAAAAATTTGTTAAAAAAAGTGGTTCGTTACAGTAAATTAGTCATAAATAAAGTGGTATTTGGAAAGTTTTTTTTATCAGAAGTAATTAAAACATTGAAATCGAATTACTTGAGAGGTAAAATTTTATTAATGTAAACTTTCTTCTAGCCGGCATCATAGCCTACATTTATAATAGTGTCGGTATCAACAGTTTATTTGAAAATTGACTAAGAAGTTGAAAAAGGAAAAAATAAAATTGTGAATGATTTATGTCATAGTCTTCTTTATGGAATAAGTGCTAATATGTCTTCCAAGCAATTTCGCAAAACTTTTCGTCTCTCAAATCTTATCTAAAGCATAAACATCTGTTCAAAGTAAATTGGCACTGTTCATGAGTCACTTATCCAGGAAAGTTCAAATCTAGAATAACTAAAAGAGAAACTGATATCCCAAGGATAGAGATATTAAAGTATAGAGACTAAGAGCATATTGATAATAGGAAAAATATTTAAATTTTAGGAGATAACAATAAATAAAATAATATTATTCCAATGCTTATCAAAATGGCTTTGCTAAATTGTTGGAGATGTATTAGAGTTAGGGACAATCTAAAGGTTTATGGCTAGAGGTAAGGTTTGGAGTTATCTTTAAAACAAAGCAAGCCCGTTTTTTACTTAAAACAAGAATCTTTTTGTGCTCAATCTCTGTAAGGAAAAACAGTTAAAGTACAAATAGCTTGAGCCCGAGAGTATCGTTGCTTGTTTTTAAATGTAGATCGTCATTGTGTAGGTTAGTATAGAGTTATAGGAAGGACTGTAAGTGTTGATGTTGATTGACTTTTCCACAACATTAGTGGTAGTTATCTTCAAAGTCAATTTGAGTTCTCAGAACAGAAATCTATACTGAACTAGACGTTCTACATTTACAAAAATTTAAAGAAAAACAGTTAATGGAATAGTTTTCTCTAAAGCTATGAATAATAATTTTGAGAAAATCTGAATTTTAGGTTTAGAAGATCGGGCAAGCCTTGCCACTGGACATAGGTAAGAGTTAGTGTTACAAGTTCTGTAAGCAGCAACTGCTTTCTAGAATAGTCTGCGAATTGCACTTGTCAATAAGTGGTTATACTTTCTCATGTACTTTATCACCTCTCGCATCTTATATAGTTTATTAATTGTGTTGATGCTACAAAGTCTGTCACAAGTCGAGTTTGTTCACTTAAATGTTTTGGTTATAAGTGTTATTTTAAAATGGGATTTATTTGAAAAGTAGTGATTTTCAAATGTTGGCGGGAATCTTATAAATAAAATTGCCTTATTGGTTCAGAAATGACAAGAGAACTGTCTTTACTGTACATTTTTAAGAACTTAGTCACAACGGCAACAGTAACTTAAGACAATCAAAACCTTCAAAAACTACCTTGTTTGACACATTCTCCAAGAACAACTGAAATATCATCTAAGGCAACATAACCTGGGTATGACTCGACGAGTACTTTTAAGACTATCTATAAAACAAGGAAAATTTTATTAAAACACCCTAAAATGCGCATAAAGACGACGAGTTTTTAAGAATAAACATGTTTCGACATCGCATGATGCCATCTTCAGTATAAATGAATAATTACATAAATAATACAAGGTTTATATAAAAGTGATATGTACAGTGACATAAATATATAAATATGGATAAATTTTAACAATGATAAGGAAATGACATAAATTATTGGAAGCATGTTACAAACCAAATATTGTGTTAAATCAAAAAACTTGAACATCGAGGTTAGGGTTAATTAGTTTTAATTGTTAGTATGGAGTGCTTCTTTTAACTTAAGGGAGAACGAGGTGTCTGCAGTGTCGATTATTTTGAAGCAAGTGGGTGAATAGTTGGTTTTACATGAATGAGATTTAAGAAGGTGCCGGTAAATATGAAAGTTTTTGTCTGTTGTGGTATGTTTCCTGATTCTGGTGGATAAATGGCTCAAAGTTTCGCCGGTGTATCGGGAATTACATCCCGTGCAATTGAATTTATATACCACCATGCATTTAAGTGAATCAGGGATTGGGACTTTTAATGTTTAGAAAAAACAACACAAAAAATGAAAACCAGAAAAATTACCTTTACTACGACCCATAGTTTCATCAATTAATGCATACAATTATAATCTAGCTAAGTATTATAGTTCTCTACTAAAACCAATTATACCAGAGGACCAGTACACAAAAAAGATTCTTTTAGTTTCTTCGACGACCTCTCATCTTTCAACTCATCAAACTTCTTTTTAAAAATTCTTCATCTCCTACGAGGTGAAGAATATCAACCTAGCAACTGACGCAATATTCACTCACAACTCCAGGTTAAATATGCACAAGACAGACCTCACACAACTGTTTTTAGTAAGAACAGCACAGACGCATTTTTTATTTGATTGAAAATTTTCTGACGAGGACATAAAGTTTTATAATTACATTAACATACAGCACGCAAACATTTCCAATTTTCGTTGGAAACTTAACAACAAGATCAACTGCTACTTCTTGACATTTTACTAACAAAAGCCTATGACAACTGTACTAAGTTTACATATAACAAACCAACATACACAGGACTTCTGACGAACTATTTTGATTTCACGTCACTTTCATACAAAACCGCACTTATACGCATACTTATCGACAGAGCATACAATCTTAACAATACAAACATTGGCTTTCAACGAGACATAAACAAAAATTCCAAAATAATAATTCTATAATTTAAGCTACCATACATGGTACATTACCCACGACATACACAGCGCACACTTACCAACATTATGAAACGCTTCTGTACAGATATTTACATTCGAGTAGTTTTCACATCATTCAAAATCAAAAACCTTTTCTCACTCAAAGACCCAATCCCTGATTCCATTAAATACATGGTGGTATATGAACTCATTTGCACGGAATGTGATTCCTAATATATTGGCGAAACGTTGGGCCATTTATTCACCAGAATCAAGGAACATAACACAATAGAAAAAACTCTCATATCTACCGACACTTTCTTAAATCTCTCTCATGTAAAACCAACTATTCACCCTCTTGCTTTAAAAACATTTACGCTGCAGACACCACATTCTCCCTTAAAATCAAAGAAGCACTGCACAATACCAAAACTGACCCTGACCTCAATGTTCAAGTTTTTAGATTCAACACAATATTTGTTTGTAACACGCTACCCATTAACTTATCTAAATTTCCTTATTATTGTTATGATTTATCTATATTTATATATTTATTTCACTAAATCATAATACTTTTATATAAACTTTGTAGTATTTATGTAATTGTTCATTTATACTGAAGATGGCATCATGAGATGTCGAAACATGTCTATTCTCATGAAACTCGTCGTCTATATTAAATGCATATTAGCAATAATGCTTCTACGAAATTATGGAAATCTTTCGTTTTAAAACTCTTTTTACCGAAAAAGAAATATGCAAGTGTATAACAAAAAATATAGCTATTTGAATATCCGTCTATCTACTCGCACGAAAAATTTTTCGAATTACAAACAGTAAATAGCAATCAAACAAGTAACACTTTTGTGGCACCTGATGACAAGCAGTATCAGTCATTTTTGTTTTTTGTTTATAGCTATGAAACCGAAAACTTTTTTTATAAATATTATTAGGTATTTACAAACTTATAGCTTGTATAGTTTTTTTTCTATTTTGGCAAAGCTATTTTTTGCCATCTGCTAACAATGATTTATGTGCATTAGCTATAATGATCTAAAGGGATCATTACGTATTTAAATGATTACAATATGTTAACTTTTAAAGATTAAGGATCTAACAAATAATTTGGTAATGGAAAATTTTATCAGTACGTAAGAAATTTGAATTTTTTTATGACTTATGCATTTCATCAATTTTCTATTGCACTACTTACTGTATAATTTCCATGAGTAAGATTAACAGTTGACTGAGCTTTGTTCCAGAACAAATCATGCTTTAGCGTATCATTCCACATGAGCATGACTCTTTCATTTGAGATCAAATAAACGCCAATAGTATTTGGAGCACTCGTATTGCCAGAGCTTTGATACCAAAAACTTAAGCATGACTTTGTTACATTTGCAGTCAAATTGAAAGTGATGCTTCCAGACTGAATTCTTTCGTTATAGTTTGTTTGTAGCAAAATAAAGTAACCTTAAAAGTAGAGAAATTAAATAATTAACAATAAAAGTGAAACAACGTTGAAGAATGTCAAAATTATCAGTTACCTAATGATATAAAAATTCCCACAACGAAATTTAGAGCACGTATAAAAAAGGCAATTTAAATAAATGGGAATAAACGCCTATGAATTTGTCATTAGGAAACATGAATCCTTTAAAAAGCTAAAACCCAATATAAAGCCATGTTTAACTGCGTGTGAGAGCAATTTCTCTTGCAACTTGCATAATTTTTAGTATGTACGTGATTCAATAAAACCATGGGAAGAACGTCAAATCACCCATTTTCACGTCCTCAAATAAACATAAACGCCGTTCTAAACTTAACCGGAAATACAAGCACGCTACGACACTCAATTTTCTCGTTATCATCGACGTCGCGTCATGTTTGCTAGAGCTGTCTAATGTTAGATTGAGGGGACCAAAAAAAGGGCTTCCTAGATTGGAGACTTGGGTCACCAAGTTAAAAATTTTTATTACTTTCATCCGAAAATTCGTAAAGTACAAACAATTTTAACAACTGCTCTTTGAATTAATACAAAATATAAACACCCATAGTTCGAAATTACATTTTAATGCCGAATAACAAGTTACGGGTTCTGTACGCTATGAAAAGTTTTGTGCCTTTAAGTCATACTTATATTTCTCGACCATGTTCCGTCTCTTGACGACGTTTGCAACTTGTGTTTGCTACTCGTAGTTTAAACAATGGAGAAAAGTTCATTTTAAAGTTCAAACAAAATTTTGAAAATCAATGACATGCATGAGTATAGCATATTAATCAGTATATAGTAATCAATACTGAGATTGCATTTTCTTAATACTTAGTCGTTTCTCCTACTATTAATATTTTAGCAGCATAAATGTTCTAAATAAATCACATGTATGTAGTCAGCGGAGTGGCAAAAACTTATCACTGAAAAGACGCTTTTTTTTAACGTTATTTGCCGGGCCGTAGCTTGGAAAAAAATCAATGTATCATATACGTATTAACATTTGGACATAACGTCAGATTTAGACAAATTAAAATACAGATTTAAAAAGAAAAAGATTTTCATAATGAAAATGCAAGCTGTACAGGTAGCCGGAAAGCCCCACAAAGGGCACTCGTGGCTAACTATTGATATCCGTAGAACAATTAGGGGCAAAACAATTTCACGCAGTGTAATTAATATCGATCTCTATGTCTTTATTGCCTTTAATTTGACATGCATTTTGTGCAGGTATTGTAGATATAATAACGTTTAGCTTTTGGGCATGATTTCTTTTTTCTTTGTACAAGTTAAACAAATTATCCGTTTTACATATATTTCCCATCGCCATTGTTATGGATTCTTTGTTCAGTTTACATAAAGTGTTTAATTTGTGGACATCAGCAAAGATCCGACATCGAACAAAAATGCTTGTCAAAACCGATAGTCGCCTGGCCTCCGGCCAGTGGCTAATTATACGTCAAGAAAGAACTGACCTCATAAAATCATGTGCTTTTACGCTTAAGTATTTAGCCTACTGGATGAGCCGCTATTGATAAAGTTTTGTTAAAAAGTAATTTGTCCTTACCTTAACACAAAAGTTGTTAAGGTATTCTAATCAGAATGATAGAGTTAGTCATTAATTTTAGTTTTAAAATTATATAAATAGATCCTGCTCAATAAGTGTACTGAAGTTTCTTTTATTGTTATTATTTCTTCATAAAAATCTAGTAGTGTTGGTTATAGCTTACAAACTTGCAATAACATATCAAACAAAAGAATTTTTTTTTGGGGGGGGGGGTGGAATGAGGCCTTCAGTCTCTTATGCTCTGCAGTGCTTACGTGCAATAACATTATAGTATGTGTCATAGTTTAGATTATAAAATACATGACTTTAATGAGTGAACCTAAACATCCTACCAAGAGCGTATTAACAAACTAACATTAACATTGTATATATTAGAATGCGATAGAATTTAAGTTCTCAGAGCACAATTATAAAAGAAAGTTAAAATCTTTATAATTTCCACAAAATAACTATCACCGCTATTTCAAGATTTTATTACAAGAGTTTTTAGATGAAGCGTGATACAAGTCCTTGGTCATTCTACATTATAAAATTGGCACTTATCAGATTTCATGCTTACACTTGTCCACAATTGCAAAATCCTTGTTACGGGAAATCGTATTTAAATAGAAAAACTTTAATTCTTTCTAAAGCTAAATATTAATTCTTTCTAAAGCTAAAAGCTAAATATTAATTTACCACTTTTTTGCAAATTTTTGGCAGAACCTTACTTTTTATTTTACTTACTGCTTATAAAAAACTGAAACAATGCTATGTATGACTAAACATTGCGAACTTTCAATTAATATAAATTTTGTTGCAAATTTATATGTAAGCGTATAAAATTAAACGAATGCGATAAAACAGTTCGCAATAAAAAAGAGTCTATTCAAGGCTATGATAGAAATGAATTTTTTTCTTAACAGTTCCAGGACTTTTTTACATGTCATGTTCTTTGTGGTCTCTATAAGTTTTTATTGGCAAAGGGAAAACTAAATATTCAAACTCTAGATAAGACTTAACTCTACATACCTGTTGAAGTGCCAGCTGTATGATCGAAGGTGGGACGATTAATTCCTGATGCCCCATTAGTTCTTACCCAATTATCTGTCTTTGTCTGGTTGCAAAAACCATCATCAAAAATGCAGTTAATAGACGATCCTAGAAAAAATATTGAATTGTGACAAATTTTCGAACGAAATGGAGGTATTATTTGGCACGAGTATAATGCACTACATTGTAAATTTTTCTTACTAATTCAACATTAAAATTATATAACAAGAGTTATCCACTTACGTATTAAAGGAATACTACGAAAAGTCAGCAAAAATCCAGGACGAGTAATAATGACGTCAGACGTAAAACTTATGACAACATTCCCATCGTTAAATTTCTGTGGCCGACCGTTGATTGGCGAGTGACCGCAAATGACCTTTGATGTGGCACCATTTGACAATGACAATTTATCCCATACACATGTGGGATGTACTAATTAAATGCATTGAAGTTTTTAAATTCAAAATATAAGTTAAAATATAACTGATGAGGATTTTTTGTTTGTTTTTATTTTCATTCTATTACATCTTTTATACGCATATTTTTTGATATTCTTTGAAGTTACTAGAGTTATTTTTGTCTCTATCTCATATCATTAATGAAAATTATCAAAGTCAAAGTACGCAAGTAGAGTCTCTTAATTTAAACCTTTTTAATCGATCAGGACATATTTGTCTATCAACAAAGAAACGGAAAGTCGATTATGCTGTATTTGAATGGTAACTGAAAAATTTCTTTGTGTTTTTGTACACCGTTTCCTGATTTAGGGATAATAATTCAAATGATGTGTGGGCACTGTGTTAAACTTGAATTAAAGAACAAGATTTGTTATTTTATTCTTCATATAAAAGAATCAACAATTATTTTAGAAAAAGTTTACAAGATGACAAAATTTTCGTCGCATCTACAACATTGTTTGTGCAATCTTATGTAAACTGATGTCCGAAAGTTATTGTGCAAAAAGTTTTCAGGATTCTAACGTTTTAACGTAACATAAACAAAAACCTATGTATAGCTATCGATGACATTTTTTTAATTATTTGGTAGATACAATTTTACATGGAGATAATGCATAGAAATTTAACTTACATTCAATATCATAATAATTGATGACGAATTCCAGTGCTTTATCAAAAGGAACAACAATTGTAACACTACATCTTAGATTGTTACTGTAGGCATTAGGAAATCCAGGTGAGTAAATTCGACCAGCAGAAGTGTATATCATTTTATTCGAGCAAACACTTGTTGCAGAAGGTAAATCCGTTCCTAGATAATTTAGGACAAATAATGGTTTTATAAAAATGAAAAGGTGGTGTATGTAAGTATATAGCGAAGTGGGCACGAAGCAATTTTTCAAAACAGTTAATTTTAAAAATATTTTTTCGAATATGAAATACGAATGACAATATTCTTTAACAAATTATCGACCAAATTTTGCAAATATTACTATGGCCCATTTTTTGCAAAAAAGAAATGATAGAAAGATTCTTCAATAAGGTTTTTATTTCTTTAGTTCTTTTAGTTTTTATTTAAATTTCCAGATTGTCAATTTTTCTTTGTAGTTGCAAGTAGTAACAAAATCAACCCACATAAGATTTTTGACACTGTCATTGTCAATTATGTCAAAGATAAAAGCAATTTTGTCATAGAAAACTCAAGTTTATTGTTTTTAGAGAGCTTATGAAATTATATTTTTTAATAATTATCCAATTATTTATGGAAAGTCTCGTCAAAAATTTACATTTGATTGATTTAGACAAAGGTAAACAGTAGATAAATGAAAAAGCGATTGTAACGAGTGAAGTATTTACTTTCCCAAATAATTCATAATAAATAATCGAAAATATTGCTGAATATAAATTATGCATAGATAAAAAAAATTGCAGGGTTTTTTGTCAACAGAGCTACAGAGGCTTGGAGTCAAGAGATATTTCGTTTCATTTGTGTTACAATTAAACTGGAACAACGTGAAAAGCCTTAGATTAAAAAAATGATTCTTTTAAGTTAAGATAGATCATGTAGCTGCATTTGCTTGGGGCTGTAACACATTTGAGTTACACTAACTAATTTTGTATTCTTATTTGTCTTTAACAGCTTTATGGTAAAACTCTACATTTGTTTTTGCAAACAAATTTGTATCATTACTTTTGTTTTTGTATGGTGTGCATTTGTATATAAAGCACCGTTACATACTTACGATAGAAACTTGCAAATGTAAGATTAAATCCTTCCATAGGTGCCGTTCCACTTGATCTGAATGTCAATGTTACAACATTGGTATATGGTGTAAATGTTAAAGAGGTCTCGTTGCCACAGAATTGTTTTGATGTTCCACCAGATATAGTAATGGAATCCAAACATATTATTTGGTTACCTGTTAAATTCATTTATCTTGTTATATCAATGAAAGTTTAATTTTGCTTATTTTGATGCCAAAAGGACCAAACATAAATGGTAGTAATGAATTTCCAGTAAAGTCTGACAATGTAGTAATGCAAAAATTAATATAAAAAGTGAATGAGTTTTTGGCTACTTTGTAAACTTTTGGTCAATTTTTTAACAGATTTATTTAATCAGTAGTTTATTCATACTTCATCAGTGAACAATAGTCAAACATACTTACCATTTTTTATATGTTTTAAATTTATATACGAAACATTGAACTTCACTGCGAAGTTTAAGGGTTGCCTGATTGTTAAGATACAGGTCCTGCTTCCAAAGCCATTCGGATAGTTTGGAGATACGATAGATCCTGTCGTTGAGTTGATTGTTGAATTAGAACAGATGTTGATGCCCCTCTCTTAAGAGAAATTTATTTCTAAGAAACTGTTTTTAAAGATTAAATGTTTATTAAAAATAATAATTATTACATTTTTCTATGAAAAAATTATTTTTGAGTGAGCTATACATAAAAAATACTTTAAAGACCAGCAAAAGCAAATTTATAACTTCATGCAAATATTCAAATACTCAAATATTCTTATATTGCATCCTACATAATTATGTGAATATCAGATCCAAAGTTCATTACCTAATAAATTGTTTGTATAAAATCATTAAAAAATTCAGAATAAAAATAAAAGAGTAATAACTCACGATAAAAGCTCGAAGGTGTAGAAGAATTCACTGCAATTGTTGACGAGTACCCTATAAATTCAGAAAAAAAATTTGAAAAATTGTCAGTCGTTAATTTGCCCATTTTATATATTTATTCATTTGCATTTAAATTACTTCAATATCGTAAGTCCTGTGTGTTTTGGAGATGTAAAGAAAGTAGCTATAACTAATGAGAATTCCAAAATATGTGAGCAGTCCTCACCGTAGGAAATCGTCGGAGTTGGATAAATCGTTGATGAAATGACAGTAACACCTAAAATACAAAAATTTTTAAAGCTAGCAGTGCAAGTTTATATTATGAATAACTTAATTGCACTGCTGTGAAGTACACAATGTTTATAAATGCTTTAATGAAAATTTATTGTCTACTTAGCTACAAACATATAAAAAAATAAAAAAATAAGAAAAGAGAGTCGTAAGCATCAACATAATGAATTAGGAGGACTAAATTAGGAAATTAAATATTTCTATTTGCATCTCGTTAAAAAATTTTTAAAGTCATGATTGCAAATGATGGCAAAGGAGCTAGTGGAAATCTAGCAGCGAACGGAATTTTACGATATCTGACTCCACTCCAGAATCCTATAGGTAAATACTTTAGCAAAGACTTTCTTTGTTTTGCTTTTTCTTTGTTTTAAAAAGGAAATTATTCTTGCAAAAGTCTTAAATTTGTCAAGCATGGGAGGCCTTATCTGTGTATAGATGATAATGCTATCATCTATACTTTAGCAACTATACTTTAAAGGAAGACAGGAAGCGTACAAGGTTATTGTACCTTATTGGGAAGATAAAATAATGATTCCACGTCAAAAGAGAAGTCCGGAAATAGGAGAATGGCATAAAACTCACAATAGAATGTGCAACAGAAAACGTTTAGCAATAATCTATGTATGTGTGGTGGCCACAAATGGATAAAGTATCGAAAAGTAAAGTATGTATATATAACAACTGTTACATAAACAAAAAAACTCCTCTTGTGGATATGGCCCAGCAGACCTTACACAAGTATTCACATTGCATAAGTTGGTCCATGTTCGGGGAAAATTTTCCTATTTATTGTAGATGTTTATTCAAAGTTTCTTAAGCTGCTTCCAACAAACAAGGCGTTGTCGAGAGCGGAGATTGAGAAACAACGCTTCACTTTTGCCACCGATGAATTTCGACAGCAGAAATATTAATAAGCAGAAAACCACAGTCTCGTTTAGACTTGTTACATCCAGATACGAATGAAAGAGTGTAGAAAAAACCCCAGAGAAAACAGAAAGAATTTCAAGCTTAACATGCAGTGTATCTGCGTTACGACCCCGTAATCCAGTACTCCAAAAGCAAATTGTAAACTACAGAAGAGGAGCCAGGTGTCAGACACAGACTGGACCAGTTCAATATACAATGCAAGTAGATGACTGCAAAGTTTTTTGTCATTAAGACAAATTCATTCACAGACAAACACAACAAGGAAATGAACTCATTAACCATAAGATTATAACTAACAACCTGATACTGATCAGAGAATAATGGGTGCTGAAAAAGCTGAATCAAAAGTAAATATCTAATAAGAGTTAAGATACGTTTACACACAACAATTTGTCGCGCGGACACTGACGCCATATAAGTCGTTCTTGCTATATTTGGAAAATCGCATGTAATAGCTTCAGAAATTTGCGACTCAAAAATCGTATGAAAATCTGTGGCAAGTTAAAGAGTTTTTTCCCGATGTTAAGTAAGGTGTTATGGCTAATGAAACAAGCATATTATGATTATTTAAAGATAATTTTAATAATGTTTTCTGTCAGTTTGGGAAACGAAAGTATCAAAATACGAGAGCGTTGTTGCATCTCATGTGTAAACGCACTTTTAGACATGCACTAGACATTTATTCATAAAGCTTTTCAGACTAGAGAACGAACTGCTACTTAATTTTTAATTTAGATAATTGACATTCGTTTACTTTTAAAACGTCGTTTTGATCCTGAAAAGAAAAAATTTTTTTATCTGGTGGCTTTACTTCCAGAAAGAAAAAAAACAAATGTATATATATATATGGAGATCTGTTCCAGCGAAAATTATATTAGGCGTATTATTTATAGCTCTATGCAACGTCGAAAACAACTTGGACCGTTACATTCCATCTTGGTAAGCTTTTGCATAAAATAAATTGCGTTACTCAAAAATATATTCATTTCGCAATTTTTAATAGCCAATATGTGGAGTGTGAATAAAATTAAAAAAAATTAAACTTAAAGAAGCAACGAGACTCGCTTGCAAGCTAATTTCTAAAAAAGGCTTTGCGCCTTTTGACCTTACTAAAAAAAACAGACTGAAAAACTTTTGCTGTTTCAGATCTAATTCCTTATGCCAATTTTGCAGATTCACTTGCAATTAATTCACGATTGATATCAAAATTGAAAATATGTAGGACATGGATAAACAGTAGAAAGATGCACTACAAACATTTAATTTTATAACATTGTATTATTTTTTTATAAAGCAATATTTATTTTAGATATTGATTGTAGTTATTATAAATGCCAACTTTTTTTATTTTTTCAATGCAATGATGACATCAATACATAAGTTGTTCCTGATTCAATTCGTTTTTATAGTTGCAACGGAAAAATGAAAGGTCTGTTTATGTCGTGTCTCACAAAGACAATTATTTGCATTACCAAAATATTTTACTTGATTGAATAAGGAAATTACCTCTACAGAAATAATTATTTAAAGTAACTTTAGTTTATTATTTGAATTTACTAAAGTAAAGAAAAAGTATTAAAGTTTGTGACATAAACTTTTGTTCTCCTTAAGCCCGGCGCACACGAGAGCTATGTGCTTAGCAAAATGTCATTCGTGTCAAGTGGCGCGAGCAAGTTGCTCGTGGCGTAGTTTTGACGACTTTTTTAGGCAGAACTGGCAATATCTACATGTTTGATATTTTTGCCGCGTGGCGAAATGCTTTGTCGATTTGTCCGTGTGCGGCGTCTTGAGCAAATTGCTTTGTGTTTCATCACAGCGCATGCTCAATAAATCTAATATCAACTTCTTGGTTCTTGTCGTAAAACATGGACGAAGCGGTGGACTATGAGGTTAATAAATGCGCCTTGCGCTTCTCGTCTCATAATCCACCGCTTCGTCCATGTTTTACTACAAGAAGCTGGTAAACGCCTGCGTCTACGGCGAATTAGCAACAGGCATAAAAGTGCTATTTCGTCTTGTTCTTCGGAATCAGAAAATGAAACAGAATTTAACTCATTTGAGGAAGCCGCCATTTTGGTTTGATATGAGATTTATTGAGCATGCGCTGTGATGAAATTACAAAAGCAATTTGCTTCAAGACGCCGCACACGGACAAATCGACAAAGCATTTCGCCACGCGTGGCAAAAAATATCAAACATGTTTGATATTTGCCAGTTCTGCCTGGAAAGGCAAAAGTCGTCGGAAACAGTACGGGCACACGAGAGCAACTTGCTCGCGCCACTTGACACGAATGAGATTTTGCTAAGCACATACCTCTCGTGTGCGCCGGGCTTTAGACTCGCCAAATTTCCATGTCTATGAAAAACTCGCTATCTGGACACATAAAATTTCTTACAGCGTCTTGAAAATAAAATATAAAAGAACCGCTTACCACATAAGTTTAAGAAAATAGCAATAAAAATCCCTTTTGTGAATGGTTCCAGCCGCATTCTACAAACCACATAAAAAATTTCGAGTACGATCAATATTAGACGTGATGTTCTTTGTTCAAGAATTAACAATGTTTCAATTCATAAATCTTTTAATGATGAATTAAAATAGAAGCCGTTTCAAGTATAGTTGTAAACTTTACCTGAAAAATGGTATCTGATCCTCTTGTGCTGTTATAACTAAAAATACAAAAGCAAATTTTGTTAGAATTGAATAAAAACATCAGAGCCTAATGCTATTGAGTGAAAATATAGAAGCAGTCAAGCATTTTGTTACGAAGACTACGAGTTGTTATAAATCATTAAGAATCTTTGTAACAGCTAAAATATCGTACTTTAACTTAACATTGAAATAAATATCTGAAGCAGCTTCACAAGAAAAGACAAAAAAATCATGCAATATAAGTGTATTTTTTAAAATTCACTCAATAAACGAAAGATAACTAAACGTCAATTATACATATGCATCTTGTGAATGAAGTATACCTTAAAAATTAATTCTAAAAGTGAATTATTAATTTTCAAAAATAATGACTTACCAATTGAAGTGTTTTTGGGAAATTTTAACTGTAAAGATCTAACGCTTAATTATGAACTTTTGATCTGCTCCTGTGTTATGATAGTTATGTTATTTTATGTGCTTTTAAATCTCCTTTCTGAAGTGTGTGGGTGAATAATTGACATTAACCAAGCGTATCAGAATTCTATTAACAGGAACTAGATTTTATAATATACGCAAGCAAAGCATCTAAAATATGTGTTTTTTTCGTAATATATATACGTAAACAGCTCATAATATAAGTACGGTATTTAAATTAATAAAGGATTTTTGTTTAAAAGATGATGACGATGGCAGAAGGGTATATATATATATACAAAGAGAATATTTTTTATGTTTTTCAATAATTGAATAGAATGAATCAAAACGAGATCAAAACAGCGCACATATATTTTAAAAATCAATTTTATGATTTTGGCGTAACTTTGAAGGAATAGCATGCTTAAAGAATTCCAATGTTGCTAAACACAGCTACTAGAAATATACATATCAAAAATAGCGTGGCGCCGCAATGCTATCGTTAAAATTTGCTGAACAAACAAATATATATGCTAATTATCCCACGCAATATTCAATGTCTGATACCAGTAGCACTAATTTCTCTGGGTACCCGTAAGGCAGACATAGTTCTAAATTCGCCTGTGTTTCTTTATTTGGCCTTGGTGTCGTAAATTTGCTTCTGTGACAAATTTACTCATAATAATAGCTCAAACATGCGTGAGCCCTCTGTTGAGGAATCCTAGCACCCTCTGTCGCAGAAAATTTTGACTATTTGTCGGTGAATGAATAACGAAAAAATGCAATTTCCAATGTTGATTATTGCCGTTCGTTTAAAGTAATTTGAGTCCTCTCACCATCGGCAATAATCTTCATACACGCCAGCTATCCGACATCGAATTTATAAAATAATAAAGTTACTCTGAAATACTTATTTTTGAATTTTCATTAGACAACAGATATGCAGATGCTACATGAGATTTGATTGGATATGCGATCGGCACGACGCTTGTCCGCTATTAGTTTTATGTCTGGCTTTTTGCAACTCGACTTTTGAACTTTGAAAGGAAATTTTCTGTAAAAGCGAAAAAACTCTGCTGTTTGAGTTTCAAATCAGCAATGACTATCAGATTCTGACAGTGTTACATGTATTACGGCTATTTAATCATCATCAAGCGTCTGGACAGCTAATGATGTTAGGAATTCATTGTGATCGAGGGAGCAACTTGATTTGGTTACCGTAGTGAACAAGTTCAACGCTAGGTTTCCCAAGTGCAGAATTGATCTCTGAACATGAAACCATCAAATCGAATGATTCACCGTTATATCTTACTCGTGCAATATTTATATTGCCTCTTATGTTTATAAATTATTTCGTAGTACATCACTGACTCATTATATACATGCAGTCTAAAAGAACTGCTCACCAGCAAAAAGTTTAACAGGTTAACATTGGGATAAAGCGTTAAAACATAAGATTTAAGTTAAACAAGACAAACATAATAGTATATCTAATAACTAAAGCATCCCCGTCTTACTTTGAATACAGCTTTGTATAGGTTAAAGAAGATGTTCAATATGTTTATAAAGCTTTGACGGAGATAATTAATCCTTGATTATTACTATCCAACATTACTAGAAAACCCAGGGCATTCTTTTTACTTAATATATAGCTTTTTATAGCCAACTACATGTATATCCCAGGATTCCATGCACGACTTGCAGGGCTGTTAGTACAACAGTTATTGTTGGGGATATTCATATATTTAGTTGTGTCAGACTGACTTTTTTAAAAATTTTTTTTAATTAAGTCAATTGGGCACAACCGAATATATGAAAAAACAATCCATCCCCCATTGTAGCATATTAGTTGTGGCTCTCAAAACTAGGGGAATACATTGTGTTGATTTTTCATGTAGATGTAAATTATTATTTCTAAACAAACTATAACTATCAACGATTTAGTTAAAGCGAGGATTGATGATAATTTTTGAAAATTTTGTGTGAAAAAATGATTTTCTCTCACTCCCATCGAGGACCTTGGCCCCTCCTTCAGGAAATTCCTTGCGTCACCCCTGGAAATATTTACATTAGCTGGTCTGAGTTTGCCGTATGAACAACTGTGAGTTATCGAGATTTACCAATAATTTAACAATGCCATATAACAATGCCACTACTCCATATAAGACGTGTACAAACAAGCTAAAAAAATTCTTAGATAGTGATTGCCTCAATGCAATGTTAATAAACTAGTTTGCAGTGTTTGTATAACTTGTTTGCAGTGTTTGTTGCAGCACAAATTAAATATTTCTTCAATATCATGAGTAGGTATAAAAATATATGTATATGAATTGCTCGTCCGCAAGGTTTGCAATAGTTTGTTGAAGACTTTAAATTTAAAAAGTCTTCTTGTTTGAAAAATAATATAGGATCTATTGCATGTGCACTTGGAGCAACAGCAATCAAAATTAATTGCTAACTTATGATTAGTCACGAACGTAGTCTGTTGGCTACATCTGCCTTTTTTGAAACATGCTCCTTAATGTCAAGATTATGAATAAATCTTGTCTAGCAGATTTTTACAACGCTTTCATTCGTGTTAATTAATTGCACATTCTATTTTATTGTTCCTCGCGTATTATGAAACCACATGGCAATGTTCATGCTCAAAAGACGTCTCTTTGTTATATTTCAGTTTACTGTTCTTCGGTAATGCTCATATTCCTATTATCATTGGCAGAAGATTTTTCTTTAAACACTGTTTCGGATTTAAAAATTTTATGACTTCATGATTCATATAATAATACGAATTCCTAAAATGTGACAAGCATAAACACGACGTGGCCATAGCGTCAAAATTTTGTCTATGTTTGTGGACAAAAATTTACTCGTTATATTCGCTTTTGAGGACCTGTCGACCTTCTCATTAAGAGACACATGGATAGCTATTGTTTTACTTTGTGGAGTATTTTATCGCATTTGATTTACTTCAAACTGCTGGAAACACAACATTTTCCACTGCATGGCAGGTCGTCGCTAGTAATGCTATACGCCATGTTGGAAGGCAATACTCGTTTCTTCGTCATCGCCAATATCAAAAATTCCCAGAAAAGTTGACGAAAATCGCAGCTTTAGATGAGTGTAGAAACAGTTTGAAAAGACCAATTTTAATTATGTTTTTCGAGTTCCAATCATGAAAGAGACATTTATAAAACAATCTCAAAAAAACAAAGTGAGAAATTCGTTGCGTAACCACTTCAAGTTAGAAATAAGTGACCATATGAGACATTTCATGGATGTGAAATAACTTTTCACACAACCTCAGTCAGTTTTAGCCATTTACTCGAATCCAGCTATTACTTCCCTGATATGGGCAGCTTTGTTAAAAGGTCACAATGACTTCTCTTCGAACCTCTTCATGAGAGTTTCGTAAGAAAAGGGTGAAAAAGTAAAACATTTTTAGGTGTGTCAAATTGCTCATAACTCGAAACATCTCAATCGATTTAAAAAAATTACCCCACTCCTTTTCCCACATACAACGAAAAAAGTTCATCTATTAAGAAAAATTTACCTAAATAATTATTCTACATTTCAAAATAATTGGTCTTTTTTTCACTTTTTTTTTCAAAAGCGTACACTCGCATGGTTATGGGTAATTGCACAATTACTTTTTTGCCTGTATTAAAAATAAAGATACAATAATGTAATACACCAAACTCCTGCAAAAATAATGCAAAGCTAAATAGCGAATGTTCTTCTTATAATCCAATGAACAGCCTTTTTGTCTACGTAAACAAAATAGACCGCTACCCCGACGAAAATGAATATACACCAAATACCCAGGTTACGCTTCACATTTACATAAATGATTACATTTTTCCCTGCGCAGAGTGTAGTGTACGTGATAGCTAGTTTATCATTATTTCATTGCTACATAAATTAGTTTAAGTGCTCCGTTTTAGGTTAAGTACTTGATTTGTATTGCGGAATAAATTAGTTCAAGTGATCAATTTATACTTTAGTCTTACCCTAATCATAACCCAAAATTTTAACGCTTTTTAAGCACAAGTAATTAAGACCGGAAAATTTGGAAATTTTTCATACTTTCAGTAACAATTCCCTCAGTCAATAATGCCCAAACAATCGTTTTGAAAGAAAAATAGAAAAATATGGTAAACTTCCCTTTCTTGATGTCAAAATAACTCGCGTTAATAGTGCCTTCTTCACTTCCGTTTACTTTTAATGGGTTTACTTACTAACTTCTATCACTTCGTACTACTTAGATGCAAACGTTCTTTAATTTTGTGTTTTATTCATCAATCGTTAGAGCATTACATGCAAAGGAGGCCTTCCATTGTCAAAGATTTAAGAGAAGGTTTCATCCCTTCGTCCTTCATCCTTTCAAACCTTTCCACCCAGAAGGTTTCGGACGAAAGATACGAGGAACTTGTACAATATACTGCACTTGCATTTAGTTCGGTTTAGTATAATTACTTATTGGCTTTGTTTATCTGTTGCTCGGTTCAGTCTAATCACAGCAATTGTTTGGTGAAATAAAGCCACCGCGAAACTATTGTTATTTCAAGTCGGCAGATCAATGCTCATTTGACAGGGGGTACAGAGTTTCTAAGGTATTGTATCCTTATCGTAGCTACAGTTGTAAGGAGCTTTTGAATTTTTATGCTTACACACGAGTGAATCTTGCGTTAACTACGTGTTAAAAAGCTAAAGTGTTATTAGCTATTCAAAAAAAAATTTTTTTTTTGAATGTGCGTTTAATAATCTAGTTTAATTTTGATGTATAATAAAAATGCAATTGGTAACACTCAATTGCAGATGGTGGTAGATAAATTAAAATATGTAATTGTCTTTAAAATGCAAAGTTCAAATTCTTGAAATTTTGTGGGGTTTTTTTTACACGTGAATTTAACATAGCTACGTTTTTAGTACTATTTCAACACACATGTAAAACAGCACGCGTATTTTTTCTCATTTTAAGACATTACAGTGTAGTGTTTTCACAGCCCATGTATTACCCTAACAAAGCATACTATGATCAGAAAATGTGTGTAAGTTAAAATCGCCCATTTTTCGTATGACTCGTAAGTTTCCCCTTTGTTGCAGCATTGTAAAATAAAGCGAATGTTTAATTTTATTCATAATTTTTTGTGAGTTTATCAAATGACTTTTGAACGCATTGGCTTCACAAAATATTAGTGAAAGATATGTGGCTAATCGTTGACACGTGTTATGTGTTAATGTTTAATATCATTTTGACGTAATGTTAATCAGCTCAGATAATTTTTGTAATTTTTATAAAACTACAAAACATTTAACATCAAGCTTAAGAACATTTTTTCTTATTCATAAAGTCTCCACTCCGGTGTGGGAAAAGTAATCGTATAGATTGAGCGCATAATGGGATGCAGCAAATAAGTCTAGAGTCACTCCAGAGGCGGATCTAGGGAATGTCAAATCAGTCAGTCGACTGATGTTTATAAATTATTAATCAAATTTAATGATTACAATTTTTTGTGATCGTTAAATTCCCGTTTTGTAATCGTTTGGATTTCATCGTCAAAATTCTGTTTATATATTAAAACTAATATAAATACCACCTTACTAAACAGATCAGTAGATTTTAACATATCTGGAATTATATTAACTGGCTAACTGATAAGTGGGGTGGCTCGACTGGTTCGACCGATAACGGAGTTCAAGAACGCTTATTCAAGCCATTATATTGGTCAATATCCAGATCGGTGGACGATCTGGAATAATCTCGACCGATAAGCGGGGTGGCCGGACCGATAAGGGAGTCCAATTGCTATCATGTAATTTGTTCGTTTAAATTTTTGTCTAACTGTGATTGGTTTGACGGATTTCGACTGATAGCCAACTGAACTAACATAGCCAAGCTCACTGTCTGAATTGAATGTTTGAGCGTTTAATAGTAATTCAATAAAGCATTTTAGAAACTACAATCAGATGAAATTGAGGGAAATCTTTTACAAATTCATATATTTACATGAATGCTGCTGTCCAGGCTGTGAATTTTTTCAAGAGGGTGAAAAATTGATAGATGAATTGTAAATGCTTGGCAAAGACGATCTCGCGAGTACCAAACATATATTACAAAATGGGGCCAGTTTAGTAGCGCTACAAATAGCAATAATATTACTCCCCAAATTTCAGAAATTAATGACATTCTTTCCGAACTTTTTCACACAGGTTTATCGTTTTTAGCAATTAATTCAGCCCGTAGTGCCCTATCAGCCTTGTGCCAGACAAATGTTCATTCTATACCGTTTGGGCTGCACCAACTATCCAAACGTTTTATGAAAGGCATATTTGAAATAAGGTCAACTTTCCCTCCCTATTACTCTATTTGGGATGTTAATGCGGTTTTTGATTATTTAAGAAAACAACCCAGAATGCAGAATTTAACTTTAAAAGACCCTACATGCCGTTTAGCATTTCTGCTTTTTATACTAAGTTTTTATACTTTCTTATACTATCAGTGAAGAAATGTGTCTTTGTAATTCAAGAAAAAATCAAACAAACTCGAGTGGGACACCATATTCCACCAATTGTTTCGAGGCTTACCCTCATGAGCCTGAGCTCTGTATCGTTCGGCACCTAACGGAATACATCAAGAGAATTTTCGAAGTTAACCTTTGATAAGTTATACGAAATCGCACAAACTGGTCTCGTGTGAGACAATATCGCGGTGGTGCAAGACAGTGTTATCAGCCGCTGGTATTAATACAAAGGATTTTGGCTGACACACTACCCGAACAGCCTCAACATCTTGTGCAGCTCTTAAACTAGCAGACATCAATCAGATTATTGAGTCGGTCGGATGGTAAAATACCAGGACCTTTTAAACATTCTACCATAAAGCTATCAAGACTTCATTTAACCTTGGTTCGACAATTTTGACACCGATAGAAAATAAGTAATATGTTTTTATTTTTAATCTGTAATATGATGTTTAATCGTGACTGCTGAAATTGTTGTTTTTTCTCTTAATGAAAAAATTTAAGTCTAATTCCATTGTTCACTGTGAAATTTACGGTGGCCCACAATGGACACAATACTTCCATGCAAAGTTTATGTTTTTCATTCAGCATTTGATATTTCCAGGCAAAATACTATGTCTTCCGTGGAGCATTTAATATTCCCATGAAACATACTATGTTTTCCATTGAACATTTAATATTTCCACCCAAAATACTGTTTTCCATGGAACATTTGTTGTTTCGCCGCAGGGGCGGATCTAGGATTTTTCAAACATCAGTCATAAAACGTCGGAGGCACTCCGCATCTGGCGGGGTCTGAGGCATTCTCCCTTGAGAAATTTTGAATTTTAGAGCCTTGAAAATGCCATTTTCAGCGTTTTAGAGCAATACAAAATGTATTTTGTGGGCATCGTTTTGCGTAAAAACAACACATTTTGCTTACTTTTTTTTCAAAAAACAAATGAAGTGAACAATACTTGAATGTTTTGCTAAATATTTAGGCTCTTTATCATGCCAAATACATGACTCATTAGCATGTCTAGGAATGTAAAATTTATTTTACAATAATGCTATTCAAAAACAGATATAGTCTTTAAAAATTTCTACCAAGATGTCAGGCATAGATCCCCCTAGAGACCCCCATTCAAACCTCTATGTAATGAGTTAAGTTAGAAATTTGGTATTACAAGTGACAGTTCATAGATATAGAAAAGCTCACACTTCAAACCATACAAGTTTATTGTAGCCCTTTACCCATCTCCACATCAGTGCCAGCAAATTCACCTTTTGAGAAAAAACTCAAGATTTTTTTCTGCCAAAGATTAAGCAAAAGTTATCACAGTGAAAATTTGCAGTTAAGGACAGCCTAATGATATAAATGTTTTTAAGTATATGATAGGTGTGCTATATAGCAATCACTAGTAGCATTGTATGTGCAAATACAAACAGAATGTAACCAACATGTCTTTAATTATATAATTACATGAATGTTAAAATTGGTTCATGTGTCATGCTTACTGGTTATGATAAATATCTTTTCATATGATCAAAGCTCGCTTAAATGTAAATCTGAAATAATTTAGTTTAGAAATTATAATGATTATCAGAAAAATTACCTAGTGATCATGAAAAATACTTTGCTGTTTTGCCAAATTTCAAGGTTTATCTGCATACATAGGAAGATATTTTTACTTTATAGAAAATGCTTTTCATACATCAATAGCCCTTTGGAATTTATGGCAGACAATCTGGTATGAGCCTTAGATTAACACACCTTTACATCTCTACATGAGGTGTTCAGTTAGAAAAGGGGACAATATGTGACATGGGACAACATTTCATGTATGTGAAATACTCAGGTTAATACCATTCCAGTCAAATTGTCAAAATAAAAAGCTTCATGGATCAGAAGACTCAAAATCACGGGTTATAGTAAACAGCTTCTCATGTAATCAATGTTAGTTTTCTCAAATCTTAAACAATATGTAGTATAACTGTCCAATGATTGAATGATCAATGATCATAAACTGAAAAGCCCCAAACATTTGTTTATGATAAAGTAAATAACAGTATGGCGCCTTATGGCTACAGATTTTTTGTCCATTGAAATATATTTGCAGGAATGTAGGATTTCGCTGCCATATAACGGTCACGATTCCCCAAACACTAAAGAAATCATAGCTAAAAGTCCTCGGCAACAACAATTTTAGAAGCATCAATCTGCTTACCATACGCCATATTGACATAAATCGCATCACACACTCACATAAATTGACTTTGATATATTACATTCATGCATACACTTCACTTGTCCTTTACTTACGATTTTGGATGTAAATTTCTGCTGATAAAACTCAAAACAATGTTGGCTTTCTTTTGAACATCAATGGCTGAAATGTCGCTCGCGAGATCGTCTTTGCCAAGCATTTACAATTTATCCATAAATTTTTCACCCTCTTGAAAAGATTCACAGTTTGGACCGCAGCATTCATGTCAATATATGAATTTGTAAAAGATTTCAATAAATTCCATCTGATTGTAGTTTAGTTTCTATCATGCTTATAAAAATTACTATGAAACGATCAAACATTCAATTCAGACAGTGAGCTTGACTATGTTAGTTCAGTTGGCTATCAGTCGAAATCCTTCAAACCAATCACAATAAAACAAAAATTCAAATGAACAAATTGTAAGATAGCAATTGGACTCCCTTATACGTCCGGCCACCCCTATTATCAGTCGAGACCATTCCAGACTGTCCACTGATCTGGCCATTGACCAATAAAATAAGCGTTTTTCGCGTTCATAGACTCCTTTATCCGTCGAATCAGTCAAGCCACCCCGCTTATCAGTCGGTTATTCCAGGTCAATTAAAATTCAACTGATCTGGTTACCAACGAGATATTCATTGGATTAGTCATTAGTTTTCACTAATAAATAAAGCTGCATTTTTATCACGAAGTAAATGCGATAAGAAAGTAAGAATAAAGTAAATGGTTTGAAAGTAGTTAAGGTGCAGGTATGGTCCCGGAAGTAAACGGAGCTCTTACCCGTGTCAATTAGTTTCCAGTCCCAGGAAGTAAACAGGGCGCGCGCGTGTAAACCGGAAACGATATAAAATGAACGAAGGTTGCTATTGGATGACATGATTAATTGAAACACGATAAAACTTAATTAAAATTGTCAATTGTTTTCTATTCTTAAAGCAATATTAGATCCGTTTTCTTGTTTCTTTTGCAAATATAAAAAAAGGAGAACACGTTACAATTTTATTGAGTTAAAGTTATTTGGTAATTTTTGTCTTACTAAAACGAAAATGGCTTTAAAAGTAGACATTGAGCAAGCAAAGAAAGTGAAGAAATCGTCCTTCGAATTTGAAGATGAGAGCCATGTTTTAGATGAACGCCAAAGCAATATACAGAATAAATTGTTAAAGTGCTATGCTACTGAAATTGGTTTTAAAATATACGAAATTGATGAGGAAGAAGTGATGAAATCCTTCTTTGATAGTTTACAAGACATGACTCCGATAGTAAATGGGCTAGAACTTATCAAGTACACTTGTAATGATTGGAGAAATATATTTTTGACAGAAAAAAAGAACAAATTAGAACATGAGACGTTGATATTCTTAAATAAATTTTATTGAAATAAACATTTTATTGAAAGAAACTAGCAACGATCACTCTGAAATAAAAAGAAATCAATCTTACTGACTGTTCTACTGTATCACTTTTCAAAAGATAAAGAATTATAAAAATACATACTCAAAAAAATCTTCTAAGAAGCGATCAACATCTTCGTCAAAACATCTAGAGTATAAAGCAATGGACATTACATAAAAAAAACACGACTGCAACATTCAGCTAGCATATTAATTATTTGACTTTAAAGCATATCGGACATTTGAATGGCAAGCATTCTACTAGCCTCTCTTCAAACCAAAGATAGATGTACTTTATGCCCAGAGCTCGGTGGACAGATCACCCATAGGTGGCAGTGTTCACACTGGCCTAAAACAATGAACAAAATCACAACTTAAATTTTCTAAAGTCATATGTAACATTGAAATTGTATTCCAATTCAACTTACTTAAAATCGGTCTAATGGTGTTTTGTGTAGCCATTCTAGCTGTTGGCTTTCTTTGCTGATGCCTTCGCCGTTTACTTGCCTGAGACTTTGTGAGTGCTTTTACATGCACATTATTGACATAGGCTCTTTTGTTAGCAGTAATTTTCCAATGGATCGATTATTTCTTTGGCATGCGTGCGTTCATGCAGATTGAATGAAGGCATTAAAGTATTAAAACAGTAAATTAACTCGTATGTCTGCAGGCCTAATGTATTTCAAACACCGCCAATTAAGATTGTGAAATAACGTGCAAGGTCATTGTCAGTTTTGGTTTGGAAAAAATATTATGTATCATAACTGTCTTAAAATTATAGCTATGAGTCTTAACAATTATTATCTCTGCAATTTTAACTTGTCATTATACTATGAAAACAAGCAAGAAGAAATTTTTCATCATTCGTGTGGAGAAAGAATTTTGATGGAAATATGATTAAAAGAAGCCTTAATCAAACAATTAAAAAATGCAGACAAAACTTAATCCTTGAGGTAATTATAATCGTTATGTATGGACGGGAGGCCAAAACAGAGAAAAAAACCTTTGTTTTTTGAAAAATACCCGGCTACGTGTGGACAAAATCTTAAACATAGCCAGAACCTGCGCATTGCAAAGTTAAATAATTCCTATTTTCGTATCGTTAATATGGAGAAAGGATTTTGATGGAAATATGATTAAAAGAAGCCTTAATCAAACAATTAAAAAATGCAGACAAAAATTATTCCTTGAGGTAATTATAATCGGCTAGCACAGCTAGAGACCACATATTTACGAAACTGTATATTTACTATTTTGGTAATTTCATGGGAAAAAATTTTAACAGAAATATGATTAAAAGAAGCCTTAATCAAATAATCGAAAAATGAAGACAAAATGGAGTGGTTGTGACATTATAAAAACTCATGCACTGCAGATCATTTGCATTAATTCGACAAACGTTTTGCAGCCAGAGATAGAAAAAAAGAACCAATGAAAAAAATGGTTTCTATTGAGAAGCACAGATGCTTTTGCAAAAAAACGGCGGTCTGAAACGTTTTACTTCTAACGAGGGCGCGCCTTCCTAAAGTGCGCCAAAGAAAAATGTAATTTATTCACGCCCGGAGAAAAGTACTTGCAGCTTATAGACGTGTACGATAAGAATGGTGCTGAAGGAATTCAAGCCGAACCGTTTTCCACTCTGCGAGTGCCAAGTGTTTGCATGTCTGTTGGTATCGAACTCGACCAACAATCCTGGCCGACCATACTTTCGCTGTAAGTATATGGCAAGTGAAAAGAAATGTTCATTCTTTCATTGGGCTGGCGAATCGTTTAAAGGAACTGGAAAAACTAAAAAACCAGCAGCGCCTAAAAGAAGAGTCGAGCACCAAGGTACCAAAAGCTGAAGAATCAAAGTGCTCCAAAATAATTGTCGAAAATTCATCCGATGTTGAAGAAAACTGATGTCGAAGGACATAATTTACAAACTTTAAATTTTAAATTTCATATAATCTTGATGTGTTTACAATATAATCTATGTATGAATTTAAATTTCAAAACAATTTTTTGCTTATTACATCATGACATGCGCAATGACGATCTTTGTCCATTGAGTGGTTGGAGTTTGTTTCTTTTCAAACAAAAAGCATTATCAAGCACGCCCAACGCCATGGGGGCGAGAAAGTTATTTTCGATCCGTGGTTAGGTAAAAGTTATTTCGTCAACGGATTTTGCGAAGACACTAATACTGTGTATGAGTTTTATGGTAAAGTTTATCACGGCTGCCCCTTAAGTCTTGATTTGAGCGGTGAAAATCCTTATCACAGAGGGACAACACTAAGAGACGGGTACAATCGAACCATTGAGCGTGAGAAAAGATTATTAGAGTTAAGGTATAATGTGAAAACGATATGTGAGCATGATTTCAAACGACTGAGACAGACACCGCAAATGCAGTATTTTCTAAACACATACGAATTCATAACAGACCTATGCCCGACTGATAGTTTTTTGGAGGTAGAGTTGAAGGCTTTAAGTTGTTTCATAAGGCTGAAGAAAACGAGAAAATATTTTATTACGATTTTACAAGTCTTTACACGTTTGTTATGAAAAATCGACGTTATCCTACGGGTCGCCCCACAATTATTCGCAAAAACTTTAAAGACCTTTCTAATTACTTTGGAAGAATGGATTACTCGGCAGAATGTCATCATTCAGCAAACGAGCGTGCTTTTTGGGGGACTTTACTACCATTGAAATGACTAAGGCAATTGAAAAAGGCTAAAAAATTTTAGAGATACATGAAATCTGGCATTTCGAAGAAAGCTCTGACAGCTTATTTAGCGAAAATGTCAATTTCTTTTTGCGATTAAAACAAGAGGCTTCAGGCTACCCCGCATGGATTTCCTCAGAATCAGACCAGGCAAAATATATCAATGACTACCTAAAGCATAAGGGAATTCTATTGCGTAAGGAGAAAATTGTAAAAAATGTAGGGTTAAGAGCACAAGCAAAGCTTTGTTTGAATTCACTGCGGGGTAAGTTTGCACAATGTAATGATATGTTAATTACTGAATTTATTCACAACGCGCTTGTATTGTACAATCGACTAAATAGCGCCGATACCGTGATTCACGATATGCAATTACTGAATGATGATTTAGTTGAAGTTATTTACAAGCGTCATTGTGAGTTTCAAAAGGAAAATAAAACAACAAATATTTTTATTGGTATTTTTACTACTGCATGGGTACGTTTAGAATTGTACAACGTGTTAGACCGATTGCATAATAATATTTTATATGAGCACCGTAGTTTTTGTTGCAACGCCTGATTCAGAAAAGCCTCCTCTGGGAGACTATTTGTGGGATTTGACTAATGGAGTGACGAAGGCGAGTACACTACTGAATTTGTCTTTGGAGGTCCTAAAAATAATGCTTATACAGTTAGTAATGGTAAACAGCATTGTAAAATAAGAGGTTTTACATTAAATTTTAAAAATAGCTTGCTTTTAAACTTTGATTCGTTAAAAGAAATGATTTATAACTATGTAGAAAAACCATCAACTGTAGTAATAGAAGAATGTAAAATAGTCAGAGCAAAATGGTCGCGCAATCTTGTAAATAGAAACCAAATTAAAAAATATCAAGTTGTCTTTGACTAACAAATAATAATAGACGAAGGTGCCGACACTTGAAAGTTCACACCATCAGACTTCTCCCACACACAATTCGGTGACGGATGATATTTTGTTTACATCCGTTCATCAAATTGTGCAAGAAAAGGACATGGAAAGCGGGTCTGAAGAGGAGGAAATTAGCAAGTCGATTGATTTAATGATAACCGATAACCGACTCCGAAAATGATGAAGAAGTCTTTTCCGAAAGACAATCCGATGTGGAGTTTCTTGACGACATTGATCACTCCGACAACGAACTTTCGTTTTACAGGCAGATTGATAATTACTCTGGTTAAACTTCATCATTTTCACTTTACTGTTAAAATGATCACTTCCTAAAATGTCCTACCTGAAGCATCATGGATGTCGTTTATTTCACGTATATATTACAGGTGTTTTGGTCGTCAATATAAACTATCGTAACAAGACGTATTATGGCAGTTTAATTGACCGTTCACGTTATGCATGGGCGAATCCGAGGGAAAAATAACTTATGTCGCTTCATCATTGTTACTTGTGTCAATGCATTCCTACTGAGTGTTACACATTTTATACTTCATGTTATCCATGGGATATATGTTTTTGGTTTTTGATGTAATAATGTAGACATTTGGATGAATCTCAAGACGAATGTCAACTTTCCAATTCCGCGCGAAGTGCCAGAGGAAAGAAAGGAAAACACAAGGAATCGGTTTATCTCTCACCAAAACTTGCCGGCAATGGAAAAGGACGTAAGAAAATGCTTTTAACGTGTCATTTTCTATCGATTGAATGAAAATCCTAACACATGCTACTAATTTCTTTCATCTCAGCCTCAAGATTTTATCGAAACAAGGGTAAGCATGGGAAAGAGACGTCAACGAGATCCAAAGGGATACGTGGCTAGGATACTGAAGGTGCGAGAACAAGACGACGAAGTTGTACCGTCAAAATACCAGTATCTCCCTGTCCTTCCCCAACTCAATTTGAAGAGGAGGGCAGTAAATGTAACAAGGAAGGCGGTAACGGCCGTGATGACTGTGGCGATGAAAACGACGAAGACAGCGACAATGATGGCGACGGCAGTTACGATGTAAATTTCAAAGAGGTCGTAGAGGGATGTATGTAAAAATTTGTGGGAATAAATTGAACTGATGGTAATATGGACGTTAAAGAGTTGACGGACGACAACGATAGCACAACAGTTTTTGACATTGGACATGGATCGTGAAGAATGTTTAACAATGTGAAGTTTACCGGACAGACCAGTGGGTTTTCACGAAGATCTATGTACAGAATGTTCGGGAACGCACGAATTACAGATGTCTCGTCAACACTTCTGATATGGTTCTTTCTGGCTGAGATTATTGTCACTCTTGCATCTCTTTCATTTACAGGAACACCATTAAGGTTTAAATTGGAACAATCCAACAAATGGTACACTTTTATAAATTTACATTTTTCAGTGTGGATTCCTCCTACTACCGCAAAAAAATCCCCAAAAGCAACGAAAAACTCATTTTATCGAAATGTAAAAAATAGCTATGCTGTAAACAATACAAACGAATGAAAAATTTGAAAACAGTCCTATGCTTGTGAGACCTTTAAAGTAAACCTTTGAAGCGCTTTTGCATGCTCTGTCAAAAATATTTGTTAGAGTGGGAAGTATTGATGTGTAATGAAAAGAGATTTTGTTGTTTGATTGATGTAGATAATTAGAAAAATATTTAAAAAAAATTGCTCATTGTCCAATGTATTCTTAATGTATGCACTTTGTCATTATTTTACAAATACCGCCCCATTCAAGCCAGTCGAATCATTCCTTCTTTCTTTGAATATGTCAAAATGTTTACTAGCGAGTGGTTATAAAAGTGAAAGCAGAACATGTTTGCTTTTATTTGCGAGACAATGGACGTACGTTTTAGAACACCTGCCAACTTTTATGTTTGTGGTCAAGGTCAGTCGGGCAAAAGCTATCTGGTTAGGTCGATGCTTTATAATTTAAATGAACTTTTTCATCCCGTTCCAAATAAAATTATTTACTGTTATGGCGAACGGCAAAGTGAATTTGGTGAAATGGAATCGAAAATTCAAAACATTTGCTTCGTCGAAGGATTCCCTGAGAACTTGACCGATATTTTGGAAGGATGTCAAAACTCTTTAGTCATTGTAGACGATCTTATGTCAGAATGTTCTAATGATCCACGAATGTCTGATTTATTCACCCGTGGGTCACATCATCGAGGGATATCTGTCATGTATTTAACGCAAAATTTATTCCCTCCGGGTAAACAATCAAGAACGATAAGCCTTAACTCCCATTATATGATCATTTTAAAACCCGAGAGATTTCTAGGTATTTCAACTTTGGCCCGTCAAATGTACCTAAAAATGTCAACTACATTTTGGAGTCATTTCAAGATGCTACAAGTCGTGCATACGGTTATCTCATGCTCGATTTACATCAATTAACACCTGACAATATGCGTGTCAGAACAAATATCCTGCCTGATGAAAAGCACATTGTGTATGTACAAAAGCGATAATCATCGACATCAACAATCATTTAAGCACTATGTCTAAGCGAATTAGGAACAATCTTCCGTATTTGCAAGTACTCGCAAAATCTAAACCAAAAGTTCGAAAGGTGATAATTGAGCATGGACCCTCCGACATTATTGTGTGCATATGTGAATGTGCTATCAATGTTTTAAAAGGAACTGTTCCAGTATCTGCCAGTCAAAAGCGAGTGTTGTCAAGGTACAAGAAACATCTGAGAGCACTAGCTAACAAAAAAATCTCACGAGCAAAGAAGAAAAAATTTTTAAATCAAAAAGGAGGAAATCTGCTGACTGCGTTACTACCTCCGGTTTTGACAGTGCTAGGTAGTTTGTTGACAAAATGAAGCATGCCAAGCGTATGATTCTTGTACCTGAAGATGTATTTAACAGATACGAAAAACAACAAAAACTTGAAACTAGTCCGATCATGATGAATATGATGAATAAAGACTCGCAGCTCTCACATATTCTTCAACAAGACGATATGAGTGACGATCAAAGACAAAAACTTTTTAACGCAAACTTTGAACAATTCCTTAAATTGAAGCAACAGAAAGATAATCAGATACCCATGGTACGCGTGGTAGACACCCTTGATGGGAATGAAAAAAACATAATAAGTGACAACGAAAATCAGACATTAGCTGACTCTGTCATTGTACAAAGTGTGCCAAAAACTATGCGTGAGCGGGCGAAAGCAATATTGCAGCGCCTTAGAACACAGCCAAGTATAATATCTTGGGACGGTTCTGGACAAGTCAAACTTGAGGGAGTCACCATTCCGCAATCAAACATAACAGATCTAATTAGCGATGCTGTGAGAGGAAGGAAAAATTTCAATCCTAAAGGGTCTAAAGAATTCTTTCGTGTTTTATCAAAATAAACATTCCTCGAGATTTGGTTAGGAACGATATGAGATGGAAGGAGGCTCAAATGGAAACTTCACCACGTGAAGAAAACGAAACAGTTTATCCTAGTTCATCAAAACGAAATTCATAACGCCCAAAGCTTCCACTACACACAAGAAAACTCAATTACGTTGGTTAAGCTATTAATATGTCTTGTAAAGGATTTTTTCTTTAAATAAAAATCGCAGTTGATATCATTTTCCTCCTTGTTGTCAATGAAAATATGTAAATACAAAATGCAAGCAATTAAGTCACACAAAGAACTTTTTTATTGATTATTAAACACTTCAATCTTTTACAAATAAGTTTGTACTTGACTGATTTCCGTCGTTAGGGATTACACTAGTTTCTATTTGAAAATGTTTGTTTACAAAATTCGATACCTTCTTATCGTTTTCAACAGTATTACCATCAAACATGCTTACAATTCTACTCATACTATGACCTCGCACTCTTTGGCTTAGGTAAAATATACAATATTGTCCACATACATCGGTCCAAATACTTTGTAATTTGCGTGCATTAAAATCCCAATCATAATGTTTCAAATAGTCTCTAAAGAATTTATGATAAGTCTCAGGCGACTGGCCATAGCTGTCGAAGAATTCGGCTTTTCGTTCAGACGGAAAGTAAAATGCAACCCAATGACTTCCAGGTTTTCCGCTGATATCGGTGTTTGCTATAAACCCATTCGGATAACTTTTGATTACTTTAGGTAAACGATTGGCTGGAAAAACACCAAGAAATTTCTTGCTTGTAACAGGATCCGATCTCAAAGCAGACGATATTTGTGAGGTGTTCATTCAACCAATGTAGTCATAGACAACATTCCTCTCAGAATCGATAAAGATCACGTTTTCAAACTCTCCATAGCACACAAGACTAACAGCATTAGTTGGTGCTGTTGAGAATTGTATGTCAATGGCAAGATTTCCTTTTTGCACTGTATTAAAATGTTCTCCCGTACCACACATATCAGGCGTCAAATCAAAACAGTACAAAGCAAAACCCTTTAGAAACTCGTCACGATCAATTCCATTTCCGGCGTTCAAAACATTTTTCCAGTGCCAGCAAATTGTGATAGAAATGCTTCTATGTATCTAGGATTGTTACCAAACGACAGCTTGAAAGGTTTAGATGGTAGAGATTCGCCGTTTACAGAAATGCCTAAGGATGAAACGTTGAAATGCTGGAAATTGAATGGGTTTAATTTATAAGCACCATTGAATGCAGCACTTGCAACAAGCCCGACGACAAGTGATTTCGGTACCAAACCGTTGAAAAGATTATCTTTTTGCAACGATGGGTTTCCTGATGGAATGATGAAACTTTTGCAGTCCACACGCCTTACAGGGTAAACGGCTGGGCTTTTTTTCAGTGCAACTTCGTGAGACATAGCTCTACTAGGATTCACTTTAACTTTGCGAACTTTTAGATAAACATCCACCAGTTTCACTTTAAATGCTGCATCGTCCTCGGATGCCATTAGGGCAAACTCGTCACTGGTACGGTTCAATACCACTTTCAAATCAACATAGCTAAGCAGGAGGCGTTCACCGAAGAAAACATCACAAAATATAGGGCCTCCCATTTCGACAATTGCACTTCTCGCACTAAACTTACTTCGTGTTTTCAAGCCATTGTTTGACTGGCGTTTGCTGGGTCGGCAACCTCCATTTTGAAGCTTCGTCCTTGTAAAACAACGCAGCTGTCAGCTGGGATTGTTTAGCTGATGGACCATAATTCAAAAGTGTATCGATATATGCACGATAAGGATAAGTTCCTGTCGCTTGGGTTACTAGCTTCCCTTTCAAAACACATCAACTTGCTTAAACAAACTATGCAAGAAATTGTTCACCGGTCCTACTTTAGCGCCATCGTCGAGATTTCCACCGTCAGCTTTCGTTACTTTTGCTCTGACCATCAACATTGTGTTAGACAAGTCAACATAATCTTCTGTACCTGGCGCTAAAAGGTAATCGGACCGCTTTCAGATACACTAGAGACAGGTGGATGGTCTATCCATCGCCCTTTTCCAAACTGGTTTGCGTTGGGGTACGAAAATATATCAAGTTCACTTTTGTACATTCTGCTGATTTTGGATGAACGAACTCCATATTTAACCGAAAATATCTTCTGCTTCTTTAGCTGCTTTATGTCTCTTGGCTGAATGGTAAATGACATGAGAAGACGATGCTTTTCTAGCTGTTTTTGCCTGTTTCTTCTGGGTTTTCCTCTTCCTGTTTGAGCAAACTGTTGTATACGGTTTACAGCTTTTTCCCTGTTTCTTTGCTGCTTGATTAACACGAGATTTTGCAGACTTTTTAAAACTTTTCCCTGAGATAACATCACCCAAAACGTTTGCACCTGTATCGAGGGCAATTTTACCTAGAGCTTTTGCGCCGGTTTTTGCCAAAGGTATTGCAGCTCTAGCCAATCTACGAAATAAACCACCAAGACCATAACCCATCTGCCCATAACCTTTTTGCCAGGATGCTCCTCTAAAGACAGGTTGTGATCCGTATCCTTTTTGCTGATCGAGATAATATTGAACATAACGGTTTGTTCTACTCATATTTTTTTCTTATGTAAAATAAGATAAGGATTGTTTTCTGAAATGAAGTGTCACTATCGACTTCCCTCGTTCAAATGCGATGGGATTTCCTAACTCGTCCCTTAAGAGAATTTCGATGTCCTCAAAGATTTTGTTTGCACGGGTAAGTATTGGATATTAGTGAATGTTCTTGAAACAATGTCTCCATATTTTCCTTGAATAGCAACTGCCTTTAGTAATTTTACATTGACGTCTCCAACAACTTGCGGTTGTACAATGTTGCAATATACATACATCATGACGGATCCGTGCAAATCACAAGCATAAGGACTTTCGGTTGTTTTAAAATCTCTACGTCTTTTCCGCCAAAGCCGAGTAAGACCGACATTCGTTGATTAAATGATATTTTGTAACCCTGTCTTACATGCACTTTAATTTTTCTGTTCGCGGGTCAAAGCTCAATTTGATATTGTCTTTTACTTCTTTGTCAAGAGTCTCGTTAACTGATTTTACTAGGTCGAAGGCTTTTCATACAAGCCATAGTCGACAAATACCGGAGTAGGTAGACCTGTTTGTGAGTTACATATATATGTGTATCCAAACCTTTTTCAACGTGTACCATGTATGAGGATATGTAATTGAATACAATCCTACTTCCCAATTACCATTTAAATTCACAACGTGAGGTAGTTTTACGCGATAACCTGAAATCTTATTCTCAGGAAATACAGAGAGAGATGCATTACTAGGTAATGTCAGATAGAAGTGTGTCCCGCTCATCTTTAAGGTATAATGTGAAATGAAAAAATCATGAAAACGGTTACGTTTTATATATGTATTTCCGATGCTGGTACCCATGAATTAAATTTGTTAGGGTAGCCAGACCACTTTACAAAATATTGTACATTGCCCCTCTACCACGTTTCTTAAGTATTTTTCAATCTCATAAACATCGTCTTTCTTGATGACTTTTTGAAGTTCTTTTCATAAAATGTTCCTTGAAGTTCGTCCCCTTCATGATCTTTCAGTCTGTATACAGGAGGATTGCGCGGTATTTTTTGACTTACAGTGAAAATTTCTTTTGAAAAATTCGGTAAATACCCCTTCTCAAACCTTCGTTTTATTTTACTTATTCGTACTTGGTTACCTATATTAAACTTATATTTTACATGCATAGGTTTATTTAATTTGCTATCCCGTATAGATTTTGCCGAATTCTATCTTCATTTTCACTTGTAACGTTGATCGGTTTTTCCTTAATGCTGCGATGCATGCTATGATTATAAGAATACAGTAGATCAGGAAGCATGTCAATGTATCTCATGGTTTTGTTTGCTGTGAAGTAGCGCCACATTTTAGTTTTCAGTGTACGTATCAAACGTTCAACGATGGATGCCTTCGTCTCGTTAAATGTATTAAATAAGGTAACGTTTTCTTCTGCCAAAAGTTTCTTAAAGTCTCGATTAAAAAACTCCGAGCCTTGATCCGTTTGAATGTGTGTCGGTTTACGCCCTGATGACAAAATCTTTTTAAAAGCTTCTACCAACGACGATCCTGTTTTCTTTTTAATGGAACAGCCCATGCATATTTGGAAAAAACATCGATACAGATAAGAAGATAGCGATAACCATCATTATACTTTTGCAAAGATTGCATGTCTGCAAGATCCAATTGCCACTGGTCGTCAATACCACTCACTACGACACGATTTCTTTCAAACTTTCTTCGAATAGGTTTATGCAAAGAGTATGCGTCTTGTTGCATGAGCCATTCTTTAATTCTTTCACGACTAATGTCATATATTCCTTCTGCCTTTACATCGCGGTACAAACGTTCAACACCTCCGTAGCTTCCAGGACGTTTTGGATTGAAGTATACACCGGCTAAGTACTGGTCAACGTTACTCATGACAATGTTCTCGTGATAATAATTTTGCAATTAGATGTCAATTTCTTTTAACTACTCATTATCGACGGGTTCAATGTTTTCAGTTACAGGCAGTGTTTCTTCTATCGCATTATCTGTTGGAAGTTTAACTGCGGCGGGTCCATAATTTTTAACAGTTTTACTTGTGTATCCTGCTTGCAAATGACCCTCAAGATTGAGATCGTTGCGTCCGAAACTTATACCCAAGCGAAACATTTTATGACGATTATGATTTTTATCCCTTTTTGCATTTCTATTTTCACGTTTGCTGCTAACGATTCCCATTTTCACAATGACATGGTCATAAAACAACTGAAGTCAAAATGCAATAACATTGAAATTTATATTTTTATTTTTTCTTTTTGTCAAAGCAATTACATAGTTGATTTGTATTTCAGTTTACAACTACAATCAGCATAGTCAAAGAGATGTTGAAAAAAAGGAGGACATTTTGTCTCCGTGTAAATTAACATTAGTTCTACCCAAGTAGCACTAAACAGTTTGTCAAAATATGTCTTGTGAGAGTTCGAAGGTCCACAGTTCTTTAAAAACTTAAAGGCTTCACATATTCCATTCCAGACATGTTCGCGATTAATTGTTTCGACTGCTCGAGCTGCAAAATTGAACCAACGATCTTCCTCAGTCATCATTTCTAAAACGTTTTGATACTCTGCCCAAGGATCTGCTTTACTTTCATCCTTTTCAGCTCTTCGTAGCTCTTGAATCTTTTTACTTATAAAATCGACGAAAATCAAATTGATAAGATCGCTGTGACTAACTTCTTCAAACTCAACAGTGTCTGCATGTATCTGATTAAACATGTGTGCCATATTTTTGTCTTTTTCAAAACGTCCAAAAGCAATGCAATAATGAACAACGCAAATAACATTTTTTTAAGACGATAGTTCGACTATATAGTGAGTCGCGTAATGAAATACACAATGAGGGCTTTAAGACATTTTATTGGATGCTTTAATAAATTAGATAATATTTCTTGTCAATTGTTTCATTTCCCTTTATTATGATAACCTATCACATTCAACATTCCCCCGTTAAGTTCGTTTCCGGTTTACACGAGCGCGCCCTGTTTACTTCCTAGGACTGGAAACTAATTGACACGGGTAAGAGCTCCGTTTACTTCCGGGACCATACCTGCACCTTAACTACTTTTGAACCCTGGAGTATTGTTACATGTTTGTAAATGATGATCGTCTAGGTTAATAAAGTCCTGAGAAGGACTGTTTTTGTTGTTGTTGACTGACGTTTCGACTAACTTAGCGGAAGAGGCGGATCTAGAGCATGTCAAATCCGTCGCGCGATTGATGTTTGAAATTCAAAAACTACCTATTCATATTAATTAAAAATTCATCAATTATTCTTACTTTATTATCGCATTTACTTCGTGATAAAAATCCAGCTTTATTTATAGTTGAAAACTAATGACTAATCCAATGAATATCTCGTTGGAAACCAGATCAGTTGAATTTTATTGACCTGGAATAACCGACTGATAAGCGGGGGTGGCTTGACTGGTTCGACGGATAAAGGAGTCTATGAACGCTAAAAACGCTTATTTTATTGGTCAATGGCCTGATCAGTGGACAGTCTGGAATGATCTCGACTGATAAGAGGGGTTGCCGGACGTATAAGGGAGTCCAATTGCTATCTTACAATTTGTTCATTTGAATTTTTGTTTTATTGTGATTGGTTTGAAGGATTTCGACTGATAGCCAACTGAACTAACATAGTCAAGCTCACTGTCTGAATTGAATGTTTGATCGTTTCATAGTAATTTTTAAGCATGATAGAAACTAAACTACAATCAGATGGAATTTATTGAAATCTTTACAAATTCATATATTGACATGAATGCTGCTGTCCAAACTGTGAATTTTTCAAGAGGGTGAAAATTTATGGATAAATTGTAAATGCTTGGCAAAGACGATCTCGCGAGCGACATTTCAGCCATTGATGTTCAAAAGAAAGCCAACATTGTTTTGAGTTTTATCAGCAGAAATTTACATCCAAAATCGTAAGTAAAGGACAAGTGAAGTGTATGCATGAATGTAATATATCAAAGTCAATTTATGTGAGTGTGTGATGCGATTTATGTCAATATGGCGTATGGTAAGCAGATTGATGCTTCTAAAATTGTTGTTGCCGAGGACTTTTAGCTATGATTTCTTTAGTGCTTGGGGAATCGTGACCGTTATATGGCAGCGAAATCCTACATTCCTGCAAATATATTTCAATGGACAAAAAATCTGTAGCCATAAGGCGCCATACTGTTATTTACTTTATCATAAACAAATGTTTGGGGCTTTTCAGTTTATGATCATTGGTCATCAATCATTGGACAGTTATACTACATATTGTTTAAGATTTGAGAAAACTAACATTGATTACATGAGAAGCTGTTTACTATAACTTGTGATTTTGAGTCTTTTGATGCATGAAGCTTTTTATTATGACAATTTGACTGGAATGGTATTAAACCTGAGTTTTTCACATACATGAAAAGTTGTCACATGTCACATATTGTCCCCTTTTCTAACTGAACACCTCATGTAGAGATGTAAAGGTGTGTTAATCTACGGCTCATACCAGATTGTCTGCCATAAATTCCAAAGGGCTATTGATGTATGAAAAGCATTTTCTATAAAGTAAAAATATCTTCCTATGTATGCAGATAAACCTTGAAATTTGGCAAAACAGCAAAGTATTTTTCATGATCACTAGGTAATTTTTCTGATGATCATTACAATTTCTAAACTAAATTATTTCAGATTTACATTTAAACGAGCTTTGATCATATGAAAAGATATTTATCATAACCAGTAAGCATGACACATGAACCAATTTTAACATTCATGTAATTATATAATTAAAGACATGTTGGTTACATTCTGTTTGTATTTGCAAATACAATGCTACTAGTGATTGCTATTTAGCACACCTATCGTATACTTACAGAAGATAATAGTCTAGTAAAATGCCTAATAAACATTTATGGCATTAAGCTGTCCTTAACTGCAAATTTTCACTCTGATAATTTTTGTTTAATCTTTGGTAGAAAAAAATGTGAATTTGCTGGCACTGATGTGGAGATGGGTAAAGGGCTAGAATAAACTTGCGTGGTTTGAAGTGCGAGCTTTTCTATATCTATGAACTGTCACTTGTAGTACCAAATTTCTAACTTAACTCATTACATAGAGGTTTGAATGGGGGTCTCTAGGGGGTCTATGCCTGACAACTTGGTAGAAATTTTTAAAGACTATATCTGTTTTTAAATAGCATTGTTGTAAAATAAATTTTACGTTCCTAGACATGCTAATGAGCCATGTATTTGGCATGATAATGAGCCTGAATATTTGACAAAACATTCAAGTATTGTTCACTTTATTTTTTTTTGGAAAAAAACGTAAGCAAAATATGCTGTTTTTACGCAAAAACGATGCCCACAAAATACATTTTGTATTGCTCTAAAAGGCTGAAAATGGCATTTTCAAGGCTCTGAAATTCAAAATTTCTCAGGGGAGAATGCCTCAGGTGTGGAGCGCCTCCGACGTTTTATGACTGATGTTTGAAAATTCCTAGATCCGCCCCTGCTTAGCGGTAGTCATCTTCAGAGTCAAAGTCATTGACTCTGAAGATGACTACCGCTAAGGTTGTCGAAACGTCAGTCAACAACAACAAAAACAGTCCTTCTCAGGACTTTATTAACCTGGACGACCATCACGTACAAACATGTAAAGTAAGAATAATTAATGAATTTTTAATTAATATGAATAGGTAATTTTTGAATTTCAAACATCAGTCGCGCGACGGATTTGACATACTCTAGATCTGCCCCTGTTTCGCCGTACAATATTGCTTATTGTCAGTGCGAATTTCAAACTTGAGCGTGCATGAGTTGAATATAATGCAGTTACTTGAAGTTTCGAGGAAATCTATTTGGTAAATCTTATCAATGAATCTTATAAAACACGAATCTGAAAGTGGAATTTTTATGACAAAATGTTCTGCCAAAGTTGTGGAAAAAGCTTTTGGATAAAGCCAAATTTTTCCACAACTGCGGATTTTGTGCATTATCAGATGTCGTTAAGTACACAATCCTACAGTTTATAAAATACAAGTGCACGAACGTTCCTTCGATTGTAAAATGGAAGTTGTTTATTCTTCTTTCTACTTAATTAAAATCTTTTTATCTATCCCTATTATTTTTATTTGTTTTCTCATATTTTTGGTTGTTGTATTATTTTCTGTAACAATATATTTCAAACTGTATTTAAACACAGTATTAGGCTCAAAACCTCCAAGCAATACCATTGGAGCAAAGCCGCTTCCATTTAAACTTTCGTAAGAAGAAATTGGAAGCCAGATCATCAAAATTTAAGCCAAAACCAGGCGGAAGAAAAGCGAAAATGTAAAAGGAGGTTAAGGTGCAGTTTGACATTGTAAAAGACAAAAATTGAGATGGTGCATTGGTCATGGTAAAGTCAAGGACAATAGCAATTGCAGTTGATGAAGATATTGATGAAAATGCCTTCTTGAAAAAGAAACTTATAAACATGTAAGACATCATAAACAATTTAGCAAGTATAACAAATATGTTCTTTTGTATAATGACATGTCAATTGTGAGGTATTTACCACAGACCTACATACCATTTGTGCTTTCAAAATATAAAGAAGATTTGTTGCAGCCATACTCCAAAATGTATTTCTGGCTATGTACAGGAGATAATTTTGAAAATTCAAATTCTGATGAAAGTTCTGGCAAGGAATTTGAAGAGATTTCAATGAAGTATCATGAGTCTCAACCTTCAACATAAAAGTCATTGGCCACAACAGGCTGTGGGGATTTCAAGGAAGATGCAAATAATAAAATCCTCCAATCCTATTCTTTGTCTTCTCAAAGTTCATTTAGCTCAACGTCTCATGTTTGTAGTGTGTCACAGGGACATTTTTCTCAGCGTGAATAGAAAAATATCTATTTCAGCATCAATGCGCTACATGTCTTGGATACTATTCACGTACAGACATAGAGGCTCATGTAGACATGTGTGCAGAAAGGTGGATAGACCCAATTGGCAAGTTATCAGATGACGAGCAAAATAACTTGGAAAAAAACTCATTGCTGAAAAGGAAACTAGACAGCCAACTGTTGCAACTATGCAAGAAGTGGTTCATCTAATTCAGGACAATGTTAACAGAATGTCGACCAAAAGAGTTAACATTTGTAGGCGACTAGCTTTTGCAGATTATGTGGATGCACGGAAACGAGAATGGTTTGCTGAAGGAAGAAATCTTAAAATTTGTTTAGCTGGTGAACCTTCTATTGATGGTGGTGGCCCAAGGAGGGAGTTTTTCACAGGTGAGAAAATCAGTGAAGATTTTTTTCAATTCATACTGCACAACTGTGCAAAGAAACCAATATGTAGTAATTTGAATGTTTCTTTTATACCTTGTTTAATGTTAAGTCTGTTCCATTGCATTGATTGATGTCCTACAACACATCAAATCAACTTTGTCAGATGATGTAAATGGTTATCCCATGTTTAGTGCACGAGCACTAGCAAATGAAGAGTTCATGATTGCTGGTGAATTAATATCATCCTCTCGCCAAGGGAGGACCAGCCCCATGCTTCTTGGTAAAGAATGTATATGATTATTTTGATGAAGGGGTAAATAGCATACAGGCCAACAACTGGTTGGATTTGGTTCATGATGTTAATTTCAAAGGTGAAATTGAAAAGGTAAAAAATATGCACTCATTAAGAAAATCAAGCAAACTTCACTTTGAAATATCTCAAAGCTGTGCTTAAAAAATAGAAAAAATTAACTCTCATTTGTTCTACTTATTAACATAGCATTCTTAATTACATTAAGTTAGTTAAATGAGAGAGTGATGAGGACCTGAGGAAATTACTTTGCTCAGATGACATGATGAACATTATGCAATCAATCGGCTACAGGGGTGTTTCCTCCAAGGAGAAATTGGCCTTACAAGACAAAATTATTCGGTATAAAACCATGATCATGTTTTCATACGTACAGTTCAATCTACATTGTTCATCTTTTTTGACGCATCAATATCGCTTGTTGTAGGTCGATTGTAATTGCAGGAATTAGCCATATGCTGGCAAAGATGGACCAATTAAAAACTGGTCTTACACTTTTTGTGGTTCTTCAGCAAATTCAACATCACCGGGAGATAATGGCATCAATGCTTACACTGGATGGTGTTGCTTATTTTTGCTTGACTACAGACATTGTTCTTGAAAATATGACTGTGGAGTTTAGCCAGGACGAAGCAAGAAAAGCAATTGGAAATAAATGTCCACAAATTTTTTTGTGACTATATTCAAGAATTGGACACAAAAGATGAATGAGAGATAAATGAAATTGTACCTAATTTGATGGCTTTTGACTATCTTACACACTTTTCCTTTATAGACTTTATAGTACTTCATTAAAAACGCTGTACAGATTCATCACTGGAAGCCACTCTGTAACACCACTAGGAGCAGAAAAGCACATCACTGTCAAATTTAAGCATGGCTGCCCTGCGAATTGTAAATGCCGTCCAACTGCTGCTACATGTGACCCAAGTATCTGCTTTCCAATTCACTTTGATAATACTAATGATTTTGAGTTAGAGATGAACAATCCCTTACTGGAGTATTCAGGATTTGGTTTTATATGAACTTGAAAACAAAGTCCTTCAATGTAAATATGATATTGTTCTGTTGTCAAAAGAATTATTTTTGCAAACTTCTTAAGTACTGCATATTAACTACACATAACTCGTCACATTATCAAAAACATTTGCAGCATCATTATAGTCTTCTGGAGACTCTAGTTGTTGAATGTCTACTAAGTAAATAAAATAGTCTTGGAATATTTTCCAATTTTCAGTTTCTTGCTGTGCAATTCTCATTTCAACTTCCTGCATTTTCTCATCGGGGGACTTGGACTAGACACTCAAAATCTCCATATTGTTTTGGGATGGAAAACAATGTATCAGGTACTCCCGAGACAGTTTCATGATGTATATTCCAATATAATTGCACTTCGTCAAGAGAATTTTGAACAACTCCATGAAAGGGCAAACCATAAACATTGTTTAATGTAGTCATCACACAAGTTCAGCTGCCTTTGCTAAAAAAAGTCTTTAAAAAACTGGATCTATCAACTTGTACATGACTTTTTAAAATGTGACCACCAGTTTTCAATTCTCTGATTATGGTTATATGTCCCTAATGTATGAGCTTTTCTCCTTCCATTGGCCAATTATCATTTGCTCGAAAGTAGCATTGAGCAGCAGCAATCACACCATTTTCAGTACCCACAATCAAATCTTGTTTAAAGTGGACAACCTCTGTCTTCTGATAGCATCAAAGTAGAGCTGTGCAACTGATTCAGGGACATTGTTTGACTTTACCACTTTACCATCCATAAAAATTTTCCGGCTGAAGCCATCAACAGCACCATGGGTAGGAAAACCAAATGGCTTCAATTTATCATATTCTGTTGGTAGCCAATTATAATTCATACGCTAACTTTTGTCACTGATGTAGATATATAAACAAATTTTACATGAAAAAACATATCATCAATATGCCAGGATTGATTTGGACCTTGAGAAATATACTGACGCCTTTGAAGCCTTTTCTTTCTTCTTATTATACTGGCCTCTGGGTCAAGCTGTTTTAGAATTTCCCGCAACAAGTTTCCGGGGAACATGCACATGATGTTTAATTCGAAGAATGTGCCACATCTTCCGATAGCCGGCTAATGAGCCTCCAGCAGCTTGCATTTCTTGCCTGAGAATGATATGATTTCAAACGTCTTTTGAGAAAACGAACAGTCATTTCAATACCATGTTTCGTCATCAGCAAACAAACAATGAAGTCGTATGTATATCCAGCATGAAAATAATTTTCAATAGTTTCTCGTTCATTCTCTATTGTTGACAAAATTATGTCGTATTTAGGGCTAAATGTGAATAATAAACAGAATTCAGTATTTAAGAAATATCTAACCCGTTTGTGTAGTTCCACATGAAGGACAAAACGTACTGTGAACGTGACAAGGAAACTCCACTAAGCAATGTTTACAAGCTGCCATATTGGTTCGATTGGGTTCGATTCGATGGTTTCGATCACAATGTCCTTGATCCATTTCTCGATCTTAATATGCGCACGCACAAATTTGAACGTTTCACGGAAAACAAGTAATATTGAACGGCGAAGAAACAAATGTTCCATGGAAAACATAGTAATTTGCGTGGAAATATTAAATGTTCAATGGGAAACATAATATTTTGCATGGAAGTATTGTGTCCCTTGTGGGCCACGGTAGAAATCTCATACAACTTGACATGACCTAGGCTAATGACGTGGTAGAATTGAAAAATTAAGCGAGACTTAGCTTAAGTTGAAGTTTAATTTTAATTCTAAGAGTTCTACGCCCAAAGCCATTGTTTAACAATCACTCCCACCCAACTCTTAAACTCAAACAATGATCTCAGACTGTCTTTGAAATGTGGCTAACTTGCGCATGCGTATGCTCTCTCATAGAACTCTTCCACACCCGGCTGATGACCGTAGAATTCAAATTAAACTTCAACTTAAGATAAATCTCGTTTAATTTTTAAATTTTCAGACACATAAGCAGGATTTTTGATATGTTATCTCATTCAACCGATAAATCAACACACAAATATGATTCGTATTTGTTGACATTTAGGCGACACTTGCTACTTTTCCTATACCAATGTTAATTAAAATTTTGTGCCGATTTCAAATGCTGTTGAGGCTTTTGACGTTCGATAGCTTTACACATTACAAGTACCAAAGCATACATTTCGGATTTCATTGTACAATGAGTTAATATTCATGACATGGTAATTCTAATATTTTGAAAATCAGCAAACATATTATTAGCTATTTGTTAAAGATTCAAAAGAAAAGCCGAACAAATTGCTATCTATGACCAGAGTGAACAGTTCAATAGGTAAACAATGCACGCACTATGTTTGACATGCAGCATGAGTGTTGATGCACTGTCGTTATGACTTCATGTTAATCCATATCGAGATGATTACTTTAATGCACTTAAAACTCGTCTGAAAATACATTTATTTGCTTTGTCTTTTACTCACCTGAGTGTGCATAACCATACTAAGTACAAGTGCGTATTAATCGACCAAGCTAAGCCGTGCTGTCCGTCGGATGTTTTTAGTTGACTTGAAATATTGCAATGCCGTATGCTCTATGCGCGTAGCGCACACACGAAAAAGTTCGGGATTATGACGTATTTCCGGATGAACTACGTGCGTCCATTTGCTGTCCGCCCCTTTCTGCACCATACGTTTTCACTTTTTTGCGTATAACATAGTGGTTAGCCACGCATGCGTGTGGTCACCCACAAAAACCGCAAACTAAAAAATCCCAAGTCGATTTCTTGTCCATGATAAGAAAGTGTGTGGGAAAATTTAAATGCATAACATATAAAATTCTTAATATAGCTATATCGCTATTAAATACTCGGTCCGACATGATTCGTTCAAAATTATTTCACTAACTATTTGTCATTAAAGAAAGTGATGTTTTTGATTTGTTATTACCTTTTGGTGACAGCTGTTGAAGCCAGGAAACCTGACATGCTGCCTGTCGTATAAGAGATAACCTTAAAATGCTGGGTCACCATCATGGTATAAAAACATTCGTTGATGCTTCATAAACGAGTGACTGAAAGTAAACAATGTTAAATACTTTTTTACTCATTTTATACTAGTCCATCGAATGGTACTGAGAATTTTTTAAAATTGCAATTTTTTGGTTATGAAAACTATTGATGACGTAATTGTGAATAACACGTAAATTTTTGCTTATTGTGCATATTTATGGCTTAGGGCCCCCTTGATTACTTCTTTTACATTGTTCTCTAAAACACTCTTAAAAGAAGTTATTACTTGTCAGAAAAGTATGTTTTGAGTACTTATTAGATCATATTTTCTTGTTCACAAAAGTTTGACTTATACCATACCTATTCATTGCTAATTAATTTTGCGTATATTAGTTGATTTGGTTTAGTTTGCAGAAGGCCTTTTTAACTGTGATATACATAGTGCATAAAATTTCAAACCCTATATGTTTCATAATCTCATGTTTTTTTTAGGATGAAGATGTCAGCCATAAAGTCAACAACAAACCAAGGCTAGACGATTTTGAAATTGGACCGTGTACTGTTATTCGTGGAGGGCAACAATTGTTGGATGGCTCATCCTACTGTTTGGAAACAGCATTTTTTGTTTGCACGCCGTGTATTATATCTTTTCGATTGAGTAACTCAATGCTCATAAAGATCTACTCTTTTTAGTGGATTCTATTCTGATTGGGCTTCAACAATCCTCAGGATGTAGAATCTTTTTGCGGAATTTTGTTAAATCGTTAAAGTGTTACTTTAGATGAAAATGTTAGTTGACGATTTAGAATTTATAACGCAAAATAATGATTTTTCTACGTTTTTTATTTATAATTTGTACATTTTCACATTATAAGTGTTAAATTTAAACATCTATTTTGTATTTTATATATATTGTCATGGCATATTTGTTACGATTCCTAACGTAATAGTGTTTAACCAGACGACAACTTTATTATAGATATAAAGTCAAACACATACAATTCGAAAAAGGACATCTTGTAAACTCAAATTTAACTTATAAAGTAAGAAAATTTAAACAGTAATATTTCAGCTTTATTTCAAATAATTTTTAATGATGCTTTTAAAATAAAACCGAAATAATACAGTTAATTGTCTTCTTTATAGCTTAAATTTCAATATACAAGATGTCTTTTTTGGATCATATGCTATATTTTACATCTATCCTCACCGGCCTCCCAATTACCCACCAAACGGTGTAATTTTTACCCTCTGCTTAATTTTAGTGGATTTTACTATAAAAATTGGGTGATTCTGTGGAACATTAGTTTACTCTAATTTTAGGGGTAATTTTTACCCACAGTAAATTTCACCCCAGTCGATAAATGGGGTAATTTTTACCCCAGTCGATAAATGGGGTAATTTTTACCGCAACTTAAAATTTAGCCCAGTAGGAATATGGGGTAGTTTTTACCTCAAATAAGAATTTACTCTGAAAAATGGGTCATTCTACAGAATTTTGTTTACTTCTTACTAAGTGGGGTGATTACTGCATAAATTCTCTCCAAAGAAGAACCGGAAGTTTGAGTAATGTACTCGGTGTTGTACCATTGTGTAGAAAATAAGCTTTACGAAGTATTTGTTCTACTCAGTTTTAGAACTTTGCTGCTCATTATATCACCAAACTACTGTGATACTACAATAAAATTATTTCTTTCCATGAATTTTGTTGTCGGAGTGAAATAAAAGACGTTTCAGGGTTCTATTTTCACACTGCACATCTTATAAAATTGGAATGCAATTCTTACTGATTAATTTCATCATAACATCTTCCAAATAAAGGAGATGCAAGTTTTACATTTTTCGTGGCCAATTCAAACACATTCTCATCGAGAAAAATATTGGACAAGCTGAATTTCTCAGAAATCATGATTGAAAGAGGTGAGATTACCTTGAAAAAAATTTTTGATGTTATGTGATATATTAAGTTGGAATATCTTTTGTAGTTAAAAACACCATTAGTATTCAAAATTTATAAGCTTTCTTTAATAGTTATTGTGTGGTCAAGTACAAGTTATTGTGAACAATTATATAGTGAATCAGTTACTGTAATTGCTTATTGTGGATTTACACCACAATAAGTTAGTCACAACAATACAATAGTTTTTCGGCCTCTTGGATAACATATGTTCGAATTGAGTTCGTCCAAATATTGATCAGTGTTCAGATTGCATATGAAGGAAGTCGCCACTCGGAAATGTGAACAGGACTTGTTGATAGCAAAAAAGATGGTGTACCTCTCCTGATATTGTGTAGACAGATGGTGACAAGGATATGACACGCAAATTCGCAAAGAGTTCCAAATTTTATTCTGTTTCTATTTCTATTTTATTGTTTGTACTTTTATTTCGATGTCTTGCTTTTATGCTGATATAGCCACAAACAGAGAATAGCCATATTGAAAACAATTGCAATCTAGAATCTAAATTGATTTTTGTTGCAACCAATTTAGTGGCAGCTTCCAACCAACCCAGGAAACCAGACAAGAAGCAATTCAGCAAACCCATGAGAAACGAGAATGAACATGCTGCTCTTTGGTATCACCTGATAAACAATTCGAAAAGATCTTCAAGCAGTGTAACGATGCATTCATGTAAAAAGATTTAATAAATATATCAAGATGGCGTCGTCGATAGAGTTATAGGTTTGTGTTTTGTATTCATTGTTTTTAATACTATTTTGTCGGGCCTTGATTTGTCATGATTTGTATGAACTCGTTGTTTGTTGGCGCTTAAGTCATGCCAAACATTTGTGATCTTTTACTGTTTTTTTTTATTGCTTATTTTCTACCAAAAACTTGACAAGATTTTTATGAATAGTGTTGTCATTATCACTGTTGTGTTTTATTTTGTCTCTTATTATGATAATCCAAGAATTTCGATATACATTCACGAGATTAAGAAGTGTATAATTCAAACTTGATCATTTCCAAGACGCAAAATTGTTTAAAGTACCAAAATGATGGATGTGACATCGTCTCGTTGCAAAGGCGAAGACGATGTTAGGCGAGGTGCAATGGCGTTCTTCATATGTTGGGAGGAGATATCTCAAATGAAACATTTATTCTTAGGCAGTATAAAGTACAATTTGAAATTATCAAAGGAAAAAGGTCTAAATAGTTAGTTGAGAATTGTCTGAGATATGCAACATGGCTTGTGGATGACATGAGGAGCGAAACTACAACAACAACTCCTTTGTCTAACAATAAACATAATTTACCTTAAAGGTTTGTGAATTTGGTGCCCTTTTACATTTTTATGTTACTCTAACTGCTGTTTCTGATAGAGAGCAAACTTTTCTTTATCTTAAACAAGATTGCTAAAGTTATGAGCAACACATGACCGAATGCAGGACAAAGTATGATGATCTAAAATGATGTGAGTGATGATGAACTCTTGTCCAGTGTCTTCCTTATAGAATCGGCAAAACAGACATGTTTGGAAGACAAGACTTACAAAAATTTAACTTGGAAATAATAACTCAATGAGACAAACAATAACAAAATATGTTACAATGACTTATTAGTTAATAAATTTTTCGGACAATTAGTGTTGTAAGTTGTTTGATGTATGAAACTGATACCTACTCATCGATAAAAAAAAATTAGATACCGCTGAACTTCCAATAAAAATAGTGAAACGTCACCATTAAATTTTCAGGTAAATCTAATTAAAGGATGGAAAAGCATGTTGTTTCTGATAGAGAGCAAACTTTTATTTATCTTACACAAGATTGCTAAAGTTATGTGCAACCCATGACCGAATGCAGGACAAAGTATGATGATCTAAAATATGAGTGATTTTATAAAAGAAATAAAAGATGTCTTTCATGTTTGCACTGGCTTATACAAACCTCGGAGACGTTTGTGAGAACTCTCGAGCATGGGCAACGCTTGACCTTCGGTCTCGGGCTTGCACTGCTCTGATCTCGAGTTCTCCCAAAGGTGTCCTCAATTTGCATAAGCCCGTGCAAACACAGTAAACATCTTTTCTTTCTTAAATAATATTTTTATTGCTTCCGCGCGTTATTTTGTAGTTTAAATTGTAGGAGATATGTTAATCAGGGAGAAACGGAGAAAGGGTAGGAAACATTCTGTTAAAATATACAAAAGTACTGGAGAAGTTTGTTACTTTTACTTTATTTACTCAAAACACTTTGCGTGCTAAGGTCATGAAGATCAAGGTTAATTGCGGACGCTGCAAGAGCAAACAGGCTGTTTGCTACAATTAGTTGTATTTTTTTCACATGCACATAGTGTGATTCACGTGCAGAGGGGATAGCATCATCGGTAATGCACAAACAAATCCCATGTCATTCAGACATCGTTTACACTAAACAGTATTTTCCGGATTTACTAAACTATCGATTAGTTGTTTTTGAGCGTTCAGCGTATTGTTTTGGATTCGGTCGTTCACACTTCGAGTTTCGATTGTCGAAACCTAAGAGATGGAATTGTTCCAAGAATGTTGTGCTTTTAATGCAACTAGTTTCATTTTTTATTGTATCAAGTATGCCTCCTAAAAAGAAAGCAAAGTCTCAGTCTATTCAAGAAAGAGAACGAGCGAGTAATTTAGTCTGGTCTGACGACGAAATCGAACTGCTATTTCATTATATCAATTTCATTCACTCCTGTGTTATCCGCCATCTTGAATTTTTTGTATTCGGATTCGTCCGGCTTTCCGTTTACACGCAGATTTTAGGGAGATAAAAACTTTTTGGATACAACAATCCCACAAACTTTTCCGGATTCAAAATATCCAGTTTCCTCATGCATCCGAAATAATTTTGTATCGGATTTATGACTGAAAATGTAAACAGAAAAATGAATCCAACATAAAATATCCCAGATTTACGATGAATGCGAAAACTTAAGCCCGAGTGGAAACGGGGTCTTAGCACGTGGCCATCGTCAGGGAAAGTTTCGAAAAAAATCCAGGTACTACATTATAAGTTTTTGCGTGCATTTTATTATTCTGCGCTTATCTTGTTAAATATGTGGATCAATGTCCCACAAATTTCAATTTTTTGACTTTCATTTGTTCGCCGCTCACGGGAGGACTTAGATAAACATTTCGACCCGCGGACAAAACGAAATTTTAACTTTGCTTCGTTGTGCTGCGTCTGCCTACATGGTATTGGAGGTCGTAGAGTTGATAAAGTCTTCAATATGACCTACCATTTATTAAAAACCAAGGTCCAGGCATAGTTATTTTAGAATTAGGGACAAATGACTTGTCAGAGTTATCTCCCGAGGCGGCAGGCTCTCGTATGGAAGAATTAGTTTTGTTTTTAAAGAATGACCTTAATGTGAGGACAGTAGTTTTGTGTCAGGTGATTAACAGGTACATCAGTCACTCGCAAACTCATGATTATGAATTTAACAAGAAAGCTGCAGTTTTACGTCAGGATTTGTCTGTTGTTCTGGATAAAATACCTGGCATTTTTCTTTGGGTGCATCGTGCATTTAATAAAGTTGGCCAAACTTTATTGTCTTTGATGGTGATCTTTGTAATACGCAAGGACAGTTTGTTTTGCATAAAAGTTAACGAGGAGCAATCTTGAAAGAAATCTCTTCTTTAAACTCTTGATTGTTGCATGTGCTGGCGAATTCCTTTCTTTTCCATACTAACATCACATAATGCACATTGTTCTGGATTTATTTGTTGTTTGGAGTAGATATTTAGTTTTACCAACTCGATTATTTTCCGAGTTGCAAATTTTTAATATCCCGAGAATCCACGGGATTATTTGTCTTTGGGCTGTACACACGGTCATGGCAAGCGTATCTCCTGTTGGGAAATCAGCAATTCTCCTTCAATTCCAGGCGACACTTCAACACTTATAGCTTGTTTCTTATATTGGTATTTATTTTGTTTATGTTGCGTTTCATTTGTCTCTGTCCGGTTTTGTCAGTAACAGAGTATGGTTTTCATAGAATGTTTAAGATGCTTCGTCTGGTTTCAATAAACCGGGGGCTAGTCACCGTTTCTGTACTTTTGATCATTTATATCGGCTACCTTTGTTTTATGCCATTCACTAAAAACTTTGTTGTCCTAAGTTGTGTAATTACTCCTTTTCATTGTTTGCAATTGCATTTTATCGTTTCCTTGAAGCTTTTAGCTTCTCCATTTGTTTCCTTTTAGTATATCAGTGTAATGATGCCTGCTACTAGACCAAGCACCAGGATTCAACGCCAAGCACAGGTATCGACACCAAGGCCTCGGGGTCAACGAACTCGTACTGGTTCTATACCCACGTCAACAGAAAATGAGTCGTCAGCTATGCCCGAATCCTCGATGTCATCGTCTACCGCGACCAATATCAACGATGCAATCATATCGAAATCACCACAGCGGTGGCTCAAGCTGTGAAAGAAAGTTTGCAGACATCTGCGACAGTAAGCGACACAAGAGAAGTACCTCTTAATAGTAATGAGGTTGATGCCCAAATACAGGGGCCAGTGACATCTTCCTTAGAACACTTGGCAGGTAAGCAGCAACTTCGTCAGGCGGTGGAAAGTCCACATTCTTCATGTAAAGATTTTAATTCAGTTTCGATTCCCATTGATGCTCAAGTAAGCTCAAAAATTAAAGCTAAGATCTGGGCAAACGAATTTATTGACTTCATTTCTCTTATTAGTTCAAGGGGCTGTGACAGTCAATATCAACTCTCAGTAACTCAAAATGATGACTTCATTCCCACCCTCTCTTTGGAACCTACTACAAAGGTTAAGCCCAAAACAAAAATTGTGATATGGACTTCTGCCTTTCAGATTTTTGTTGGGATATACACCAGTAAGTTTCCCTAGGATTCCCCTGCATTGATGAAGTGTTCTGAGGTTGTTCGCGCTTTAGCCGCGCGTGGTGCAAACTGGTAATTTTATGACACACAGTTTCATTGTATGCGCGGATCTCAGTTGCGCGATATGCCTTGGGGGACAACTCATTTTGAGTTGTGAATCAGAGCGCAAAGTTATAGTCATAATATCGTAAATCGGTCAAGTCCCGGACAATGTCAGTCTTCTCCATCGGAGATCTTCGTTCCATTGGCTTTTTGTCAAGTCTTTCACAGAGGATTTAAATGCTCAGGTTGCTCTTACAAACATACTTGTTTTAAATGTGGTTCGCAGCATCCAGCTAAAGAGTGTAATTTTCGTCCTTCAGGCAAGTTTCGCACAGCTGGAAAATCTGCAACAATTGTACAACCTTCAACCCCCCGTAAGAATAAACTGTTTACCACCTTTATTACAAGGATACAATGCCCAAAGCGTTTTAGAGTTATTGGAAGGCTTTAGGCATGGTTTTCCTCTTCATCCTGAGGGTGTTTATAGCCCCTTTCAGGCGCATAATTTAGTTTCGGCGCATCAAAATCCGGATGTGGTCAGCGCTAAGCTTGAAAAAGAGATTGCGGCAGGTAGAATTGCAGGTCCCTTTCCTCAAATTCCACTTCCAAACTTGCATGTTTCACCTTTTGGACTAAAAGTAGACAACATTGAGGAGCTAGGTATTTTTGGAAGAGGTTTACTTATCCCTGCAGATATGTTGATATGATTCATAGATTTGCCAGACCTGAACCACAGTTGTGCATGATATCGAATCAAGTTCTGAACATAATTCATAAACGATGACATCATTTGCTCACTGATCTTAACCAGGCATAGTTGCAACCAGAACACTTAGAGGAGTTTGCCACAGTTATACACCAAAAGGTTGCAGCTCTTAACAACTTCTGGGGGTTCATCGACCGGTCTGTTCATCCTGTTGCACGACCAGGTCGATTGCAACGTACACTTTATAATGGACACAAGAAAGTACATGCTATTAAGTTTGAATCCAATGCAACACCATCAGGCATGATAGCTAATCTTTATGGTCCAGTCGAAGGAAAAAGGCGTGATAGTGCAATGCTTGCCCAATCTGGTATTCTCAACATGTTGCAGCAATGTTCATTTAACATGTAATGGGATATTTTATGCATATATGGTGATAGTGCATACCCACTAAGACCACAATTACAAGGCCCTTTCCGAGGAGCTGTAGTTACAGAACAACAAAAACAATGGAACGAATCTATGAGTCAAGAGAAAATAGCTGTTGAATGGCTGTTTGGTGACATTGTAAGTACGTTTGAGTGCAGTTGGGAAAATATATGTTGTGTGTGCTCTTATAGAAAATGCAAGGGCATGCCTGTATGGCAAGGCAACAGCAAAATACTTTGGCATTGACCCACCCATTATACACAATTACTTCATGTAAATGAATAAAAAAGGCCATTGTCCTTAAGAATTTTTTCAAAACAGAACAATAATAAATTGACTTAAATGCAAAAAGTTAAACATTTGCACAATAGTTGTAAAATATGAAAGAAAGCATGAACTTCATATACTTTTTTTACATATTTACTTTAAAAACCTGAAACAATTGAGATTCGTAAACAAGTTTACTTTGATCTGTTATCATCACAGCATAAACAAAAAGAGGAGGCTGTTCTCCGGTAATAGTCTATGTCAATGTTCGTTTTCGAGAAATTAACTTATTCAAAAGGGCCATCATGCATGGACTTTGCTCCTGCTGGTGCCTCATCAACTGCGTGAACTGCTGTTGTTGATTCCTTTGCAATTTGATAAGCTGATTCAGCACAGAATTATTTTGATTTTGGACTACTTCCATTGCTTCTTTTCTAAGTTTCATGTCATTTTCTTTTAAATCATAATCTTTGGCAGTTTGCTGCTGCATTATTTTCAATTCCTTCTTCTTCAACTCAGCCTCTCTCTCACTTTTTTCACTCAAATACAAAACCATGTCAGAACCACTACTGCGTTTTCTTTTGGCCGTTTTTATCTCAGAATCAGTAAGCTCTGATCTCCTGCAAGTTTCATCAAATGATTCAAGGTATTGCTGTCTCATTTCAGCTGCCTGACTGGCTTCCTCCTCACGTTTTCTCATCTTTTCCATTAATTCTCTTCCGTGCTCCATATCAGCTTCATGAAACAATGTGATAATTTCATCCATGCCAAGTCTACTTCATTCTCCTGGCATGATATTCCACTTGCAAGATTTTCATCATGTATCTTCTTCTTATGTTTCTTTTCAAGCACAGCATATCGATCACGTACAGACCTTTGAGTTACACGAGATGTTGGTGTTTCCAAAGAATTTAATGAAGTAGCTATCTTCATCCATGCTTCTCCTCTTTCAGGAGATGCTTTCCTACTGCTCCATGGTTGAATCAACAAAATTTCTCATACAAATATCTGATCATGCAGCTCAGTCCATTTCATAGGAACACTAATTGAACAGAAAAATACGATTTCATAGCAAAATAGTAATAACCTCGAAGTATTTTGCAGTTAAATTATTCATCCTTCAAAGATATAATAAAAATATCGACAGAAGTACAAAAGCAAGTGAAGCTTTGACGTAACATGATATTTTAAAGTCTCAATACCTGTAAAATTATATTAAATAAATAGTCTAATATCAAAACAATTCACCTTGAAGTTGTTCTTTCTGAAGATATCGATTAGTTGTGCAATTTATTAATGCCATTCTCGCACAACATCAAATTAAAGAGAATGGCGTCGGACACGCTTAGCGAGAACGGCACTATTTTAATCGTCGCATGCGTACACGTATTTAGGCCTACGTTGCCGTTGGCGTTCGCATTGCTGTCCGGTAGAACGTAAGGTCAATAATATCCTCAAAACAGGCACGCTTCTCGGAGAATTCCTAAAAAGGAAAAAGGCCACGTTAAAAGAATTCCAGTCTTTGATTGGCTTATTGAACTTAGCATGAATGGTCGTCGTACCAGGCATAGCATTTCTTCGTCAGCTAATTGACATCACAAGGGAGGTAAGGTAAATCATTGCCACATTCGTTTAACACGGTCTGTGAAAGCAGATTTGAATCTTTGAAAATCTTTTCTTGATAATTTTAACGGTCGGTCATTTTTTCTTTCCGAATATTGGCTTCCATCTAATGTTTTGAATTTGTGCACGGATGCTTCTACAACCTTTGGCTTTGGAGCCATTTTCTGTAAATTTCGGTGTTACGGGGCGTGGCCTGAGCACTGAAAAAAATTAAACATTGTTATTTTGGAATTTTACCCAATTTTTCTAAGCGTATTGTTATGGGGTCGCCTTTTGCGTGATCAACGCATACTATTCAAAACAGACAACGCAGCATTGGTCGAAATTATAAGTAGATCTACGTCTCGGGACCCGACAGTGATGATAGTTGTTCGTCGCTTGGTGCTAGCTTGTTTAAAATTTAACATTTTTTCCGTGCCAAACATATCTCAGGTGTTTATAACCATCTAGCTGATGCCTTGTCGCATTTTCAGGTTTCAACATTTATATAGCTAGCCCCTGCTAACGTTCACAATTTACCGTCGATTGTTCCCGAACATCTACTACCGCACAAATGGAAGCTGTAACTTCTATTTTACTACAATCTAGTTTGTAGCCATCGTCGTGCTTGGAAATTATACCGACAATTTTCGCACGAGGCTCGTCAAAGAGCTTTCGTTTCACTTCCCATTTTACCGACAGATCTCAGTTTATTTATTGCTTTCTTGTTCCAACGTAAATATGCGCCTTCTACGGTGCTTACATATGTGTCCGCTCTGGGGTACTGTAATCGACTGGCGGATTACCCTGACCCTAGTAAAGCTTTTTAGATTGTTCAGATTTTAAAAGGCTATAAAAAGATGGGAACTCGAATTGATTTTCTGTTGCCAATTGCTTTGCCATTCCTTCGCAGTATTCTGCAAAATATGGCAACATTAACTTCCACTGTGTATGGCAAGAGGCTTTTTCAAGCCATGTGCACCACTGCATTTGCCTTTTTACGTATAGGTGAGATAACAACTTGCCATAGGTCACCTTCAGTTATCAATATTAACCAGGTAATTAAGGTGGTAGATGAAACTAATAAAACAATCGAAATTAAGATAACATTAAATGACTTCAAGCATTCGTATAACGAACGACCTGCCGTTTTAACGCTATCACGACGTTCAGATATCTGTCCGGTTCAAAGCTTGTTGGATTACATTTCTGTTGTAGATTCCTCTAATGGACCGTTGTTTCAACTAAGTTCAGGCAACCCTGTTCCACGCACTTTATTTACCAATTTCTTAGTTTCAGTGTTTAGAGCGTGTGGCCTGGATTCATCCAAATACAAAGGGCATAGTTTTTGGATCGGAGCAGCCACGTTTGCAGCAGTGCGGGGTTTTTCTGATGTCCAGATAAGTACGATGGGTCGTTGGCAATCGGATGCATTTCTCAAATACATTAGAGCTCCAAGTTTAAATGTTTCTTCGTTGTAATGGCTTGGGACTTACGGTGGCTGCATTCTTGTTTGGCAAGACGAATGAGCATAGTACATATTCTGTTAAAGTTGTGGTTAGGCGAAATGATCTTACTTGTTGTCGTTTAGCTGATGCGGGGGCTGCATGATTTCCTTTTGCATTGTGTTCATTCTGTGTTCGGATGCAGGGGCTACGTTCACAATTAACAGCAAAGCACGTGGAATTGATAAATCTTTATCTCCCTCATATATTAACAGTTGTGGTATTTTCATGGTTATTAGGTATCATCTTCTTAACAATTTGTCTTGCTCGTTTTAAAATCATATGTGTTCTTATATTTATTGTACAGGCGTTTCTGCGGCTGATGGAATGGGTCGGCCTCCTTAGTTCAGGAGGCTTATGGCGTTTTTATCACCCCACCTTTTCTGTGCTATACAGAAAAACTTTATTCGTAAAAATTTTGTTTAAATTGTGTAAAATAATTACTTTCAATTATGTTATATTTGTTATTTCTATTTTTTTAAACCGACATGTGCTTTCACACATTGCTAATTTCTATCCCAAAGAGAGTACTCTTTATTGTCATGCGCACAGAATCAGAGCTCATTGTCCTCAGAACCTCCTTTGGATTTGGATTTTGCTATGATTAAGCGGAAGCGATAAAGTGTTTTAACCAAATTTCTTTTTTAGTATTAGTGTTGTGCAGCATGTGCATTTTCTGAATCTGTCTTCTTTTTTAACTTTTTGAGTTTAAGACGAGTTTTGTACATAACTCTACTCAATTCAGGGAAGATAAGAGATTATTAAATTGGTTCAGATTATAAGCCGACGTTTTATCAGATGATAAAATGAAAAAGTAAGCTGTTGTAGAATGCAAATGATTTAGTAGTAGTAGAGTAATAGTATTTACTATACAACGATACGTAATGTTTTTTGCTATCGTTACTGTTTGTCAAATGATAATCATTTCTAAATCATAACTTATGTTATGTAGCAGACTCATTTTCTCGCAGATTGTTAACTTTTTATCTGACGAGCTTTGTCAACCATAGTGTAATATGACTGAGTGTAAGTCTATTTCAAACATTTATCAAAGTAGTGGTCGTTACTTGTAAGACCTATGAGTTATGATCTGACATCTATGGGTCATTTTAGTGAAACGTTGTGAACATCCATGATAATGTCATACGACGACGTCACGCATTTTTCATAATTTCATGGCTTCAGCTTAGTCAAGAGAAGAACCCCATCAGATAAATTTAGTTCTAAAGCATTGGTTACGCGGATAAGTTGTAGGCTGTTTTTCGGCAGCAAAACTTGGGATGTTTACAGCACTGACGAATGTAGTACACCGTCCATAATACTCTTATTCTAAAAGCCTTTGCCATGGAAGATACATATGTGATTAAAAACTCAAATTAAAACATTGTTGATCAACAACATCTCGCCATAATTGTCTTTGAGAAGCTAAGCTGCCATATTTAACTGTGTTTTGAAAAGTTAACTATGCTCCATAGCATAGTTAACTTTGACTACCTTTTAACTGCAGTTAGCACTAACTACTTTTTTATACAACCGACTTAATCGCGTGGTTAAATTTAAGTACTTTTTATCTGCAAAAAATGTAGTTAAAAAGTAGTCAAGAGTTTTATACAACCGGCCCCTAGTGTGCATGCTGGAGATACTGGATGCATTAGTGTGTTCAGTTAGCACGATGAGTTCGAATGTTCCTCTTGTGGTTTTACAATACCAGGTATGACATGATCTATATACATGGTCATTACCTTGTAATGGTACAGTAGAACGTATTACATGCTATAATTTATTTTAGAAGATGATGCTCATGAAAGTGACAGGTCTTACGACGAAGGAAATGTTGATGATCATGATGATGCCTCTGAATTGCTGTCAGAGCAGGAAAAACCTGACCCCGAGGTAGTATTCGACTCAGAGTTGCAGGCTTCTGTAGCAATTGAATCATCTCCATGTGAAAAAAAAATGTGAAAGGTCTATTAGAAGTGACAAAAAGAAGCAAAAATTATCAAAATATGAAGAATTTACCAAGTGCATGATGGAGTTTACAAAGGAATTCCAAAAGGAATCAGATGAGAAGTTCCTTGCAGAAATAAAACAGCAAGCTAATCTGCTAATCCATGATAATGACATCTTTTCTAAAATACTGATGGCGCAATGTTACAGTTAGTGTCTTTATACTTATTGATTTATAAAATTAGCAAGTGCTTGCATAATTTATGTGGCAGAGACATTCATTGGGGACATTCAATAGGGACATATTCATTGTTAATATCATTGAGATCATCAATATGATTTACTAGCAATTCTTGTCGAAAAATTTCACCATTAATCTTACAAACATTATGCAGAGCACAGCATCCTGCAATTTTGACGGGTAATTTTTCCAGACTGATATCATTTCGTTTTAGAAGACAGCGAAATCGACATTTTAACCGACTAAATGCTCCCTCAACTACCATGCGTGTACTACTGAGAGATTTACTGAAATGTATCTGAGTTCTTGTTAGATTGCCGTTATCTGGAAAGCCCTTTATAAGCCAGAGTAAAAAGGATATGCAGCATCTCCAATTAATAAAATTAGGACACAGTTATTCATGTTCTCTGTCCACTGGGAGATGAAAAAATGTTTTAATGGCAAGAGTTTTATAATTTCTTGTTGCAGCATTGCATGTTTCAGTGGCAGACACCAGGGGGAGGGGGGTGGGCTAGAGTCCCAAATAATTATGAAAGACTTAAATTTTGCACAAATTACCTGCAAAAAATTACTCCTTATATCTTCAGGATGAGCCCTGCAATTTTAATTAAGTTTTTACTACCAACATTTGCACGTCAAAACTAAGATATGGAACTTAGCAAAGGCAGAGTTATTAGGAAAATGAGCAAACATAGAAACCAATCACCAGTAGTTTAATGCAGGTGCTTTCAAAACTGCATGGTACGAATTTTTCATCATTAGGTGTGCATTACGTTGCATATAAAATTAATTTTTCTGCCCTGAACACATTTTACGTAATACAAAATTTCTTACATATCATTTAAAAACAAATTCAATGTGATATTCATACTTACAGTGGGAAAAAGTTTATCTTGTTACCTCTTCAAAAACAGCGATGAATTAGAGAACACCCTCGCATCATGTACCTTTCCTGGCCATTATATATTAATATTTGTAAACCTCAAAGTAAATAGTGCCTAAGGTTATTCTTAGAAGAAGCATGCATTACATGTTAGTAAAATATAAAGTAGATTACTTGATGTATTTTGAATTGCCTGTAGTATTTTTTTGTTAGTTGATAGTAATATTTACGAGAGATGATTGTAAATAGAGATAAGATGACTAGAAGATAGAAGATATTTCACTACTGATTACTTACATCTTTCATGTTTCTAGTGAGAGGACAGACGAATCCTAGTTCTAATTTGACCATTCTTTTCCTTTAATACTGTTTAGATCCTTTAAGTTCATAGCTACTGTACTTTATTATTTCTGACGTTAACATATTCTGAACTCAGTAGTTTACCTGTATGCATGGTCGACGACTACCTGCATGATAATGGAAAAGAAACACTTCCTATTGTAGTAATTTTTTGAGTATTTTAATGGGAAAGTAATGGGGATGTGAGTTCCATCTATAGCACCACCACACTGAGGAAAATAACATTGAGTTGCAGAACCATTTATAACTGATTTCAATGCTTCTTCTTCTGGCCATTTAATGACACTAGGCACAAGCACGTCAACTACTGCTTCACACAGCTCATTAACAATTTGACAAGCTGTGTATTTGGCAATATCAAATCGCTAGCATAAGGATCTCAATTTTTCGCCTGTCGCTAGGTGCCACGAACAAACAGCCACTTTTTTCAACTGGAACAGCTTTACGAAATCTTGTATCCTTTTTATATAATGCTTCATGTAAATCTCTACATACTAGAAAAAAGGAATTCCTGGACTTGCGTAAATTCTCAATTCAGAGGTAATCGCCCATTGGCTCGCAGTTCTTTTCCAAAAAAGGCTCTGCTCTCTGCTTGGTTCTTTCTAGAACTTCCTCGGTACTGTTTCCCGTCGTAAATGAACTTTACAAAGCTTGAAAAAACAAAGAAACCCGATTTTATTTCGTTTAACTGCAAGCTAGCAACAGTTTTAAATATGCTTTAATCTTTTGCTGTCTCTGTTTCTGCATAAATCTTTCACATACACGGTTTGAAACAAGCGCTAAGCTCGCAAAAAACTCCTTTTCTGCAGCCATATTAAATATGGAGCAAATTTATATTATTATAATTTACCCAGTCCCAGATCATGAAGATGCGCCATCTTCGACTCCATTCCAAATTCACGCTTATCCGGTAATTTGGTTACGATTTTGTTGAAGTGTGGATATTCCGAAAAACGTGCGAGCATAGATCTCGGTCGGTTTGAGATCGCTCTAATTTAAGTCGATCTCAAAGTGTGCTAAGTGTGAACGGCCCCTAAGATTCTGTTGGCCAATCACATTTTATCACGTGATAGTAGTATAGTACATGGGGGTTCGAGAGCACAGAAAGTGCTCTCATATCCCCCATGTACGATACTACTTTTAACCTTGGGTAAAAGCTATCTTTAACAAACAATTGTTTCAAAGGGGGGTAAAAATCTCGAGGTTACAATCTGTCGTTTAAAAATATGGAATCTATATGTTTTAAAAACCATCTTTAGAAATAAATGTTAAGAAAGCATCGGTTCGGTGGGAATTCGGCAGCGCAGAGCATAATGCAATATCATGAAATGATATTGCTCAGATGCTCGAGCAGGGGGATGGAATTCCCGAGAATCCCTGAACCCCGGTGGGTAAAATTTTTCACGAAGTGAAAAATTCGGGGTTCAAAGTGGCATTCGAGAATTCGAAGAATTCGAGAATAACAGAGGATTAATATATGCTCTTTTACAATCTATCGTTTAAAAATATGGAATCTATATGTTTTTGAAATATATAGGTGCGTTTAAATTTTAAAAACTATCTTTAGAAATAAATGTTAAGAAAGCATTGTTTCGGAGGGGGCTCGGCAGCGCAGAGCACGAAGTGCTCGAGCAGGGGGATGGAGCCCCCGAGAATTCATGCGAGCCCGGTGGGTAAAAAATTCTAGCTTTAGCTAGAATTTTCGGCTCGCCCCCGTTTTGTCCGAAGGACGACAGAGGCTTAAAAAATGCTCTTCAAAAATCAAGTGTTAATAATCAAGTGTTAAGAAAGCATCGGTTTTGAGGGGGCTCGGCAGCGCAGATCACGAAGTGATCGAGCAGGGGATGGAGCCCCCGAAAATTCTAGGGCGACGATGGGAAAATTTTTCACGAAGTGAAAATTGGGTCGTTCTATTGATTCGATGAATATTCGAAGAATATTCATCGAATAACAGAGGCTTAAAAAATGCTCTTCAAAAATCAAGTGTTAATAATCAAGTGTTAATAAAGCATCAGTTTTGAGGGGGCTCGGCAGCGCAGATCACGAAGTGATCGAGCAGGGGATGGAGCCCCCAAAAATTCTAGGGCGACGATGGGAAAATTTTTCACGAAGTGAAAAATTTGGGTCGCCCCCATTGGATTCGATGAATATTCGAAGAATATTCATCGAATAACAGAGGCTTAAAAAAGGCTCTTCAAAAATCAAGTGTTAATAATCAAGTGTTAATAAAGCATCGGTTTTGAGGGGGCTCGGCAGCGCAGATCACGAAGTGATCGAGCAGGGGATGGAGCCCCCGAAAATTCTAGGGCGACGATGGGAAAATTTTTCACGAAGTGAAAAATTGGGGTCGCCCCCATTGGATTCGATGAATATTCGAAGAATATTCATCGAATAACAGAGGATTAATATATGCTCTTTTACAATCTATCGTTTAAAAATATGGAATCTATATGTTTTTTTTAATTTGTCTGTCAAGCGTTTGTCACATGTACATGTTTAACAATGTTTTATATAATTTTTGTTAAAAGTGTTTTTACTAATTGTTTCAGGATTTTGAATCTTTTTGTATATCGCTTTTGTATTAATTACTTATTACAAAGAGTTATGTGATATGTAGTCAAACATGAGGAGCAGGTATGTATGATTTTACTCTAACAGAGGCCCACGCTACATGCTTACTACACATTATAACTGTTTGTTAATATTTAGTTATTTGAACCGATATTATAATAGCCATAAGCTAATGTTGTTACACCATCATCTAATATATATCGTTTATCATCAAAACAGCTGAGTGATACTTTATTAATTTCATAACTATTAAGTTGATGGTTTACACTTCTAATAGTTTTCATTGTATGATGCATTTGTTTGTTTTCAAATAATGCTGTTTTATAGTCTTCATGTTTTATTTCACTCTTAATAATATTTTTTTTAATTCCTTTAGCTTTTCTATCTCCTTTATTATTATCTTTAATATAACTATACATCTTGCTTCTTAAACCAACAAATTCTTTAACTACTATTCCAGCAGCTTCATCTTTCATTTTACCAATAACTTTTTTATTAGTTTTATCATGATATTTATGGTATTCTGGGTAATCACTGAAATCAAATTTATCTTTATCATTCCAAAAATCTTGATAGACATCTTCAGTTTCAATTTCATATGTTAAACTATCTGTGTCTGTGAAAAAAGTTTAGCTTTATCACCATATTTCTTCTTGATATAATTGTAATGAAAATCATACATCAACGTTTTACTTAAATCTAAGATACACATGCCAACATATGCAGGCCTGTTAAGGGTTAGTGTTTCTTTGATCTTATGCACAGCCACAAGGTTCTCATTGAAGATTTTACTACTTACATAAGTAGGTTTTGAAGCTAATTTTAATAATTTATTTTTATTAGTTACTAGTCTAACATCTACTCGTTTTCGTAAGTTTTCCATGGTTTTACCGAATACCGAATTATTCATTAATTTGAAGAAGTCTTTTCAAAAGAATTTTTTGCATTAGTTCTTTTTTGAGTATTAAAGTCTATGTATTTTTTCAACCATGGAGATTGATTAAATTCAAGTACTCTATGTACTTTTTAACTTTAACCCAAGATCTAAATATAGTTGAAGATTTCTATAATGTAAAACGTATTTGTATTTATTTTGTAATGTAGGAATTAATTTTGAAACTAAACCTGTTGATATATTATAATTAGAAGCAATTGTCTTACAATATTTTGACAGCATGTCGCTAGTTACTTTAACTTTTTCTGGTGCAACAGGATAATCGTTATGTAAATCATGTAGTTCTTTATTGTATTCTAAATCAACTTCTAAAATTAAACCTTTTTTACTATCTGCTTGATATTTAGCAAGGTTTATGTTGTTAATCTGTTTATCAGTTAACCATTTGAAATTACCAGTAGGTAAGTTTTGTGACATAGCCCAGCCATACAGATTGTTAGCATCTAAATACGTTAAATACTTCGATGGCTTATTATTATCATAAGATGATTGATATTTGTTATTAGCTTTACCATATCGATTAGCAATATAACTAACGCCTCCTCTCATACCCTTTTCAATGAATTGAAACATATCAATATCTGTCATTAATTCTAATTTAATATCTGTCATCTTTAACATAGCATCCCAAGACAACCCAGGAGATGTGAAATAGTGGCATGGGTCTAATTTATAATATTCAAGACATGTTTTTCGAAAGTTTTCAAATACATCAGCTAATAACAAAACGTCTGATTTCAGATATAGGTCGTGATACTCACCCATGTTTTTCATATTGAATGTATCCCACACTTTTTGTGCATGATGGTATTGTTCATCTGATATATTATCAGCAGTAAGAATACTATAAAAGTCTTTTTTTGAAGGTAATTTTTCATCAAACTTTTCAAAGCTATCCATATAATCATATGGGTATATACCTTTTTGAGTCATTAAATTAAATTTTTCACCTTGAAACTGCTTATAGGTATATTTAAATGAATCTTTAGGTAAATTACAAACAAGCTTTTCAAGACTAGAGCTCATAAATTGAAAACTATCAAGAAATGTTAAATGGTTTCCTAACATAAAAGCCATATACTTTTCCATATTATTAGGTATAGCATTTATATTCATATGTTTCTTCACCTTTTTGTTTTTGTATGTATGCTTATTAACAATAGCTCCGATTTCTTGCATAATAAAATGGCTGTCATACCCACGCAGATTGTGAAATATTACTGGGATTTTAAATTTATCAGAGTCTATTCTAAGTTTTAAATTACAATCTTGATGAGCTGACCCTCTATATTTTCCAGTGATATGACAATGGTCTCGAACTCGAATATCTTTGTTAGTATATTTTTTGTTACAGATATGACATTCATCAGCTTTTTTAAATTCTTCTTCATCATCAGAGGTCATTTTAATGGTTTATTAAAGTAAGTTTTCATAATATTTTTACAATATTTAACTTCTTTTAACATAGCTTCCATAAATTTGTAAACAGCCTTTTCACCTCTATATAGTTGAATTTGTTTAGTAAATTGATCATCATAGCAACAAACAACTTTATACCCATAACCACAGTCAGTATGTTTTGATAGGCTTCTGTATATGAGTTACCATTATCTTGTTACAACCAGATATCTTTTCTGTAATAGCTTCAAAATCAGCGTATATAACAAACGGAACAGCTTGTTGTTTATGATAGTTGTTGAAGTTCAGTATGTTATTATTTTTATCAGGCATTTTACTGCTTGTGTACCATTTATTAATATACAGTTTTCTATATGGTTATTTAATATTTTTCAGAACTAAAACATTGAAGGCAGCGCATAAAAAGTGTTTCCTTTCCTTATGCTTTGTATGATTATACATAAATGCATTAAAATTTTTTATTAGAATATAATGTTTGTTTTCATTATCAGTTATCAATAGTAGTTCCATATGGTCTTCAAATTTTTCTTTTGAAATGAATAATGGATATGGTTGTTTATCTTCATAACCGAAAACGTTAATGTTAATTCTGTTTTGCTTTTCGATTTTATTATAATGTTTAACAGTCACTGGAAAATCAACCCCTTCATAATTAAGCTTTTTAATATATTCCTTATCAGATTTTTTTATTCGTTGTGGGGTATTATTTTGCGGGTTAATATGTCTAATATGACACCATCTAAAGCATTCATTATCTCTATTTTTGATATTTATCAAACCTTTTTTACTATTTTTAAGTTCTTGTGGTAAATTAATGTATGAAGATCCTTGTAATGGCTTGTATTTAACAACATTAAGATAATGATTATCTATAGAACGAATAAGCCATCCAGAACCTTCTTGTGTATATTTATCAATCTTATTTAATATATTTTTTTCTGAAATTTGTAAGGATTCATTGATTTCATTAGAATTAGTAATTGTTAAAGCTGGACTGTTGAAATAAGCATTTTTTTTTAAAAACCAGCAGTACCGCCCTCTTTTATTTCAAATTTTTCAAATGTTACCTTTAGCGTTTCGACAAATTTAATTCCTTTTATTGTTGTTAATATTTCTTTAATATAATATGTAAGATACTTTCTAGTGTTCTGTAATTGTTTCAATGGATCTTTATTGTTAATAATGCTTATTTCATATGACTTTGTATAACCTTTAAGAGCATTGTGTGTTTCTTTATTTTAACTCTTGGTGTTGGTATTGGTTTTTATTTTTATCTGATAGCATCTGTGTATTGTTCTCATACTCTTTAATCATCTCTTTTACACTCTTTCTTGGTTTTGGGACTGGTGTTAATACTTTGATTAATTCGTTTTTCTAAGTTTATAATAACCTTTAACCTTTTTTCTTTAGCAATAACTTTTAACTGAGATACATTCATTTGTTTGATATTGGATTGTGATAGTACTTTTGTACTGGTTTGGAAATTGAAGTATTATTAACTTCAACCTTAGGTTTTTGATTTAAAATTATATTAATTAAATCGTCTTTAGTCAACTTTTGAAGTTTATCTTTATTCATATTAGGCATACTATATAAAATACTCATGTCTTTAAGTACCTTATGTTTTGTTTTATCTTTATTCATATTAGGCATATTATATAATATAGGTTTGTCTTTAAGTACCTTTCGATTTAAATAATCTCTATTCATATATATATATATATATTTATTTTTATTTTTTTAAACGCACTAATTTTAATTATAGAAATAAATCTATATTTAAAACTTTTTATAAAACTATATTATTTTTAATTTTTGAATTTCTGAAATGTTTTCTAGTTCTAAGATGTAAAGTTTTATATGCTAAACTATATGTTTTATTACATGAATCACAATGCCATGGTTTTGAGAGCATATATGAAGTTCTATGTTGTTTGATTTGTTCTTTAGTAAAAATTCTTGGCCTTCCTCTTATTCGGTTATCTGAACACATATATACTAATACTATATATTTTATTTTTTAAATAGTTATTTAATGCGTTTAAGATAGATTCTAATAATACAAAAAATTGTACTATTTAAATTGTATAAAAATAATTTAATAAACATTAGGCTATTTAACATTTTTAGTTTTATTTTTTTTTAAATATTCTTTTAATTCAGATTTTTTATGTAATAAATTTGGTAACATATTTGGCATTAAACCATATTCATAATAAGGATTGAACCCTTTCATATGTAACCATATACACTGATTTAATTGTGCACGAATAACAGGGTCATCTAAACTTTCTTGTACAGTAGTATCATAATAATACAATAATTCTCTTTTTTGATTATCAGGTTTAAATCTTAATAATCTTAATTTTTTATTATGTTCAACTAATTTTAGATCATATTCAATTGCTTCAGATATTAAAGTATGTTTAAATGTTTCAAAATCTTTACATTTTTCATAACCTGGTTGATCAGGATCATAATGTTTTAATTTTGTTGGTAAAGCATCAATTAATATATATACATCAAATTTAGATAATAAATTATCATCTAAAAAATCAAATAACCACCCAGGCCCGAAATGACATAATGATATTTTATTATTACTCATTTCAATGTTATTAATATCATCTTTTGTCTTTAAGTCTTTTAAGTTTTTTCTATTTTCTATCATATATATAATTACTATATATTTTTATTTTTTTTAAGGTGCGTTTAAATTATCTTTTGTTCTATAAAATGTTTTTTCAAAATCCTTCAAAACACCTTCTATATTAGAACTAGTTTTTTTACAACATAGAATAAAATTTCTAATCTTTTTTAATAGATCTTTAAGATTCATATATAATAGTAAATTTTTTATTTCTTTGACTCTATCCAATTTTTATAATAAGTACAGTCGATATTTTTATCCCACTCAAGGATTTTATATACTTTACCGAATAATCTATCATCAAAAATCTTCTTTGTCTTACTATTTTTCATATCTCTAACATGGTGTTTTAATGGTATACCCCTTCTACTAGCTAAGCGTATTATATAATAATTATACATACTAATATTCTTTTTTGAATCAACTTATATTTAATCATAGTACTAACAACCTTTATAAAATCATTTGTCAATTTCTCAACATATTCAAAAGTTACACACAATCTAATTTTATTATAAAACCATTTCTTTCTTGAATGAACTGATCGTTGACATTTCCAAATCTCTGGTATCCACTCATTTACTACTTTATATGAATGGACAGAACCACATCGTTTACAAACATTCATTTTATTGTTATCTGAAATAATTTCTTGATTTTCACAACATAAGTATGTCTTAGCAGATCTATTAATATAACTATCACATATCTTTTTATTACAAAAGCAACAATTTACATAACCAAAAAACTCTTCTAACTCTTTATGAATCAATTTATTGCAACACATATACTAATACTATATATTTTATTTTTAAGTAATTTTATATAATAAATAACCAGATATACCACCAATCAAAACCATTGTAATAGATTGATAATTTTTCATATTCTTAGATGGTTTGTAAAAGTCATTTAGTTGAGGTTCTCTATGAAATGTTAACCCATTATAATGTATAGTTTTTACTTTTCTAAGCACATTTAGAGCTTTGTTTGTCAATTCTATATCATCATCAGCATACTGAATTTCTTGTCTTAGCTGTTGAATTTTATCATGCTGCTTGACTTCATTTTCATAGAATGCCTCTTTAGCCTTAGATAAGTCCTCTAGAGCTTTATTGTGCCTTTTAATTTCCTCTTCATAACCGTTTTTATCAAGTTTATGAAATATCCAGCCTGCCAAGGAAAAACCTAGGCCATTAATAACAGCTCCTATAGAAGTTGTTAATCCACTAGTAATAAAACTTGTCATATATATTTATACAGATTTAACTGGATTTTCAGGAATCCATTTTTTGTCTTGAGCATATTTAACTAGCATTGTTGATGATGTAACAGCAATAGCTAGTTTAGCAAAATCTTTTATACTGTTTGTGTCTGTTAATTTTTGACCTAGTAGTTTTTTAGACACCATAGAAAGACCTACAGCAGTTGTTGTCACAAGCACTGCATCAAAAGCTTCATTCATAAATTGTTTCTTATTCATATATAATAGGAAATATTTTATTCAAATGAGTCTAAATTATATTGTTTATTTTTTTGTATCAAAACATGTTTTTCACCAGTTGTTTCTTCTCTCGCTTTATCGTTTGTTAATTTTTCCTGCCTTTTATCATTTTTCCTTGTATAATAGAGACTACAAATAGCAGTTAATACTCCAATAGTTCCAAATAAAAATCCGTAATTAATATTCCATTTATTATCTTCAATTTTCTTTTTATGTTCTAATTCAATCCTATCTCGCATCTTTTTTTCTTTAGCAGCTTTCGATATAGCAGCCAAGCGTTTCCCAGCTTCAACTCTAAGAGGGTCTTTCTCTTTCTTAATTGTAGTTATCTTTACGTTTTCTTCAGACATGTTATATAATACTGTAAATTTTGTTCACAGATAACTCACAGATAATCTTATTGATAATCTTATAGATAACTTACAGATAACTCACAGATCTTTATATTTTTTATTATATTTACTCACCATACTATCTATAGTAGTACAATTGTCTGTTATAATTTCATCGACAACTTTTACGTCTGATAGAAATATCACTGGATCATAAGCTAATCCTCTTAAATAAGATCTGATAGTTATAAGTATTTTTTCATATGATTTATATGCAAATTTACACATCTCTAAGTTATTATTAATCTTACTCTTAACCATATAACCTTGAATTAAAGCCCCTAAACCACTCAGGCTGGCTATAACTATAGGGTTGACGGTTATACTACCAGCAATAGCACCAGTCGAGACTAGAAAAATACTTCCCATGTTTAATGATAGTCTAATTTTCTTTAATTTACTATACTTCCATTTAAAACAGGTATATAACTTATGATAGTACATATACAACTTTTTAAGCTTTTCAAATTCATCTTGACTCAACTCACTCGAAATATGATTAAAATCTAGAACTTTTTTCATATTATATTATAAAACATATTTAACTAATATGAATGATGATAGCGTTGATATACTGAGTAAAGCAATCATATCTGTTTGATGGGGATTATTTACTATCATTTTTGTATGTTTATGTACTAATGGTTTTTTATGAACTTCATCTAGAGTATCTAGGTGTTGTGATGGTGCATTATCTTGATGTACTTTTTTAGGTTCTTCCTTTTTAACTCCATAAAAATTTATTTTAGAATTAATACCGAATTTCATAGTTTTATTAGCTAATGTTAAAATATTATTATACCCATCAATCTTTTTATTCAATATGATCATACGGCTGGGTATTAAAATCATACCAGGGCTGATTGCCATATTTAAAATAACATTCGTGTCTTTTATACTTTTTCTCATGTTAGATATCAATACAGTCGTATCATTCTGTACTATAGTATCATTTAGTAATTTCCTAAATTGACCATCTTGTATCAGCTTGAGAACCAAGAATTGTATAAACAAAACTTTCAATGCTCTCTTGCAAAAGAACTTTTCCGATTTTTGTAATACCTTCAGAATGATATGCAATGAAGCTCCTATAATCAGTGGTTGAATATTGAAAATTAACATAATACCCATCATTGTTTTTATCAAATTTTAAAATACCTTTATAAGGTATATGCTTTTTCAATTCCGTAAAGTCATATTTGTCTAATAACGATGGATGCTTCATAAATTTTTTGATCTGATAATACAAATGGTATTTAACAAGACTTTGTATAATTCTACTTTTATCAAAATTTAAATGATTAAGCGCAATACCACATAAAAAACTGGAAACATAAGCCCCACAAATCATAGCGTAGTAAGCTTCTTTTTTATAATTTAAATGATTTTTAATATTGTATCTTATACCAGTCGGCTGTTCTTTTTTACTTTTAATTTCACTTGTCCACGTAGCTGTTATAGGTGGTAAACTACTCATAAAATAATCATTCTCTGTGACATACAATCTGAAGTTACAAATATCAACATTTACCGGCCTTTGAAATGTAGGTTTTACGATAAACTTTGAGGACCATCCATGTAACATATGATCGAAATAATCCTCAGAATGACCTTCATCTCCATTAACAGCTGCTATGAGATTTGTAAACAAAGGCGTTTTAGTTGTTTTTAAATATATTTTTGGCCATGTTGGTACATGTTTTAAATCATCATCACCTAATTTTATAGCATTTTCTTCTATTTGCTTGTTTGACATATAATATAAGCTATGTTATATATGAAAAAGTTCACTATTTTTATAGACGGAGATAGTAAAAAAATTGACTTACAAGAAAGTATAGTAACATCTAACTATTCATATTTATATATCAAAAAAGCTTATTTGTATTGGGAATATAAAAATGTGAAATTAAATAATACTTTAGCTTTTACAATAGGCGCAACAAAATATAATATAGATGCTGGTTACTGGACTTTTAAAATGCTTAAAACGTTTTTTGAGTCTGTTAATGTAAAGTTTGAAATGGTAGAAAACAATGGAACTTGTAAAATAACTAATAATAATGATGAAGTATTAGTATTATATGATACTATTATTAAAATGTTAGGTTTCAATGATACCATAAAAACTATAAAAAAAGGTATCGCACAAAATGGTGTTTCTAAAGTGGATATAAACAGAGGATTAAACTATATTCAAATTTCTTCTAATATTGTAAATTCAAGTTATAATTATAACCCTGAAGGAAAAAAAAGTAATATAGCTTTAACTTTACCAGTAATAACAATTCAGTCGTTATTTGGTACTGTATACGAATACAATGATATTGAATCTAGAGTTACAATTATAAAAGGGGCCTTTAACGAGCTGATATTTAATATATTAGATCAAGATGGCTACCCTGTTAATGTAGGTAGTATTCTACTGGAATGTTATCTTGAGTAAGTTAAATGGATGAAGACATTAAAATTGAGCAAAGTTTAAGAGATATTTATTATAATCCACAAACAGGATTTCAATCAATAGAACGGTTGTATCAAAAAGCATTACAAGAAGGTATAGATGTTAGTAGAAAACAAGTTAAAAAAAATATCTCAAGATACATACACTAGATATAAACCTATTATTAGGAGACATAAATTCAGACAAACAAGGGTAAACTATCTTGGTGAACAAATACAAATGGATTTAGTTGATATGGGTTCTTATAAGTATAAAAACAATGGTTATTATTGGATATTAACAGCTATTGAAATATTAAGTAGATATGCATTTGCTATCCCTGTTTATAGGAAAGACACAAATAATATGACAAAAGCTGTTGCAAAACTATTAAGTCAATTTAAAGATAGATTTAATGATTACCCGAAACTAGCTCAATTTGATGATGGTAAAGAATTTTATAATGTAGGTGTTAAATCATTATTAGAGAAACATGAAATTAGTACTTTCTACTAAAAATGATAAAAAAGCTGCGATTGTCGAAAGATTCAACAGAACCCTTAAAACATCTATGTGGAAATATTTTTACAGTAAAGGAACATATAAATGGATTGATATATTGGATGATTTAGTATATAATTATAACAATACAAAACACAGTACAATCTTGATGAAACCTAAAGATGTTAATAAAAATAATGAAGATGAAGTATGGAATACATTATACGGTCATGAAGTTGCTTATTTACCATTACCTAAGATTAAAATTGGTGATATGGTTAGAATATCAAAGTATAAATCTATATTTACGAAAGGTTATGAAGCAAATTTTACAGAAGAGTTGTTTAAAGTGACTAAAGTTATTAGAGGAGACCCGAATTTATATGAGATAGAAGATTTAGAAGGAGAGCCTATAATTGGTAAATTTTATGAAGAGGAACTATCAGTTGTGAATAAGAAAGATGATGTTTATAGAGTTGAAAAGATATTAAAACGTAAGAAGGTTAAAGGTAAAAGATGGTTTTAGTTAAATGGTTAGGTTATGATAATAAACATAACAGTTGGATTCCTGAAAGTGAAATACAAAATATAGAGTAATCTATATAATGGCAGAAGGAGGTTTTGATTATATTGAATTAGAAGATAATAAGCAAGAAGATAATAACAATAATAATGAAGATGATAACAATAATAATGAAGATGATAACGATTATAATGAATATTATGAAACATCATTTACTGATGATAATTTTGGGTTAACAATAAGAAAAAAGACAAATAAAACTAATAATCTTCCTGATGTTCCTACTTCCACTCCTGTTTATACAAATATTAATAGACCTGAAAATGAAGTTTCTTTTGCTGTTGAAAAGTTTATTACAAAAAATTATAGAAAAGTGTTTAGATTTAATCAACTAAAAGGTATGGCAAATTATGAAGGTATAAATTTTAGATTAAATTTAGGTAAAACTGATATAAATAATATTACTTACAAACCATTAATTACAAGAAATGAGCGAGGTGTTGAAAGAATTGTTTTAACACGTAATAATAATGGAATACTACAATATAATAAAAATAAAATCGCTAAAGAAGCTGTTAAACAATTTAAAAACGAAATTAAAAGAATTATTAATTTGCAAAATGAATATATAAAAACTGAAGAGAGTATGCCTTTGCTTGATTTAAATAATCAATATACAGAAAATTTCAATCAAATAACTAATGAAGAACTTAGAGAACATATAGGTGTGATGGCTCCTTCTGGAACTATTGATAAAAGAACAAGACCGCAATTTATAGAAGCACAAATAAATCACTTTTCTGAAGAGCTAAACAAAACTATAGCTAGAATAGATGAAATAGAAAATGAAAATGAAAATGAAAATAGTATTGACAATATTGATGAATTAACTAATTTGCATGAAAGAGCCGAGGAATTAGAAATTATAATTAAAGAAGAAAAAGATCAATTAGAAAAAGAGGAAGTACGAGATAAACAGGAAGAAGACATTACTAGATTACAGCGGTTTAAACAATTGGTAAAAAAAAATATCCCAGAAATATCAGCTTTAGCTATATCTGTAGCTAGTATAATTACAGCCATTATCATTGGTGCAAGAAAAGCAATCCTACAAGGTGCTCAAGCTACTAGTAAATTTTCTAAGGCTTTAGCAAATCTAGGAAAAAATTTATGGCCAGTGTTAGGACCGATATTGAATATTATCACTCAGGCTATATCTTGGGGAGCTAAAGGTTTAGCCTGGTTAGCTTCTAATCTATGGGTTTTAGCTATTGCTGCTGCTTTGTTAATATATGACCAGTATAAACAAAGAAGAAAATAAAATATGTTTTAATATATATGAATAGATTATTACAAGAAGAGCTTTTACCTGGTTATAAAAAGACTGCTATGACAAAAATTAAAGGAAACCGTACTTTTTATAGTATAACCTTTAATCCTAATAGTCTTAAACCGAATGAACAAGTTTATATTAATATTCCGAAATTGAAAGCAAATAGTTGCTTAGTGCCTGGTTCACTTAATCTATCGTTTGATCTTAAAATCAGTAATACAAAAAGTCACTTTATAAATAATCTCAGTCAGATTTTACAACATAGACTACAAATTAAAGTGGCTGGGGAAACCCTTTACGATTGTAGTGAACATAATGTTATAAGTGTATACAAAGACTTGTGGTTACCTAAAAGTGATAGACAAGGTCTTATTGAATATGGCATATGTAGTCAAAATCTAAGAAAACTTATTTCTAAGGATGATAGTGGCTCAACAAGTGGAGATACAGGAAAAGTAGCAGACAAATTAATGTATGATATTTATGGTACACGATAGAAAATTAATATTGATAATATTCTTAAAGATCATGGTTTGTATTGCCCTTTCAATATGAATAATAACTTTCAATACATAATAACATTACCCCCAAGTGATCAAGTCCTTATCGCACAAAGTGGCCAAACTATCGGTGATTATGAATTAGAAAATATTCAGCTGGAATATGAAACTATTGAAAATCAAGAAATTGCAGATGAGGTGACAAATTTATATTCTCAAGGAAGGAGTCTATTTTATCAGCATATAACCCTCTTAAAAAAGGAAAAATGGGATAAGTCAAGTACATTACAGAATGTTAATGTAAATGTCCCCCGCAAATCAATGAAAGGCATTATACTACTATTCAAAGAAAATTCAGTTAGTGATAGTGAAAATTTTTATACCCCCTCATCAATGAAGTTAAAATAACTGTCGAAGGAGTGCCTAATGTGATTTTCGCCCAAGGTATGAATAAAAAACAATTTTATGAAGAAGCAAGAAAATTTTTTGATAGAACTATTCCGATAGATTGCTTCATGACAATTGCAAAATTTTATAAGGATAAATTTGCATTAGTTATCGATCTACGCACCTTTCAAGAAAAAAATATTGCTGGTAACGGAAAAAAAATCGTTAATACTCAAAATGGTATTTTACTAGAGATTAAAAAGAGAGCATATACAAAAGATTTAAACTGTTACATCTATGTTGTTAGTGATGCTCTTGTTCAATTTGTTAATAATGATTTACAAAGTATTCAATACTAAAATAACCAGTAATATATAAATGAATACACCCTTTAATATGATTATTGTAGGCATGACGAATTGTGGTAAGAGTCATTACCTTCTCAAATTGATAGAAGAAAACTTTAATACACATTTTGATTATATTATTCTAATTTGCCCCACACTATCTTATAATAAAACCTATCAAGAATGGAAATATATAAATGATTCTGATTTAATTAAAGTAGAATGTGACCAAGATCAGATAGATATTGTTTTAAAATATGTTAGTGATGTATATAAAGGGACCAATAGTCTTATTATTCTTGATGACTGTGCGAGTTGCTTAGATGTTAAAAATAGGACATCGCAATTAATAAAACTAGGGTTCAGTGCTCGTCATTATGGGCTTTCTACTATTGTGGTGACACAGCAATTGACTAGTATTTCTAAACCATATCGTGAAAATATAAGTTATTTAGTTACATTTTATAATACAAACCGCAATGATATGAAAGCCATATTTGATGATTATCTTTATGGTGTTGAGAAAGATGATATAGAAGAAATAACCAAAAAATTGAAAAATAATAAGTATGCACATTTAGAAATACAACTTGTATACCCATACCAATGGAAAATTGTTATTCAGCAATAAAATATGTGTTAATATATATATGCCAAAGCGTAAAGAACCTGAAACAATTGATGATATAATTAATGAGATTGATTCCGCAAATGATACTATCAAAGATGCAGTATGTGATGATAATATACAAGATAAACCGCAAGAAAATTTTAATAAAAGAGATCAACTACTTAAACTAGCTGAAGATGGTGATTTAGACAAGTCAGTTTCTTACATTAAAAAAGCCAGTCAAAAAATTATTGATAAATTATACATTGAATACGAGAAAAAACGATTACAAAAAGCTAATGAGTTTTTAACTGATTTAGTTATATCAAAATTTTCAGATATATTAAAAGGTTTTGATGCTATTGAAGATCCCAAAGAATTAACAAAACAGCTTAAATCAGACGACCTTTTAAAACGAGATGTTTATAGTTTAGTAGAAAAAATATCACCCCTATTACCTTTTCTAGGTTTTTTATCTGGTGGTATAACAACCGTTAAACATGTTTACGAACATAAAAATAATAAACCGGATATAAAATCTGAGGAATAATATAAATGAGCTTATTTTATGGGCATGATAAAACAGATATTAATGTAAATATACAAGGACCTGTAGATAAAACACATCTATCAGATAACCACTACACTAAAACTCAAGTTAATAATAAATTTAATGACTACTATACTAAAACACAAGCTGATGGTAAGTATGCTTTGACTTCTAATTTAACTAACTATTATACAAAGAATGAGATTGATAGCAGAGTAAATGGTAAAGTAGTACGCCATAGCAATCAATTAAATTATAAAAATTTTAATAGCCGACAAGATACTATCAGAATTTATTTTAATAATGTTAAATTTATTGAATTTACACTTTTATTAATAAATTCGTATGATAACTCTAAAACAATTGAATTAGATATGATGGCATATAAGATTAAAAAAAAATTTATCATTAAACTAACAAATGATAATGAAAAAAAGATAGTTAATGCATTACTAGATTTATATCACGTATACTGTGTTGATGATGATTTAAACTATATTTATATTATTATTGAACCAACAAAATCTTCAGTTTCACTAGGTTATGACGAATGGAAAAGAAAATGGCTGGCAGCATTTAATGGATTAACCAAAATTCAAGTTTATTCACAACATCAATCTACATTATCTATGTCATTTAATGGTTTTTCACAAAATTTTAGGGCTACTATAGAAGATAATATTCTATCAACTAAAAAATTTGTAAATGATGAAATCGAAAAATTAAAAAAATTTATTAAAAATAACTATCAAGCTAAAACTTAAGATGAAGAATAATCCTCATGTTTGACTACATATCACATAACTGTTTGTAATAAGTAATTAATACAAAAGCGATATACAAAAAGATTCAAAATCCTGAAACAATTAGTAAAAACACTTTTAACAAAAATTATATAAAACATTGTTAAACATGTACATGTGACACACGCTTGACAGACAAATTAAAAAAACATATAGATTCCATATTTTTAAACGATAGATTGTAAAAGAGCATATATTAATCCTCTGTTATTCGATGAATATTCTTCGAATATTTCGATCCAATGGGGCGACCCAATTTTCACTTCGTGAAAATTTTCCCATCGTCGCCCTAGAATTTTCGGGGGCTCCATCCCCTGCTCGATCACTTCGTGATCTGCGCTGCCGAGCCCCCTCAAAACCGATGCTTTATTAACACTTGATTATTAACACTTGATTTTTGAAAGCCTGTTATTCGATGAATATTCTTCAAATATTCATCGATCAATGGCGACCAAATTTTCACTTCGTGAAAAATTTTCCATCGTCGTCCTAGAATTTTTGGGGCTCCATCCCCTGCTCGATCACTTCGTGATCTGCGCTGCCGAGCCCCTCCAAAACCGATGCTTTCTTAACACTTGATTATTAACACTTGATTTTTGAAGAGCATTTTTTAAGCCTCTGTCGTCCTTCGGACAAAAGGAGCCGAAAATTCTAGCTAAAGCTGAAATTTTCCCACTGGCTCGCATGAATTCTCGGGGCTCCACTTCTGCTTCGTGCCGCGCTGCCCCTCCGAAACAATGCTTTCTTAACATTTATTTCTAAAGATAGTTTTTAAAATTTAAACGCACCTATATATTTCAAAAACATATAGATTCCATATTTTTAAACGATAGATTGTAAAAGAGCATATATTAATCCTCTGTTATTCTCGAATTCTTCGAATTCTCGAATGCCACTTTGAACCCCGAATTTTTCACTTCGTGAAAAATTTTACCCACTGGGTTCAGGGATTCTCGGAATTCCATCCCCTGCTCGAGCATCTGAGCAATATCATTTCATGATATTGCATTATGCTCTGCGCTGCCGAATTCCCTCCGAACCGATGCTTTCTTAACATTTATTTCTAAAGATAGTTTTTAAAACATATAGATTCCATATTTTTAAACGACAGATTTTAACCTCAGATTTTACCCCTTTGAAACAATTGTTTGTTAAAGATAGTTTTACCCAGGGTTAAAGTAGTATCATTAGATATGAGAGCACTTTCTGTGCTCTCGAACCCCCATGTACTATACTACTCGTGATTAAGCTAGCCAATAATATTTCTTTAATCCTATAGATCACGTAAGCGTGATATTTGCAAAATCATGACTTTTCAATGATGCAAGTGTTGGGGGACAAAAAACAAACCGTTTTACAGTTTAATTTGGAAATCTTTTTATTCTTATTCGTCACTTCACCATCACCATCACCACCATCACCATCAATTATCAAGCTTCTCACGTCCATGACCACCAGCAGATATGATAAATAATATGGAAAACTATCACCTCAAAAGTTTGCTACCATAAAGCAAACTATAAGATAAGTAAAAGATAAGTTCACAAAAGATAAGTTCTCATGGATAATAAAGGTATGAAAAGTAATCTTTGCACGACCTTAATTGTTGTGGTTTGAAATAGAAGTTCACACTTTGTAATTAGTACATCTACCTCTGATATCAAGCTCAGCCTTCTATACATTCACTAAATCTTTTTATTGTTCTACGTCACGAGAAAGTGATGTGAGATAGAGCGCGCGATATCAAGATCAGTTTAAGCGTAAATTTTACAGCGATCAGTTACAAAAAGTTCTTTTCCTCACTATATTACAAGTTTCTTGAATTATGGCTTCTACAAGTGAAGAGTATACGACAAGAGATGATGTCGGAGATGAAGCAGCACTCCTGGGTTTTGCTGAACACGATGAACAAGATGACATGATGGAAGAAAGCGAAGAAGTGCAAGTCACATCAAAGAAATTGAATTTGGCAAGCGCCCTTTGAAGGATGAGTGAAGCAATGACTGCAATGAGTGAATCGCACAGAGTATCCTCCACAGCAGAATCTACTCGTAAGGGGAAAGCAAGTGCTTTAATCTCTGAATCAGGGCATGATGCAGATTGTGAAGTCTTGTTGTCACAAAAACGAAGAACATTCGACCAAACCCAATTCTCAAGGAGAACAACTAGCAGTGGACCCGTTACTGGAAGAGATTTCGCAGAATCTAGACGAAACTGAGAAAACTTCACCAATTGTTAACAAGAGGCTCGCTTCAATTATCAACCAGCGTTGGCTGAATAAGCTAAGCGGCTAGCAATTGAAGGAAAAACAGGCTAAATATTTTAGGCCTAAGAACTGCGATCGCCTTATTGTACCAAAGGTAAATCCCGAAATTTTGGGAAAATTAGACCGCACAACTAGAAGACGTGATATACAATTGAGGGCCATTCAATCAGCCCTGACGAATGTCGGTCATATAGCAGCACAAACAACCATTGAACTGTTGGCTGCCCTTAATAACAGCAGCTAACTGAATATTGACAATGTTGTTCGTATGAACGCTGATATCATAGCGATACTTGGACATGTAAGTTTTAAATTGTCTCAACGACGATGTGATGCTATACGTCCCAATCTCCATCGAGAATTTAGTACTTTATGCGCATCGCATGTTCCCATTACGAAATATTTCTTTGGAGATGAATTGCAAATCCAAATTGATCGCATTCGCACATCCAACAAAATTGGTAACGCGACAACAAGCTCTTCTATTACCACTTGGCAACAACATTCCAAACAAGGAAACGACTAAGGCGCCCTTTTTTATCCCATCATCATGACAACACCCTCTATCGGTCGAAGAGGAAAAAATTTGGGAAGAAACGGTCGGACATTATGAGCAATCGCAAGTAGAAAACACTGAGTTTTTAAGATATTTAAGACTTTACAGGTAAACCAGTACTCTTCTTTTGTACCCACGCTAATAGCGTATTTGAATAAAAGCTTGGAGACCTATCAGGAGGGAGCATATTAAATTTTTTAAGTGCTTGGGAAACACTCACCTCTGATAAGGAAATCTTAGAGAAAGTCTCTGGACAAAAAATAGAATTTGACACAATTCAAATACAAAGAGCTTTACCCAAGGAAATATAGCTACCCGAAGTTGAAATGAACAATATTGATTTAAAAATTGACAAATTACCAAAAAAGGCGTTTTTTAGATTTCTGACCCGGAATCAGGGGAATTTGTATCTCCAATTTTCACTTACCACAAAAAGACGGCTCTCTTCACATGATTCGTAATCTGAAATTCTTAAACAGGCATGTCAGATATCACCATGTTAAAATGGAGTTGGTTTGGTCAGCTCTTCGGCTTATGAAACCAAATTGTTTCATGGCATCCATCGATCTCAAAGTTGCTTACTATTCCGTACGTATTCACCCAGCATATCAAAAATTCCCCAAATTTTGCTGGAGAGGGAAACTATATCAATTTGTCTGTTTTCCTAACAGCCTAACCATCTGTCCACAAAACTCCTCAAACCTGTTTTTTCAAATTTACGTCAAAAAGGACATATTTCGGTTGGACTTATTGATGATGCTTGGCTGACATCCGACACATATCCTTCATGTGTTCGGAATATTCGAGATACCATTTGCTTATTTAGTGAAGTAGGGTTTTACGTACATCCGGATAAGTCAGTTTTAGTTCCCTCACAAGTAATTACTTTTTTGGGTTTCCGAGTCAACTCAGTTCTTATGCGAACATCTGTGACGACAGTGCGAGCTGAGAAGATAAAACGCATGTGTTATGAGCTGCTACAAGCTTCTCACACAAAAATAAGGGTGTTTCTCGGGCTTTGGGCACTCTCACTCTCACTTGCATTATCATTGGCTGGGCATTGGATAAAAGCGATGCCCTTAAGTTGAACAGTGGTATTTTAGACAAGACAATGACCCTGTCTTCAGATGCCATACATGATCTACGATGGTGGCAGTCATCAATATACGGTGACCGGTACAGGTCACCAGAAAAATAATTTAAAAAACATAACAAAGAAAAAGAAAGAATACCACAAAATCATACAACACGCTTCAAAATAATCACTACATATTTCAAATACTCACTAAACATTTCAAAATACTCACTACCCATTTCAAAATACTCGCTACACATTTCAAAATACTCACTACCCATTTCAAAATACTCGCTATACATTTGAAAATACTCACTACACATTTCAAAATACTCACTACACATTTCAAAATACTCACTACACGTTTCAAAATACTCATTACACATTTCAAAATACTCACTACACATTCTTCCCAGTCTTACCTTGGTCTGGCCTGCCCATGGTCGTCACTAGTGTCCATATACGAAATTGACGTGACGTCGGAAAGTAATATAAACATACGCTTCCGTTAATAGAGAGTTTACGTTGTTTTTTGCGACTGCGACGTCTTGTGTTTCACAACGCCGGCGCAAGCGTATTTTTAGTTTACACAAATTTACAACGCCACCTCAGCGGAAGAATAATAGGCGGGAATATAAATCAGAAAACATTGCTTTCAAAAAATTAAATAACAAAAAATGCCGAAGTGGAGAGCAATTCGAGAGCTTCTTTTTATGTCTTATTTGGATCAATCAATCGACGACGAAGACTTTATTTTGCTTTTCAACTTATATACTGCTAAAAGTCCGGATTTGCCTTGTTGGAAATACGAAGAGTTTGATTTAGATAAATTAAGCGACGACGAGTTAAAGCAGAATTTCGGTTTATGAAATCACACATTTACACACTTGTGGATGCTTTGAGGCTACCACAATTTATTACATGTTATAACAGCCTTAAGGTTAATAGATTTGAGGCATTGTGCATATTTTTGAAACTTTATTCATACCCTTGTCGATACCAGGATATGTTGCCAAGATTTGGTAGACCAGTCCCTCAACTCTGTACGATCAGTAATGCTGTCATAAACTTTTTATACATGGAGTTTAACCGTTTGCTGTTAACGTTTGAACAACCATGGTTATCTTCAGGCAACATTCAAGAATTTTTTGTAATGCAGTGTTTCAGAAGAGTGGTGCCTTAGAAAATTGTTTTGGTTCTGTCGATGGGATAGTGCGTCCAATTTTTAAACATGGCCAAAATCAAAGAGTTCTTTATAATTTCCATAAAAGAGTTCATGCCATAAAATTTCAGTCAGTTGCTGTTCCAAATCGTCTTGTGGCTAATCTCTTTGGTCCTGTGGAGGGTAGACGCCATGGAAGCGAAATGCTTGCCCAATCCAGTTTATATAACAAGCTTCAGAAGCTGGATCATTCGACAATGAAACTCCTGTTTGCAATTATGGTGACCCTGCTTATCCTCATCGACCTCAACTATAATGCCCATTTAAAGGAGCAAGAATAACTCCTCAACAGCAACAATGGAACGAAGCAATGAGCAGTGTAAGAGTGTCTGTCGAATGGATTTTTGGGGACATAGTTAATTATTTTAAATTCCTTCACTTCAAAAAGAACCTAAAAATACAACTTAGTGCAGTAAGGAAAATGTACACTTGTTGTACCTTTTTTTCACAATGCCAGATGCTGTTTTTATGGGTCTGCAACTTCACAGTTTTTTGAACTTCAACCTCCATCTATACTTGAATATTTTGTGTAAAGAGTTCAAAAATATTCAATCTTATCAAGTTGACTAATTGTTTAATTGACAGAGTTAAGTCATCAAGAACATATTTTAAAATCACTCAAACATACTCTTGCCATGGATAACTTTATGAATGTTTCATCTATAATATCAATAATAGTAAATTGTGTATGTGAAAAAAGTTTGGTCTACTCTCAAACAAAAATATATGGAAGGTTTTAACAAAACATTTCAGTCTTTTTTAACAATATCTGCATCAATGTTAGTAAAGCAGTGTTTTGAAGTTGCAGTTGATGCATTAGTTGCTCTTTCTGCCTTTGCTGAGCAGCAATGCTGTCAGTTAAGGCTTTAGCGACAGCTTCCTGTTGAGAAATGATGTTATTTTGTCGTTGTTTTCTTTCATCAGCTTCAGCTTTTCTCAACATCAAATTATCTCTTTTAAGTTCTGCATTAACTTTTGACTTTTGTTGTAAATAGGCAATTGTTCCACTTCCATTGGATGACATTCTTCTTTCAGGTTTTTCACCATCTTTACTTTGAGATTTTCTTTTGTAAGTTTCAGCTAATGTTTCCATTGACTGTTGTCTCATTTCCACAGACTTTTCTACTTCTGCAACAGAGTTTTGTTTTTGTTTCTCTTCCAAAATTTTCTCTTCTTCATCTCTATTTCTGAAAAATTGAATAATTTACCGAAATTACCGAATTTTTGATTTTCTTGTGCAACAAATTATAGCGCTATGTGCAAATTTCTTCTTTGGTTTCATTGTTATTTTTGTACGTGTCACACAAGTACGTGCGTGACTTAGCGAATGCAAATTCATATACTCAAATTTTTGCTATTAAAGTATGGACATGTGTTGAAAGCCACTGCAAATACACTTGCTTGTGATATGTAGATCGTCTACTAATGTTGTTGCCTTTTAGAGTTCAGCCAATATTTTCATGCTATTGTCCTAATGTCCCAATGTCCTAATTTGTCTGTCTTGTGAAATGCGGAATTATATATTTATATGCTTACTTTATGATATCACGCCAGTTTCTTAGATGGAAACTAATGCCGACCTTAGCCCACACAAGACAAAGCATGTTTTGTCCGTTTTGTTGAAAGAAGTTGATCGAATCTTATGCTTTTTGCGCAAATTGTGGCAAAAAAAATCGAACTATCTGGACTGTAATGTTTATCAGAGAAAGGGCTTCATGAAAAGGAACGTATTCCGGTTACTTTCAATTATTTTAAAAAAAGAAAAGAAGATGAAAGAGCGAGGCACTTCAGACCATCGACTAGTGGCAGTGGCTATAAAGGGAAAGCAAAAAGGGCAAAAAGCATTGATGGAGATCTTAATGAAACTGTTCGGATAAATGTCAGAATTGTGCTTTATGATGGTGAAAAATTAAAGATTCAGTGTTAGAAATCTTTAGTTCTATCCATACAAAAGTCTGCTAATGCTGAAATCTTATTTCAGGCAGCTCTAAATAAACATATGGCACATTTAAAATATATAATTAAGGCTATGACGAAGTATGTGATGCTATACTCAGATGCATCAAAAGTAGCAAAGCTAAAAGAGAGTGAGGAAGATTTTTTTTTGCATAATAACAAGGAAGAATGTAATAAGCCATATCACAGAATTAATTTCTTCCTTTGCCCTGACATTAACTATTCTCTATCAAAATTAAAAGGATGCTTGAAGGATGATAACAGTAGCAGTGATAACACAGATGATGTTGAAGTAAGTAAAAAACAGTCTTCCAAGTCAAACAACAACCATAGTGATCGTGAAAATAAGTCAGTACCCATTGTAGTGAATGATGAACAGCATTTGAAGGTTGATGTGAATAGCAGGAACACTATTGAGAAAGTTGAACAATCTTCAACATTAAACAAAGCCATAGTAATGGTGAAAATTTTCTAATAACATACAGTCATGATATGCTAGCAATGAATTCACCACCTATACCAATAAATGATAATCAGCACGGGGGTGAAAAACTAAGCAATTTGACTTATGGTACTTTAAGTGAAATGTTTCCACAAATAAATGATCAAATTATTAAAGAGACTTTGCATAACAGTGAAAATGATATGAATGTTTTATGCAGTGCAGTGTTTGAATTTATGAGATGAATCGATTCGGGAACCCATGACCGCAGAGGTCATGGGTTCGAATCCCGTTGAGTCACCTGATTTTTTCAGGTCCTGAGACGATTGCTTAAATTGTCCAGCTAAGTGCGAAGATCATATCTCATTTAAGTGAAAATGATTATAAAAATGGCTGTAGTTTACATTCTTGAACTACAAAATCAGGAAACAACACCACATCGAGTGTATGCTTCATTTGGATTCTGAAATAACATTGATGATGATATAGATTTTCAAGGTAATGAAGCATCTCTACCTGGTAACACGCAGGTTACAAAAGATGAGGAAAGGCCAGAAAGCATAACTACCGAGGAGTCTCTTTCTAGCATTGTCAAGAAATTTTTAAAAGATAAGATAAAGTTGATTCAACTTTTAGGATCAAGGTATGTTTTTCACCATGTGCCCAATTCATTCAACTTATTAAAATATTGTATGCACATTTCTTGAACCTTATTTGATAATTCTTATCACAAGATGTTGGGCTTTAATGTGTTAAATCAAGGCATAAATTTTGTTTGAGCAGAATGGTCTAAGATATGAATATTACAGTTGTGATAGAAAGTTAATTATGTCTTAAAATTTAACATGACAGTGCCTTCTTTAATACATTATGCAGTTGAAAGTTAAGATTGAAATATGTTCAAAAACCCGTTTATTGTGTACAGCAGTGCTTATCTAACATGTGTGAATTGCTTCCATCTTAATCAAGTTCATTGTTTTTCAAATGAAGTAGTTGAAATTTGTCTTTACCACTGTAAAAGGAGTGAAAAGGTTGTGAATTTGTTATCCCCATTTTGAACCACCTTTGCATGGTTACAGCACCAAAACCCATTAGTTGTTGATTAAAACAAGATTGAAGAATAGTTTGGTGATCGACTAAACATTGTTATTTAAACCAATTTTCAAAATTCATTTTTTCTGCTGTCACATTAGTCAAAAGTGTGTCACATTAGATTGAAAAAATAAAGACTGTTTTAGCGCAAGTAGGGAAAAGTGGAAAAGAAGTGAGGGGTTAGGGTTGTTGTCAGACTACCAAATTTAAAATGAAATTTATTTGAATTATCAATTTGTTTAAAGTTAACCTTTCATGCTTTTATTGGTATTCTGAGCCTGCGGCCAAAGAATTAAATTCAAAAATTCACAAACTTTTTTCAGGTAAGAAGGAAAAATTTGTGGGGTGATGCTAAATTCAAAATAAGGAAGTGCTCAAATGAGGATCTAACAGCATGATCAAAGTTCAGTTCGTAGGAGAACCTGCGGGTGACGAAGGCGGGCCGAGAAACGAATTTTTCTCATTACTCCACAGTGAAGTATCTAAATCCTGCATGTTTGTTGGTGAGGATTACAGAAAAAGCTTCAACCATGACATTCTTGCGCTACAACAAAGAAGCTTTTACACTTATGGTCAGTTATGTTATGTTGGAATTTTGCAAGGCTCTGCTTCTCCTTGCTTTTTGTCTTCGAGTATTGTAGATTACATTTTATCTGGTGAAATTGATCTGGTAAAATCAACATGCGTTAGTGACATACCCAATCAAAAGATGAATCATAAGCTTCAAATTTTTTGACGTAGTGGTGACGAGCGTGCAAAAACTCTATAAACCAGCCGCTATTCATACGTCAGCAATCTATATTTTATTATATTATACCTACAGTTTTAGGCCACTGTTTTACACGGTCGAAAATCATACCATAAGCACAATATTATTTGTGATGACTATGTTTATTAAGGCATAACCATTATTTTTACGTAGATCCATCATATTATATTATTTCTAAATGAACTAGCACAATATTCATTTACTAGACATAAAACTGATACGCTTCATTTCAGTGTTTTTTTTACCTTAGTGTCTTTGGTTGTGTAAGATAAGTCTAACATTTTTTAAAATGAACAAGTGGTGTTGTGCTTATAAATCTAACTTACAAAAATGTTTATTATAGGCAATAGACTAAGTTAGCTATATTGGAATCACATAAGTAAGTGCAGGCGGCATAATAGCAGATTAAAACTAAGAATTAAAAACTAAGTTCTAGGAGGACGGGAACGAACATAAAAGCTAAAGTCTAGGTAGGAAGCGAAATTAAGTGACATCACATCGGTAACCACACCGTTAACACTGATATTCTTCCTCCCAGGTATTTTTATTCCAACACCAATGGCTTGAGCAACAGTATTATTACATCCTAAAACATAGAAAACACAAATTTGCAGTTACTTTAGAAGTGAAGACTGCTCTTTCAAAATTAATATCAATTATTCTTGCAACTTATCCGCCAAAATTTGTGTTGAGTACCAATAAACTCAAAGGGGATGCAGCATTAACAAAATATTTTTATTTTAAAACATTTGAATGTAGATGGAGTTTGTCAAACAATCCTTTTTTAAAAGTTTTTTTACCTGGTCTGTTAACGGAAACAATACCAAAACGAGCCTGAATGAAATTTACATCTCCAACGTTGAATCCACTTTCGTAACATCGCGATGAAAAATTTGGCAGCTGTGTGTGAATCCATAGTTTTGTAAAAGAATTTAAAAAATATGATGCTGAAATATTCAAGAGTTTTTGACCGAAAAATAAACTACGAGCAGATGGTGCTGAAACTGAAATTTGCATAAAGCCGTAATATGTCTGCAGACAAATAGTGGAGACACTGGCACTCCAAAATTGAGAATTAAAGTTTGTTTGTTCGTCTTCTTTTGACTGCCAAATTCTTGACTCGTAGTTTGTTGAGCTCTATAAAGCATAAAATAAAGCTATATTCCCACCTTTCGGGATCATGATAATATTTCTTTTGAGACTTGATGTTGCAGTAGCTTTTTGCTATCATAGAAGATTATTTTATCAGTATAATACTTAAGTGGATTATACAACACAATACTTTAAAAGGTGAAATATTTGTTATTCAAAAAAGTTAAGCTACAGTTAGGAGTTAGAAACAATTTAAACTTATGCTTAAGTATGTAATCAAAAAACAATGACAACGAGAAAAAAATGTTTCAACATAATGAACTTAGTCGTGCTTAAAAGAGGATTATACTTGATGTAAAAAACATAATCTATAAAAGTATATCATGACTTACTGACGAGGAGCTTCCACTTATGTTTCCAAGAAATGTCCATCCGATACCAGTACATCCAAGGTTTAGGCTACCACCTATATGACATTCCGTTTCAGCATAACCCAAATCGTTTCGTGATTTCAGATAGTATTTTTTTTCATTGCTAGTAAAGTTTAAAAGTAATTCTTCAAATAAACAAAACTAAGTAAAAAAGATAATAAATACTATGTGCAAATGACAATATAAAATAGAAATGCAGTGCGTTGATGTAAACGTAATTTATCAGCAACAAAAATTAAACTTGATGATATATACTTAAATTTTCTATATTTAAAAATTTTTACCTTGAACAAGATTTTTCATGAGCTTCGACACAATCGTCAAATAAAATCGGTCCTTAAGACAAAAAAGTTATATAGTTTTTAAAATTAATGCACACATAGCTGCAAACTCTGATTATTGTCTTAATTAAAAATAATTTTTTCATAAAAAATGGAACATTGATTATTCTTGTGGTTGGCCATATTAAAAAATAACAGACATTTATCAAAGCTTTCATGTGTTGTATAAAAAAATACTATTAATATTTAAATAAAAAATAATAGCTAAATACTGACATAAAAGCACATTACAATTTTGGATTTATTTTCTGCATTTTTTCCAGTCAAACACACGCAGTCTCGTTACTATTAATCACACTCACAGTCACTGAGTATGACTATTATTACCAATGCGTATCTATAATGTTTTTAAAAAATGTAATTAAAATATACAACTATAACTCTATAATTAATACTATATACTAAACACAACAAATTTCACAAATTACTCAGATGTTTTAACTATAAAACTGTGGAACTAATTGGTACTATCATTTGATAAAATAGTAATCATAAAGAACAAAAAAATGGACGTACTTTAAACTTGTTCTACTGAATAATGTATGAAACTTTAGAAATTTAATCTTGACGTATTTCATTTTAGCACACCAAAACACATAAAACCAAGAGCGCAGTACATCGGACTTAAAAATCATATAAATCCACAATGATTATATGTTTAAATTGTATTGGGGGCTGATTATATAAGCCCGGGTAGCCGGGATTCAGCCAAGCGTTGAATGATTTAGGCAAATTAAAACGATTCAATATTCGTCATCAGATAGATTTCAAAAATATAAATTTCAAAGGATTTGTTTTTAAAGTAATAACTAAATTGAATTTTTTAAAAAATGACCACAGCTTTAAGTAACATACACACACTTGAATTATTATTACAATTATTGATAAAAAGTTTAATATAAACAAATACAAAAGTACGACCCTTACCATTTGCACCAATTGTGGTTGTTGAGGTAGGTGTGGCTGTAAAACAAAGAGTACATATATATTGTCTCTCAATTGTCATTATATTGCCAGTTCTGCATGTACTTTAAACAAAACTACTAAGTACTTTGTATAACAAAATTGAAACAATTCTTTTGTTTTTAACAACAAAAGTTAATGGATTTAAAATCATGATAAAAGATTCACAAATAAGAAACTCGTGCCATAATAGATGATTGCATGAGGGTAAGGTATGGGTAAGTGATAAAATTACGTGTTTAATGTTCTTCATTTAAAACACGAGTTGAGAGCAACAAATAAACTCTTTTAAATTTTATACATACTTACCATAAGAAATCGTGGGAGTTGGGAAAATGGTTGCTGTAGTATCTAAAAAATTAAAATTTTATGGAAAATCGTTTAAAAGTAAAAGGAACATGTGACATATCTATACAACTATCTAATACCATTGTTCATAAAAATAAGTTTTTTGATTTAAAAGTTAATAAATTTGATAACTATAGGGAATTCTTAAGATCTGTGTTCAAGAATGTTACATGGTTACAATGTTACAATGCTCGTAGCAATTCCTACAACGAAAAAAAGACAAAACTAGTTTGATTAAATCTTTTAACTCTTTAAAAAAACAATGTTTTACGTACAAGTCAAGGCTTTTTTCTCTAAAACCGTTCTTTTGTTGAGATTTGTGCTAATTTTTATTGGTTGTTTAGGGATAATTTGTCTGGTTAACAACGATCAAAATTTACAAAAAACGTTATTTATACGTCAAAACAAAACTATTGCAGCTGATTTTTCTGCATAGAAAATACGAGAAATACATCTTAAAAATAAAGTAAATTCGTAGAAAAGCCAGAAACACTCGTCATTATATAAAATAACTTACTAATAAAGCGTGGTTCAGCATACGTGGGATGGATATCACAAGAACCATTAAAAAAAACAAAATCATCTAGAGCAATATCACCCGTATAGCTGGAGCCACAAACACCTTCAACGATGATCTACAAAAAACAGCTTTTAAGAAAATTTTTTACCAAGTTTTTAGCAAGAAAATACGCTGTTTAGTGATTCAGATAGACATTGTTTACTTTATTACATATTCAAACTTTTACAAGGTAGTATGCAAAGTTTACTCAAAAACGATTATGCATTTTAGAAATTTAATGTTAGATACATGCGCTTTTTTCACTTTTGATTGCCAAATGAGCAATTAGAGTTCATATGTGCGCTGAGTCTTGGAGTCATAGGTGAGTGAAAACATGCAACATCATGTTTAGTTGCTAATATAGATTGTTTGATCTTTCAATATAAAGTGAGTAGAAAACTATATGAAAAAAAAGTAAGAACGATGTTTTTGAGACAGCTAAAGGCAGCCATAAAGTTGATTGCAATGTTACGTTTGAGAACAAACAAAATTTTGGTCTGGAGACACGTGGCTTACAGGGATATAAGTTTGTAACATTTGTAACACGGATATAAGTTTTAAGACATTAATCCTCCTTTATAATTCTACAACAGCATCCAAAATTTAAAACATTTGTTTTATTAAAACATTTTAAATGTTTTAATAAAACAAATGTTTTATTAAAACATTTAAAACAAATTCAAAGTTTGTAACATTTGTAACACGGATATAATTTTAAGACATTAATCCTCCTTTATAATCCTACAACAGCATCCAAAATTTAAAAGACGTTACAAGATAAAAAAATTTTAAATGGGATATGAAAATGATTTTCTAAGGAAAGTCTACAGCCAAACATTTACCTTGTTGAAGAGTTAAGGAAGAAGATAAAATTACTTATGAGCTATGAACAAACAATTGAAAATTTTTCTTGGAACATTTTATCTTCTCATCTCCCGCCCAACCCTTTTAGCAATCTAAATAAGCTTTCAATGTTGAAACTAAGCATATTTGCACTCTGATATGCAGAGTTTGAGAACATTGATATTTATACTCACCCTTGTTTTTGTTTCCGTGAAGTTGGTTGTAACTTGAGCTCTGTTCCATTGATTTCCTCGATTGCCACTTAATGTCCACAACAGCTTTAATCTACCTCCCATATATTGTTGGTATATATTAAGAGAACCAATTGTTGATCCATACATATTATACCAAAATGTAAAACATTTGCTTGTTGTATTAAAGTAGTCGCTAACCAACCATGCTTTATCACCCAGCACACGGGGACTTGATGTTTCAATGTAAATGTATTTTCCTAAAAGATATTTTTAAGCAAGTCAAGAAATTTTTTTTTGTTTTTTTTTAACAACACTCTCGTTTTTTGAAACTACAATTTGTTTCAAATATGTTTTAGTCATACATTTGCATAAAGGTTTGTATCCATTTCCTTTACTGGAATTGATCTCAGTTGTTTTTAGGTAAAATAGCCATTACAAACAACATGGCATATGGGCAAAGTCCCTAATTTTGTAAGAAAGTCCCTAATCGAGACCGACCTGAAATGGCAGTGTCGACATAACTCTAATGTTAAAAATGATAAAATATTGTTTAAAACGTGTTTTGGAGGAAGTTAGGTAAGATAAAGTCCAGTGTATGTCAACAAAACGATGTTAATCACTTTTAAATAATGCATGATTAGAGTGAATTAAGTGTTCTTTTTTGCTTCGTATGATTCTTTCTTTGAAAATAAAAAATTTAATCGCTGCCAAGAATATTTGTTGATTTATGCAAAATTGACATATGACCATAGTGGTGATTTTCTCAATATATATATTGATCTTAGGCAAATATTGCTTAATTTTTTTTTGTTAAATTTAAGTATTAAGGGATGCAAAGACTGTTTGTAAAATGCCAATGACAAAATCAGCTTTCTATCAGAGATGTAAAATGTATGTAGGATAGTAAAGAAATGACCATTTCACCAATTGTTTTTATACTTATGGAAACAGTCAATGAAAAGACCTGGGTTCGACTGCGTTATATAAAAAAAACTAATTAAATTTTCCTAAAGCGATGTTACAATATTGTTGGAAGACAATTCCATGTGAAATATCCTGAGTACGAGAGAGATATTTCTATAAATTCAAGTATTTGGTTTACCAACCAAACACTTTGCTATCATTACTTCTAGGTATATATGTTTCAGTAGATGAATTATTTCTGAGCATATCTGTGATATATCCTCTGTGCATATCTATAATACATCAAGAAAGATTTGCATTGCTTTAATTGTTGCGTTTGTTAATAGATGTCTTTCGCCTTAAACGCATCATTCATGGTTATGTGATTATATAGAAGCTGTGTTTGTCTAAAAGGAAATATTTTTGCCTTAAAGCACAGTAGACCTTAAAATATAATCTTATTTATTGGAGTGTAGCTCAACTTGCCTTAATTACTTGTTTTAATATATTTAGAAAAAAATAGAATCTTTTAAAACAATCTGAAATGAACAGCGGCGTTTGTTAGGAAACTATAGGCATAGTGTACGGTTGCTCAATCGTGGTTCCATGATCATTCTTAACTTATGAAAAAGTGTATGTAGATGTAGCTGTGTTGAAGAAAATAATAGGAATAATTACTTAATGCTTGCTTCTTTGTATGTACTCTATTTAATGTCGTAATTTCCCACTTTGAAGTAATATCGCTAATTTAGGCTAAAATACTTCCCCGGCTGCACTCAATTTCGTCAATGATAATATTAATAATACTCTTTTTAAAATATCTGTGAAAATCGAATAAGATTTTGGAAAGCTATGTCAACTGAAATGGTCTTTTACATGTAATTACAACTAAGATTTCTATATAATTCACAAAAATTTAGTTGCTTTCGTCATTTTAGACTCTTTTATTTAATTTCAGTGTTTTATTTAAGGATAAGTTTTAAAACATGTATTTTAATTAAAGACTTACCAGTAATCGATCCTCTTCTGTCTGAGCTAGGTCCAGTCCTCGAACTTGATGTTGAGCCTGAATGGATTGTCCAATCAAAGTTGTCAACTGGATAATTAACATTCTTCCATGTGCATCTGGAATTGTCAATGCCATTTTCAAAGGAACAACTACCTATTTAAATGAAAAGTATTTTTTTCATACTCCTCTTTTAGAATACATCAATTTAATGAATTATATGTTTCAAAATCCGTCAGTATAATTTTTACAACAGTTTATAAACAAAGCAAAAATATGTTCAAACATGGATAATTAATAAATGGGCTCCAAGTTGAAAAAATACGATTTTAGATTACCATACTTTCCAAATTTTATCAAAAGATTTTTAGATTTATATTTTGACACGAATAAATGCGCATTTTACGGATTTTTCTATTGCTCCTAATGAACAAAACGTTTGAATAAAAAAGGAACACTTTTTATTAATGTTCATGCGAACATCATTCTATCTTCACGTTTACAAAAGAAACTTTAGGCTATTATTTATTAAAAACACAAATCTAAAAAAAATTGAAAAGTGAAATTATTACCATTTCCCCCAATCGTACTATTTGAATCTGGTGCAACTGAAAAACAAACAAGAAAAGCGTTAGAGGAGACTCTTTACAAGTCAATTAATTCTGCTTTTAATTAAGAAGTTAATATGAGCAAGGTGTGTATAAAGTTAATGGTTTAAACCAGGAAACGTCGTTATATGTTAGTAGAAACAGATCATTCAAGATAGTAGAGTCCTGAGAAGGATTGTTGGTGTTGATGCTGACTAACGTTTTGACAATCTTAGCAGTGTTTATATTCTGATCTAACCAAGGAGTAAACATTAGGTTTGCCCCATCACAACAAATGCGGATCATTTAAAGATGTCATTAATGTTTTGAAAGCTTGCTGTACTGTTTTATGATTTCAACTTGTTTCTTCCTTTCTCCGTTCACGACGCTTAATTTTTTTTTTTTCATTAAATAAAATCCCAATTTTAATTATCATTATCATTAATATACAGCAGTTACAAAAAAACACCGGCACCGTAATAAATAAACGCTAGATCGGCTTGTGCATAATAAGATAACTTCCTGTGAAGTTATAACTAATAATTAACAAATAGTATAATTAAACTAATGCTAATGTTGCTAAACCTGTATATAACTGGTTTATACTAGAAAAATGAGTGTTAGCAAATGGTAAAAAGTATAGCAATTATATAAGTATTTATAGAAAGTTATGTCGTATTAGTATTTTAAAAGCATCATGTAACATGTGTATACTTACAAGTACGTCTGCCCGATCTTCCAGATCTAAAATCAGCATACAGGCTACTTATATACCGGACAAGAACAGAAGCAATATGTTGTATTGTCGTCGTATTTAAAGTTAAATTTTGCTGTCCGGAAACAGTAATAAGATCAATTAAGGTTGTTTGCTTCACAAGCTCAATCTGATAAGGAAGTGCTCGAAAATATCCAACCATATCGATATCAGAAAATTCTCCATTATTCGTTAAAATAACCGAAAGATTCGAGGAATATAGTTCTGATAAGTTTTGAAACACAACTCCAATTGCTCTTGAGTAGTACATGGTTAGATTAGTGTTCTGACCTACAAGAGAAACTCTTGCTAATTATATTACCTCATTTATTGAATTTACATTTCAAATTAATTACTACTTGAATAATTAACATCATATTATTTAAATTTCTTCTTACTATTTAAACTCAGTGGCAAACCAGGCCTGTTTCTTACTAGTACAATGAGCGTAAACTAGTGTTAAATAATTAATAACAAACGAAATCAAAACAGAAAAAATTTTTTTGGCTGAAATTCAACTGCTTGTGTAGAGGCTCTGTCTATCTTTCCTTAAACTTTGAAATATTAGCAAAATGTAAGCAATCTTTGACACTAAAGCAATTTGTAGAATACTTTTCTGTATATCAGTGATATCACTTGAAGTGTTGCTGATAATTATGCAATAATCTACTCCGTGCTTACATCTTTTTACTGAAATTTGCATTACATTAATAAAGAATTTAGAGCTGTTAAAATTCTTTCCATCGTATTAGCGATAAGTTCAGTTGTTGTCTACATTAAAATCCTTTATATTTCGTTACTGCTGATTGTAAAGAAAAAAACTGACCTTTTTTGAATAAAATTAATGAAAAAAATAAAGTTTTTTTTTACCTCTTTGAATTGTTTCAATAAATGGCTGCAAGAATTTTCTGACATCCATAAACACGCTGTAATATCTAGCTTGCACACAAGAGCGTCCCCAAGAGACTATCCCTAATTGTATCCAAGTATTATTGCGTTTACATTGATAGGGACCACCACTATCACCATTACAAGCACTGACTCCACCTGATCTACGACCACCACAGACTGACCTTGGTGAGACTCTCCCGTTAAAAAAGCTAAAACTATTGCATTCTTGAAGACTAATAACATCAAGTTTCACCTGTTGTAAATATGGAGAAGTGAAGCCAGATGCAGTACGTCCCCAGCCAATCACAAAACAATTATCATTTCCGTTAAAAATATCATCTTGACTTGGAAGACAGACAGGCTGCACACGTTCGGTAAAGTTCAAAGGTGTCGGGAGTTTCATCAAAGCAACGTCATAGTCCGCAAAATATACAGGTCCGTTTACATAATATTTAGGATGAATATACATGGCCACTGACGTCAAAGAGTATTCATAAACACTGGTTGTATCTGTTCTATGATCTGCAACATTTATTGTAATTCCGGTGAAAAAAGTTGCAGGTATTGTTGACTGTACAAGACAATGAGCTGCTGTCAAAATCCAATATTTGTCAATAATTGATCCTGCACAATGAATAGAGCCTCTTCGAGTCAAACTAACTATCCATGGCCAAGAGTTTGGTCTAGCCTCTGTTCCTCCTACAATGAGAGACTGTGGAGACTGAGATCCAGGGAGTACCTTGCGCTTGCCACAGGAGCTCATTTGAGAAGAAATACCTGTCAAATTTTCATCAGATTTCTATTAAAGTTAGTCAACAAACATTTTACTCTGTCAATAAATTTGTAATAAAACTTAGTCGGTAATACAAAAACTAGGATGCTCTGTCATTTTATTGACTTGGTTTACTTCTCTTCAATTATAATGTTAAATATCAAGTGAGTTGAAGAAAAATGGGTCAGTGCTATTTTAAGGACGTCATGCCGTCAGTTGTTTTACATCCAAGTAAATATTTTAGACTTTGACAAAAAATTGATACATAGTATTTTTCAAAATAACTAACTGTTTATCTTTAGAGAAAACTAGCTCAGTGTTGTGGAAGTGGATGTATATCAATATTAACTGCTATTAAATGAGATATGATCTCATTCACATTCACATTATCTCATTCATATTCATATTCATATCACATTCATATTCATTCACATTATCTCATTCACATTCATAAAACATTCACATTAATATTAACTGCATTGTACACCTAATGATATTAATATCCTATTATACAAGACAAAGCTTTAATTAATCTATCAATTAAGATAAATCTTCTTCCATTTAAAGCCAAAAATTACTGATGAGTATTTAAAATAGGTGTTTCAGCAACAGTTGTTGGGTACAAAAAATTGAAAGGTGTTCAAAGCTAACAATGAGCATTTTAAGGTCAAAAGTCAGTAGTTCATCGGGTTTGAAAGGTAAAACATTTTGTTTTTATGTTACATTTCTGTTAGCTGCTACATGACGTGATTATTCTAAAAATTTGTTAAAAAATGTGGTTCGTTACAGTAAATTAGTCATAAATAAAGTGGTATTTGGAAAAGTTTTTTTATCAGAATTAATTAAAACCTTGAAATCGAATTACTTGAAAGGTAAAATTTTATTAATGTAAACTTTCTTCTAGCTGGCATCATAGCCTACATTTATAATAGTGAATGTTTTATGAATGTTTTATGCAGTGCGGTGTTTGAAATTAAATGAATATATGATCTTTGCACTTTGCTGGACAATTTAAGCAATTGTCTCATGAACCTGAAAAATTCAGGTGACTCCACGGGATTCGAACCCATGTGCCCGGTGCAGTGCTATGACCAATTGAGTATGTGAAGTCACACAGGTGAGTTGTCAAGAATTTAGTGTTTGAAATGAATTATGATCTTTTTGCTGGACAATTTAAGCAGTCCTGAAAATTCAGGTGACTCAAGGATTGACCCATTCTGCGGTGCTGCAGTGCATGACCAGAGCTATGAAGTCAAAAGCAGGTCAATTTTGTTGGGCTGATGTTTTCTCGAAAATGTCTTGTGAATGGTGTGGTGTTAGTGGAATGATCAATTGAGCTTGTCTCATGGTGAAAAATGGTGACTCAAAACACCTCTGCGGTGCTGGTGCGGTGCTCTGACCGAGCTGAAGAACAAGTTGTTGGGCTGATGTTTTCTCTTCACAGACATTCCTTTCACGAGAAAACATCAGCTCAACAAAACCTGCTCACCACTGTGACTTCATAACCCATCGGCACTGCACCGGCACCGCAGAGGTCAATCCGTTGAGTCACCTGAATTTTTCAGGTTCATGAGACAATTGCTTAAATTGTCCAGCAAAAGTGCGAAGATCATATCTTCATTCAATTTCAAACACCGCACTACATAAAACATTCTTCACAAGACATTTCACGAGGAAACATCAGCCCAACAAAATTGACCTGCTCACCACTGAGTGACTTCATAGCTCAGTTGGTCAGAGCACTGCACTAGCACCGCAGAGGTCATGGGTTAGAATCCTGTTGAGTCACCTGAATTTTTCAGGTTCATGAGACAATAGCTTAAATTGTCCAGCAAAAGTGCGAAGATCATATCTTCATTCAATTTCAAACACCGCACTACATAAAACATTCTTCACAAGACATTCCTTTCACGAGAAAACATCAGCCCAACAAAATTGACCTGCTCACCACTGTATGACTTCATAGCTCAGCTGGTCAGAGCACTGCACCGGCACCGCAGAGGTCATGGGCTCGAATCCCGTTGAGTCACCTGAATTTTTCAGGTCCTGAGACGATTGCTTAAATTGTCCAGCAAAGTGCGAAGATGATATATTCATTTAATTTATAATAGTGTCGGTATCAACAGTTTATTTGAAAATTGACTAAGAAGTTGAAAAAGGAAAAAATAAAATTGTGAATGATTTATGTTATAGTCTTCTTTATGGAATAAGTGCTAATATGTCTTCCAAGCAATTTCGAAAACTTTTCGTCCCTTAAATCTTATCTAAAGCATAAACATCTGTTCAAAGTAAATTGGCACTGTTCATGAGTCACTTATCCAGGAAAGTTCAAATCTAGAATAACTAAAAGAGAAACTGATATCCCAAGGATAGACATATTAAAGTATAGAGACTAAGAGCATATTGATAATAGGAAAAATATTTAAATTTTTAGGAGATAACAATAAATAAAAATAATATTATTCCAATGCTTATCAAAAATGGCTTTGCTAAATTGTTGGAGATGTATTAGAGATTAGAGTTAGGGACAATCTAAAGGTTTATGACTAGAGGTAAGGTTTGGAGTTATCTTTAAAACAAAGCAAGCCGTGTTTTACTTTTAAAACAAGAATCTTTTTTGTGCTCAATCTCTGTAAGGAAAAACAGTTAAAGTACAAATAGCTTGAGCCCGAGAAAATCGTTGCTTGTTTTTAAATTTAGATCGTCATTGTGTAGGTTAGTATAGAGTTATAAGAAGGACTGTAAGTGTTGATGTTGATTGACATTTCCACAACCTTAGTGGTAGTTATCTTCAAAGTCAATTTGAGTTCTCAGAACAGAAATCTATACTGAACTAGACGTTCTACATTTACAAAAATTTAAAGAAAAACAGTTAATGGAAAAGTTTTCTCTAAAGCTATGAATAATAATTTTGAGAAAATCTGAATTTTAGGTTTAGAAGATCGGGCAAGCTTTGCCACTGGACATAGCTAAGAGTTAGTGTTACAAGTTCTGTAAGCAGCAACTGTTTTCTACAATAGTTTGCGAATTGCACTTGTCAATAAGTGGTTATACTTTCTCATGTACTTTATCACCTCTCGCATCTTATATAGTTTATTAATTGTGTTGATGCTACAAAGTCTGTCACAAGTCGAGTTTGTTCACTTAAATGTTTTGGTTATAAGTGTTATTTTAAAATGGGATTTATTTGAAAAGTAGTGATTTTCAAATGTTGGCGGGAATCTTATAAATAAAATTGCCTTATCGGTTCAGAAATGACAAGAGAACTGTCTTTACTGTACATTTTTTAAGAACTTAGTCACAACGGAAACAGTAACTTAAGACAATCAAAAAACCTTCAAAAAAACTACCTTGTTTGACACATTCTCCAAGAACAACTGAAATATCATCTAAGGCAACATAACCTGGGTATGACTCGACGAGTACTTTTAAGACTATCTATAAAACAAGGAAAATTTTTATTAAAACACCCTAAAATGCGCATAAAGACGACGAGTATTTTAAGAATAAACGTGTTTCGACATCGCATGATGCCATCTTCAGTATAAATGAATAATTACCTAAATAATACAAGGTTTATATAAAAATGATATGTACAGTGACATAAATGTATAAATATGGATAAATTTTAACAATGATAAGGAAATGACATAAATTATTGGAAGTATGTTACAAACTAAATATTGTGTTAAATCAAAAAACGGGAACATCGAGGTTAGGGTTAATTAGTTTTAATTGTCAGTATGGAGTGCTTCTTTTAACTTAAGGGAGAACGAGGTGTCTGCAGTGTCGATTATTTTGAAGCAAGTGGGTGAATAGTTGGTTTTACTTGAATGATATTTAAGAAGGGGCCGGTAAATATGAAAGTTTTTGTCTGTTGTGGTATGTTTCCTGATTCTGGTGGATAAATGGCTCAAAGTTTCGCCGGTGTATCGGGAATTACATCCCGCGCAATTGAATTCATATACCACCATGGATTTAAGTGAATCAGGGATTGGGACTTTGAATGTTTAGAAAAGTCAACACAAAATATGAGAACCAGAAAAATTACCTTTATAACGACCCATAGTTTCATCAATGCATACAATTATAATCTAGCTAAGTATTATAGTTCTCTACTAACACCAATTATACCAGAGGACCAGTCCACAAAAAAGATTCTTTTAGTTTCTTCGACGACCTCTCATCTTTCAACTCATCAAACTTCTTTTTAAAAATTCTTCATCTCCTACGAGGTGAAGAATATCAACCTAGCAACTGACGCAGCATTCACTCACAACTCCAGGTTAAATATACACAAGACAGACCTCACACAACTGTTTTAGTAACAACAGCACAGACGCATTTTTATTTGATTGAAAATTTTCTGACGAGGACATAAAGTTTTATAATTACATTAACATACAGCACGCAAACATTTCCAATTTTCGTTGGAAACTTAACAGCAAGATCAACTGCCACTTCTTGACATTTTACTAACAAAAGCCCATGACAACTGTACTACGTTTACATATAACAAACCAACATACACAGGACTTCTGACGAACTATTTTGATTTCACGTCACTTTCATACAAAGCCGCACTTATACGCATACTTATCGACAGAGCATACAAACTTAACAATACAAACATTGGCTTTCAACGAGACATAAACAAAAATTTCAAAATAATAACTCTATAATTTAAGCTACCATACATGGTACATTACCCACGACATACACAGCGCACACTTACCAACATTATGAAATGCTTCTGTACAGATATTTACATTCGAGTAGTTTTCACATCATTCAAAATCAAAAACCTTTTCTCACTCAAAGACCCAATCCCTGATTCCATTAAATATTTGGTGGTATATGAATTCATTTGCACGGAATGTGATTCCCAATATATTGGCGAAACGTTGGGCCATTTATTCACCAGAATCAAGGAACTTACCATACTAGAAAAAACTCTCATATCTACCGACACTTTCTTAAATATCTCTCATGTAAAACCAACTATTCACCTTCTTGCTTCAAAAACATTTACGCTGCAGACACCACATTCTCCCTTAAAATCAAAGAAGCACTGCACAATACCAAAACTGACTCTGACCTCAATGTTCAAGTTCTTAGATTCAACACAATATTTGTTTGTAACACGCTACCCATTAATTTATCTAAATTTCCTCATTATTGTTATGATTTATCTATATTTATATATTTATTTTACTAAATCATAATACTTTTATATAAACTTTGTAGTATTTATGTAATTGTTCATTTATACTGAAGATGGCATGATGAGTTATCGGAAACATGTCTATTCTCATGAAACAAGTCGTCTATATTAAATGCATATTAGCAATAATGCTTCTACGAAATTATGGAAATCTTTCGTTTTAGAACTCTTTTTACCGAAAAAGAAATATTCAAGTGTATAACAAAAATTGTAGCTATTTGAATATCCGTCTATCTACTCGCACGAAAAACTTTTCGAATTACAAACAGTAAATAGCAATCAAACAAGTAACACTTTTGTGGCACCTGATGACAAGCAGTATCAGTCATTTTGTTTTTTGTTTATAGATATGAAACCGAAAACTTTTTTTATAAATATTATTAGGTATTTACAAACTTATAGCTTGTATAGTTTTTTTTCTATTTTGGCAAAGCTATTTTTTGCCATCTGCTAACAATGATTTATGTGCATTAGCTATAATGATCTAAAGGAATCATTACGTATTTGAATGATTACAGTATGTTAACTTTTAAAGATTAAGGATCTAACAAATAATTTGGTAAAGGAAACTTTTATCAGTACGTAAGAAATTTGAATTTTTTTATGACTTATGCATTTGATCAATTTTCTATTGCACTACTTACCGTATAATTTCCATGAGTAAGATTAACAGTTGACTGAGCTTTGTTCCAAAACAAATCATGCTTTAGCGTATCATTCCACATGAGCATGACTCTTTCATTTGATATCAAATAAACGCCAATAGTATTTGGAGCACTCGTATTGCCAGAGCTTTGATACCAAAAACTTAAGCATGACTTTGTTACATTTGCAGTCAAATTGAAAGTGATACTTCCAGACTGAATTCTTTCGTTATAGTTTGTTTGTAGCAAAATATAGTAACCTTAAAAGTGGAGAAATTAAATAATTAACAATAAAAGTGAAACAACGTTGAAGAATGTCAAAATTATCAGTTACCTAATTATACAAAAATTCCCACAACAAAATTTAGAGCACGTATAAAACAGACGATTCAAGGTTAGTAAAAAAGGCAATTTAAATAAATGGGAATAAACGCGTATGAATTTGTCATTAGGAAACATGAATCCTTTAAAAAGCTAAAACCCAATATAAAGCTATGTTTAACTGTGTGTGAGAGCAATTTCTCTTGCAACTTGCATAATTTTTAGTATGTACGTGATTCAATAAAACCATGGGAAGAACGTCAAATCACCTACTTTTATTTCCTCAAATCAACATAAACGCTGTTCTAAACTTAACCGGAAATACAAGCACGCTACGTCACTCAATTTTCTCGTTATCATCGACGTCGCGTTATGTTTGCTAGAGCTGTCTAATGTTAGATTGAGGGGACCAAAAAAAGGGCTTCCTAGATTGGAGACTTGGGTCACCAAGTTAAAAATTTTTATTACTTTCATCCGAAAATTCGTAAAGTACAAACAATTTTAACAACTGCTCTTTGAATTAATACAAAATATAAACACCCATAGTTCGAAATTACATTTTAATGCCGAATAACAAGTTACGGGTTCTGTACGCTATGAAAAAGTTTTGTGCCTTTAAGTGATACTTATATTTCTCGACCATGTTCCGTCTCTTGACGACGTTTGCAGCTTGTGTTTGCTACTCGTAGTTTAAGCAATGGAGAAAAGTTCATTTTAAAGTTCAAACAAAATTTTGAAAATCAATGACATGCATGAGTATAGCATATTTAATCAGTATATAGTAATCAATACTGAGATTGCATTTTCTTAATACTTAGTCGTTTCTCCTACTATTAATATTTTAGCAGCATAAATGTTCTAAATAAATCACATGTATGTAGTCAGCGGAGTGGCAAAAACTTATCACTGACAAGACGCTTCTTTTAACGTTATTTGCCGGGCCGTAGCTTGGAAAAAAAATCAATCTTTCATATTAGTATTAACATTTGGACATAACGTCTGACTTAGACAAATTAAAATACAGATTTAAAAAGAAAAAGATTTTCATAATGAAAATGCAAGCTGTACAGGTAGCCGGAAAGCCCCACAAAGGGCACTTGTGGCTAACTATTGATATCCGTAGAACAATTAGGGGGAAAACAATTTCACGCAGCGTAATTAATATCGATCTCTATGTCTTTATTGCCTTTAATTTGACATGCATTTTGTGCAGGTATTGTAGATATAATAACGCTTAGCTTTTGGGGCATGATTTCCTTTTTCTTTGTACAAGTTAAACAAATTATCCACTTTACATCCCTTTCCCATCGCCAATGCTATGGATTCTTTGTTCAGTTTACATAAAGTGTTTAATTTGTGAACATCAGCAAAGATCCGACATTGAACAAAAATGCTTGTCAAAACCGATAGTCGCCTGGCCTCCGGCCAGTGGCTAATTGTACGTCAAGAAAGAACTGACCTCATAAAATCATGTGCTTTTACGCTTAAGTATTTAGCCTACTGGATGAGCCGCTATTGATAAAGTTTTTGTTAAAAAAAGTAAATTTGTCCTTACCTTAACACAAAAGTTGTTAAGGTATTCTAATCAGAATGATAGAGTTAGTCATTAATTTTAGTTTTAAAATTATATAAATAGATCCTGCTCAATAAGTGTACTGAAGTTTCTTTTATTGTTATTATTTCTTCATAAAAATCTAGTAGTGTTGGTTATAGCTTACAAACTTGCAATAACATATCAAACAAAAGAATTTTTTTTTGGGGGGGGGGTGGAATGAGGCCTTCAGTCTCTTATGCTCTGCAGTTCTTACGTGCAATAACATTATAGTATGTGTCATAGTTTAGATTATAAAATACATGACTTTAATGAGTGAACCTAAACATCCTACCAAGAGCATATTAACAAACTAAAATTAGCATTGTATATATTAGAATGCGATAGAATTTAAGTTCTCAGAGCACAATTATAAAAGAAAGTTAAAATCTTTATACTTTCCACAAAATAACTATCACCGCTATTTCAAGATTTTATTACAAGAGTTTTTAGATGAAGCGTGATACAATTCCTTGGTCATTCTACATTATAAAATTGGCACTTGTCAGATTTCATGCTTACACTTGTCCATAATTGCAAAATCCTTGTTACGGGAAATCGTATTTAAATAGAAAAACTTTCATTCCTTCCAATATTTACCACTTTATTGCAAATCAATTGGCAGAACCTTACTTTTTATTTTACTTACAGCTTATAAAAAACTGACACAATGCTATGTATGACTAATTATTGCAACTTTCAATTAATATAAACTAGGCTTTATTGCAAATTTATATGTAAACGTATAAAATTAAACGAATGCAATGAAAAAGTTCGCAATAAAAAAAGAGTCTATTCTGGGCTATGGTAGAAATTAATTTTTTTCTTAACAGTTCCAGGACTATTTTACATGTCATGTTTTTTTGTGGTCTCTATAATTTTTTTTCGAAAACAAAATATTTAAAATCCGGATGCAACTTAACTCTACATACCTGTTGCAGTGCCAGTTGTATGATCGAAGGTGGGACGATTAATTCCTGATGCTCCATTAGTTCTTACCCAGTTATCTGTCTTTGTCTGGTTGCAAAAACCATTATCAAAAATGCAGTCAATAGACGATCCTAAAAAAAATTTTGAACTGTGACAAAGTGTCGAACGAAATGGAGGTATTATTTGGCACGAGTATAATGCACTACATTGTAAATTTTTCTTACTAATTCAACATTAAAATTATACAACAAGAGTTATCCACTTACTTATTAAAGGAATACTACGAAAAGTCAGCAAAAATCCAGGACGAGGAATAATGACGTCAGACGTAAAACTTATGACAACATTCCCATCGTTGAATTTCTGTGGCTGACCATTGATTGGCGAGTGACCGCAAATGACGTTTGATGTGGCACCATTTGACAATGACAATCTATCCCATACACATGTGGGATGTACTAATTAAATGCATTGAAGTTTTTAAATTCAAAAAATAAGTTAAAATATAACTGATGAGGATTTTTTGTTTGTTTTTATTTTCATTCTATTACATCTTTTATACGCATATTTTTTGATATTCTTTGAAGTTACTAGAGTTGTTTTTGTCTCTATCTCATATCATTAATGAAAATTATCAAAGTCAAAGTACGCAAGTAGAGTCTCTTAATTTAAACCTTTTTAATCGATCAGGACATATTTGTCTATCAACAAAGAAACGGAAAGTCGATTATGCTGTATTTGAATGGTAACTGAAAAATTTCTTTGTGTTTTTGTACACCGTTTCCTGATTTAGGGATAATAATTTACAATTGTAGCAGTAAGGAAAAAGAAATGCCCCCTAAACTGCAACAATCAAATGATGTGTGGGCACTGTGTTAAACTTGAATTAAAGAAAAGATTTGTTATTTTATTCTTCATATAAAAGAATCAACAATTATGTTAGAAAAAAGTTTACAAGATGACAAAATTTTCGTCGCATCTACAACATTGCTTCTGCAATATTTTGTAAACTAATGTCCGAAAGTTATTGTGCAAAAAGTTTTCAGGACTCTAATGTTTTAACGTAACATAAACAAAAACCTATGTATAGCTATCGATGACATTTTTTTAATTATTTGGTAGATACAATTTTACATGGAGATAATGCATAGAAATTTAACTTACATTCAATATCATAATAATTGATGACGATTTCCAGTGCTTTATCAAAAGGAACAACAATTGTGACACTACATCTTAGATTGTTACTGTAGGCATTAGGAAATCCAGGTGAGTAAATTCGACCAGCAGAAGTGTATATCATTTTATTCGAGCAAACACTTGTTGCAGAAGGTAAATCCGTTCCTAGATAATTTAGGACAAATAATGGTTTTATAAAAATGAAAAGGTGGTGCATGTAAGTATATAGCGAAGTGGGCACGAAGCAATTTTTCAAAACAGTTAATTTTAAAAATATTTTTTCGAATATGAAATACGAATGACAATATTCTTTAACAAATTATCGACCAAATTTTGCAAATATTACTATGGCACATTTTTTGCAAAAAAGAAGTGATAGAAAGATTCTTCCATAAGATTTTTATTTGTTTAGTTCTTTTAGTTTTTATTTAAATTTCTAGATTATCAATTTTTCTTTGTAGTTGCAAGTAGTAACAAAATCAACCCACATAAAATTTTTGACACTGTCATTGTCAATTTTGTTAAAGATAAAAGCAATTTTGTCATAGAAAACTCAAGTTTGTTGTTTTTAGAGAACTTATGAAATTGTATTTTTTAATAATTAGCCAATTATTTATGGAAAGTCTCGTCAAAAATTTACATTTGATTGATTTAGACAAAGGTAAACAGTAGATATATGAAAAAGCGATTGCAATGAGTGAAGTATTTACTTTCCCAAATAATTCATAATAAATAATCGAAAATAATGCTCAATATAAATTATGCATAGATAAAAAAAATTGCAGGGTTTTTTGTCAACAGAGCTACAGAGGCTTGGAGTCAAGAGATATTTCGTTTCATTTGTGTTACAATTAAACTGGAACAACGTGAAAAGCCTTAGATTAAAAAAATGATTCTTTTAAGTTAAGATAGATCATGTAGCTGCATTTGCTTGGGGGCTGTAACACATTTTAGTTACACTAACTAATTTTGTATTCTTATTTGTCTTTTAACAACTTTATGGTAAAACTCTACATTTGTTTTTGCAAACAATTTTGTATCATTATTTTTGTTTTTGTATGGTGTGCATTGGTATATAAAGCACCGTTACATACTTACGATAGAAAGTTGTAAATGTAAGATTAAATCCTTCCATAGGTGCCGTTCCACTTGATCTGAATGTCAATGTTACAACATTGGTATATGGTGTAAATGTTAAAGAGGTCTCGTTGCCACAGAATTGTTTTGATGTTCCACCAGATATAGTAATGGAATCCAAACATATTTTTTGGTTACCTGTTAAATTCATTTATCTTGTTATATCAATGAAAGTTTAATTTTGCTTATTTTGATGCCAAAAGGACCAAACATAAATGGTAGTAATGAATTTCCAGTAAAGTCTGACAATGTAGTAATGCAAAATTAATATAAAAGTGAATGAGTTTTGGCTACTTTGTAAACTTTTGGTCAATTTTTTAACAGATTTATTTAATCGGTAGTTTATTCATACTTCATCAGTGAACAATAGTCAAACATACTTACCATTTTTTATATGTTTTAAATTTATATACGAAACATTGAACTTCACTGCGAAGTTTAAAGGTTGCCTGATTGTTAAGATACAGGTCCTGCTTCCAAAGCCATTCGGATAGTTTGGAGATATGATAGATCCTGTCGTTGAGTTGATTGTTGAATTAGAACAGATGTTGATGCCCCGCTCTTAAGAGAAATTTATTTCTAAGAAACTGTTTTTAAAGATTAAATGTTTATTAAAAATAATAATTATTACATTTTTCTATGATAAAATTATTTTCGAGTGAGCTATACATAAAAAATACTTTAAAGACCAGCAAAAGCAAATTTATAACTTCATGCAAATATTCAAATACTCAAATATTCTTATATTACATCCTACATAATTATGTGAATATCAGATCCAACGTTCATTACCTAATAAATTGTTAGTATAAAACCATTAAAAAAATTCGGAATAAAAATAAAAAAGTAATAACTTACGATAAAAGCTCGAAGGTGTAGAAGAATTCACTGAAATTGTTGACGAGTACCCTATAAATTCAGAAAAAAAACTTGAAGAATTGTCAGTCCTTAATTTGCCCATTTTATATATTTATTCATTTGCATTTAAATTACTTCAATATCGTAGGTTCTGTGTGTTTTGGAGATGTAAAGAAAGTAGCTATAACTAATGAGAATTCCAAAATATGTGAGCAGTCCTCACCGTAGGAAATCGTCGGAGTTGGATAAATCGTTGATGAAATGACAGTAACACCTAAAATACAAAAATTTTTAAAGCTAGCAGTGCTAGTTTATATTATGAATAACTTAATTGCACTGCTGTGGAGTACACAATGTTTATAAATGCTTTAATGAAAATTTATTGTCTACTTAGCTACAAACATATAAAAAAATAAAAAAATAAGAAAAGAGAGTCGTAAGCATCAACATAATGAATTAGGAGGACTAAATTAGGAAATTAAATATTTCTATTTGCATCTCGTTAAAAAATTTTTAAAGTCATGATTGCAAATGATGGCAAAGGAGCGAGTGGAAACCTCGCAGTGGACGGAATTTTACGATATCTGACTGCACTCCAGAATCCTATAGCTAAATACTTTAGCAAAGACTTTCTTTGTTTTGTTTTTTCTTTGTTATAAAAACAAAATTATTCTTGCAAAGTCTTAAATTTGTCAAGCATGGGAGGCCTTATGTGTGTTAAGATGATAACATTCAACTATACTTTAATAGAAGACAGGAAGCGTACAAGGTTATTGTACCTTATAGGGAGGATAAAGTAATGATTCCACGTAAAAAGAGAAGTCCGGAAATAGAAGAGTTGCATAAAACTCACAATAGAATGTGCAACAGAAAAAGTTTAGCAATAATCTATGTATGTGTGGTGGCCACAAATGGATAAAGTATCGAAAAGTAAAGTATGTATATATAACAACTGTTACATAAGCAAAAAACTCCTCTTGTGGATATGGCCCAGCAGACCTTTTAAAAGGATTCACATAACATAGGCTGGTCCATGTTAGGAGAAAATTTTCCTATTAATTGTAGATGCTTATTGAAAGTTGCTTGAGCTGCTTCCAACAAACAAGGCATTGTCGAGAGCGGAGATTGAGAAACAACGCTTCACTTTTGTCACCGATGAATTTCGACAGCAGAAATATTCATAAGCAGAAAACCACAATCTCGTTTAGACATGTTACATCCAGATACGAATGAAAGAGTGCAGAAAAAACTCCAGAGAAAACAGAAAGAATTTCAAGCCCAACATGCAGTGTATCGGCGCTTACGACTCTGTAATCCAGTATTCCAAAAACAAATTGGTAAACTACAGAAGAGGAGCCTGGTGTCATCAGACACAGAATGGACCAGTTCAATATACTATGCAAGTAGATGACTGCGAAATTTGTTGTCATTAAGACAAAGTCATTCACATACAAACACAACAAGGAAATGAACTTAGCCAAAAGATTATGAATAACAACCCGATACTGATCAGAGAGTAATGGGTTCTGAAAAGCTGAATCCACAACTAAATATCTAATAACAGTTAAAGTACGTTTACACACAACAATTTGTCGGGCGGACACTGACGCCATATGAGTCGTTCTTGCTATATTTGGAAAATCGCATGCAATAGCATCAGAAATTTGTGACTCAAAAATCGTATGCAAATCTGTGGCAAGTTAAAGATTTTTTCTCAATGTTAAATAAGGTGTTTTGGCTACTGAAACAAGCATATTATGATTATTTAAAAATAATTTTAATAATGTTTTCTGTCAGTTCGGGAAACGAAAGTACCAAAATACGAGAGCGTTGTTGCATCTCATGTGTAAACGCACTTTTAGACATGCACTAGACATTTATTCATAAAGCTTTTCAAGACTAGAGAACGAACTGCTACTTAATTTTTAAGTTAGATAATTGACATTCGTTTACTTTTAAAACGTTGTTTTGATCCCGAAGAGAAGAAATTTTTATCTGGTAGCTTTACTTCCAGAAAGAAAAAAAAACAAATGTATATATATATGGAGATCTGTTCCAGCGAAAATTATATTAGGCGTATTATTTATAGCTCTATGCAACGTCGAAAACAACTTGACCCGTTACATTCCATCTTGGTAAGCTTTTGCATAAAATCAATTGCGTTACTCATAAATATATTCATTTCGCAATTTTAAATGGCCAATATGAGGTTGTGAATAAAATTGAATAAAATTAAACATAAAGAAGCAAAGAGACTCGCTTGCAAGCTAATTTCTAAAAAAGGATTTGCGCCTTTTTACCTTACTAAAAAAAACAGACTGGACAACTTTTGCAGTTTCAGATTTAATTCCTTAGGCCAATTTTGCAGATTCACTTGCAATTAATTCACTACTGATATCAAAATTGAAAATATGTAGGACATGGATAAACAGTACAAAGATGCACTACAAACATTTAATTTTATAACATTGTATTATTTTTATAAAGCAATATTTATTTCAGATGTTGATTATAGTTATTATAGATTGCAACTTTTTTCATTTTTGCAATGCAATAATGACATCAATACATAAATTGTTCCTGATTCAATTCGTTTTTATAGTTGGAACGGAAAATGAAATGTTTGTTTATGTCATGTCTCACAAAGACAATTATTTGCATTACCAGAATATTTTACTTGATTGAACATAGAAATTACCTCCACAGAAATAATCATTTAAAGATAACTTTTGTTTATATTTTGAATTTACTGAAGTAAAGAAAAAGTATTAAAGTTTGTGACATAAATTTTTGTTCTGCTTAGACTCGCTATATTTCCATGTCTATTAAAAACTCGCTATCTGGACACATAAAATTTCTTACAACTTTTTGAAAATGAAGTATAAAAGACCCGCTTACCATATAAGATCAAGAAAATAACAATAAAAATCCATTTTGTGAATGGTTCCAGCCGCATTCTACAAACCACATAAAAAATTTCGAGTATAATCAATAATAGACGTGATGTTCCGTGTTCAAGAATTAACAATGTTTCAATCCATAAATCTTTTAATGATGAGTTAAAATAGAAGCCGTCTGAAGTATAGTTGTAAACTTTACCTGAAAAATAATGTCTGATCCTCTTGTGTTGCTATAACTAAAAATACAGAAGCAAATTTTTGTTAGAATTGAATAAAAGCATCAGAGCCTTATGCTTTGAGTCAAAATATAGAAGCAGTCAAGCATTACGTTACGAAGAAAACGAGTTGTTATAAATCATTAAGAATCTTTGCAACAGCTAAAATATGGTACCTTAACATAGCATTGAAATATATATCATAAGCAACTTCACAAGAAAAGACAAAAAAATCATGCAATATAAGTGTATTTTTTAAAATTCACTCAATAAACCTAAGATAACTAAAGTCAATTATACATGTGCGTCTGGCGAATGTAGTATACCCTAAAAATTGATTCTAAAAGTAAATTATTAATTTTCAAAAATAAAGACTTACCAATTGAAATGCTTTTGGGAAAATTTTAACAGTAAAGATCTGACGCTTACTTATGAACAGTTGATCTGCTCCTGTGTTATGATAGTTATGTTATTTTATGCGCTTCTAAATCTCCTTTCTAAAGGCTGTGGGTGAATAATTGACATTAACCAAGCGTATCAGTATTCTATTAACAGGAACAAGATTTTATAATATACGAAAGCAAACATCTAAACTATGTGTTTTTTCGTAATATATATACGTAAACAGATCATAATATAAGTACGGTATTTGAATTAATAAAGGATCTTTGTTAAAAAGACGATGACGATGGCTGAGGCGTGTATATATATATATGTAAATATACAAAGAGAATATGTTTCATGTTTTTGAATAATTGAATAGAACGAATCAAAACGAGATCAAAACAGCCCACATATATTTAAAAATCAATTTTTATAACTTTGCGTAACTTTCAAGGAATAGCATGCTTAAAGAATTCCAAAGTTGCTAAACACAGCTACTAGAAATATACATATCAGAAATAGCGTGGCGCCAAAATGGTATCGTTAAAATTTGCTAAACAAACAAATATATATGCAAATTATCCCACTCAATATTCAATGTCTGATACCAGTAGCACTAATTTCTCTGCGTACCTGTAAGGCATACAGGGTTCTAAATTCGCCTGTGTTCTTTTATTTTTCTTTGGTGTCGTAAATTTGCTTCTGTGACAAATTTACTCATAATACTAGCTCAAACATGCGCGAGTCCCCCTGTTGAGGAATTCTAGCCGCCTCCGTCGCAGAAAATTTTGACTATTTGTCGGGGAAGGAATAACGAAAAAATGCAATTTCCAATGTTGATTAGTGTCGTTCGTTTAAAGTAATGTGAGCCCTCTCACCATCGGCAATAATCTTCATACACGCCAGCTATCCGACATCAAATTTATAAAATATTAAAGTTACTCTGAAATACTTATTTTCGAATGTAATTAGACAACAGATATACAAATGCTACATGAGATTTAATTTGGTAATGCGATGGCCACGACGCTTGTCCGCTATCAGTTTTCTGTCTGGGTTTTTGCAAAGTTATAAAAATTGATTTTTAAATATATGTGGGCTGTTTTGATCTCGTTTTGATTCATTCTATTCAATTATTCAAAAACATGAAACATATTCTCTTTGTATATTTACATATATATATATACGCTTCAGCCATCGTCATCGTCTTTTTAACAAAGATCCTTTATTAAAGGACACATGCAACATAAAATTCGGATTGTTATTTTTGTACTTTACATGAAGGTATAGCTCCAACTAATAGTTCACCAAAGTTTGAGACTCAAAGGATAAATATTTTTGAAGATATGGAGGTTTAAAGTTGATGCTTTACTGATAACGTATTGAAAATGCCCGACGAGCTAGCGACAGCTACCGATGTCGTTGTGACGTATAGTTTACATTCTCTAAACGCGGTCAATTGCGCGCTTTGTTCAAAATATATTGGTAACTTCTTAACAACACGACAATTTAGCATTGAAAATATGATTTATTGTGCCGCATTTAATTGTAAAAACGGTTCTTCTAAGAACCACGAAACGCAGCAAAAGGTTTCTTTTTTTTCGTTTCCCGAAAACAAGCGTATGCGAGATATTTGGATTGAAAAAATCCGACGCAAAAATTGGAAGCCAACAAAGAGCTCAAAATTGTGCTCGCAACATTTCGAGAGTTCGTGCTTCGTGCAAAATTTTGAAGCGATGCAATCAGTAGGATGGACAGCAGGACGGCTTCGCCTTAAGAAGGATGCTGTACCCACGATTTTTGAATACTCTGTGGAACCCACAAGTGTAGCATCTAAAAGGAAGCAGCCAACAAATGTTAGAACTGCATTTGAGAAGAGACGAAGGCAAGAGGTGAATATTATAGTTATAGTTAGCAATATTTGTTTACATTTATCAAAAACTAAGCTATATAGCATTACCAAATTGAAGACAAATTTATATTTTTAGATTATTGACGACGTTCTTGTAGACGACGACCACGATGTGTCGACATCGGCTCGAAATGTTTGTGCGCTTTACCTCAAAGGAAGTTTGTCTAAGATGAAAGATGTCAAAATATATGTAGACAGCGAAACACAAACATATACAGTGGTAACTAATTCAGACTAATGTCGTTTGATCTTTTCTTTGTTATTTTAACTCATAAAAAATTCCTTAACGTACCTTAGAAGCGCAATGTGAAATGCCAAGCAGCCATAACAATCCGTCCGCAAAAACACGTAAGGTCAAGAACCACTCAAACAAAAGTGCCAAATATGATAAGTAGAGGTATAGACTTTCCATTTCGGCTGTTTTGATTTTTGTGAAAAATCCAGCAATACGATAATTTTATGCTAAGGTACGGAGGTTGAGTTCATTTCAACAAAAAATCACAGCACACAGACGACGTCATGTGAAATTGAACATTTTGAGGATAGCGCTGTATGGTCTGATACAGAAAGCACGTCGACGATGAGCAATAGCAACAATGGATCAGACTCTCAATGTTCAAATGAGTTAAGCGAAAATGAAGAATCCGACAATGACAATGCAACGTTAGTACCAACTATCCAGTCACCTGACTATTCTTTACATTGCTTTTCTCTGTTATGTTTCTCAGAACGTTAAGTTTATCTCTCTCTGATTCTGATGGTAATTTTATGTTATAGGAAGACATTCAAAATGAGAGAAAATACATAGTGTTTGATAGTTGCCTGAGACAGTTAGTGAGTCAATGCCCATGTTGTGGTGAAAGCTGTTCCATTGTGACCAAAACGACTGGTAGTATGGTTAACGTACTAGCAAAATGTCATTGTGGTTATGTTCGAGACTGGAATAGCCAACCTCTGCATGGGCGAATGCCTTTGGGCAACTTGGTCTTTGCTGCCAGCATCTTGTTTAGTGGTAGTAGCCCCAGCAAAGCTCTTCAATTCCTTCGTCACTCAGGCATATAATTTCTGTCAGAGCGCACATATAGCAATATTCAAACAGCGTATTTGATACCCAGTGTTTCAAATGTTTGGCATATGAACCAAAAGCATCTTCTAGAATCAATCAGAGAAAGAAACATTAACCTTGGAGGAGATGGAAGATGTGATTTGCCTAGATATTGTGCCAAGTATGGGTCATATAGCTGCATGGATTTGGAATCTAACAACATTTTAGACACACAACTTTTTCAGGTAACAATTCTTCAACAACTGTACATAAAACATGGTTAGAATACTCACATAATTATGTTACACAGTCCAATGAAGTGACGAACTCTGGAGCAATGGAACTTGAGGGATTAAAAAGATGTCTGGCAAAGTTTGATGAAAGTGGGATGAAGGTGAAGTCAATGACCACAGACAGACATGCTCAAATCAAATCCTACATGTCAAAACAAAGACCAAAAATCGAGCACTACTTTGATGTATGGCATGTAGCAAAAGGTATAGATTGTCATAACAAACCAACCTTTTACACATTTCATCAATAATCAAATTCCAACAGGAATCAAAAAGAAAATTTTGGCAGCATCAAAAAAAAGTGGTTGCAAATTATTGTCGGATTGGGCCCAATCAATTTCCAACCATGTATACTGGTGTGCTGCTTCCAGCAATGGTGATGAAGAACTTGTCAAGGCAAAGTGGTTGTCAGTTCTCAATCATATATGTGACATCCATGACGGACATAGTGATGTATTCCCAAAATGTGAACATGATATGTTAGAGCCTAGAATGTGGATAAAAAAAGGTATTGTAAGCAAATAAATTTCAAAGTAACATCAACATTCTTTTTCTTTTTGTTAACTAACTTCTGATCTTAGGTTCAAAAGCTTATGTTGAGCTGTCTTCGATTGTTGAGTCCAAATATCTCATGAGAGATATTGGAAAACTCAGTTATCAGAAGCAGACTTCATCCATCGAAGGTTTCCACCGAGTGGTGATTCTTTTTGCACCAAAACATACCCATTTTTTCTACAGATCAATGGAAGCAAGGTAATCTAATTATGACTAGTGTATGATTACTTAAAAAGTCATCATTGCAAAAGCAATAAGTTGCAATAGTTGTAAACATAAACTTAACATTCATTTGTAGATTGTTTATTGCTGCTCTTCATTTCAATGAGAATGGAAATAAACCTCAGAAAACGAAGAATGGTGGGCAAACAGAAGAGGCATTGATTTGGAGAGTGGCATATTCAAAGTCAAAAGAAGGACAAGGGTCATCAAACCAGTGAAAGTTGACAGCACTTATGGTTAGCACAGAAAAATAAACTTACCTTTTCTCAAAGTGCAACATAAATAATGATTTGCTTTTCAGGATATGTTAAGGACTTGATGAAAGAAGTTTTATACTGCAGACGCATTAATCCAACACTCTCCAAAGCTCTTGATGTCGCTGGAGTGAAAGAAATACCTGTCCCATTGACTCACCACAAATCAAAAATCAGCAAAGCTGAAGCCATTAAGCAACATAAATCTCGCTTTAATAAATAAAAAGAAATAACGTCCCACATGAAATAAACATAATTACAAATGAACAGACTTTGTCATACGCCATAAGCCCTACCATTCAGTAGTGTTGAGCATATTCAAATCCTTTGTATTCTCCAGAAGGCGAAGGAAATGCTTTCCGGATTTTGTCCACAGCAAAGAAGGTATGGGTAGTCGGTACTTTTTTCCCAACCTGCCATGCACCCAAGCCGTCCACTGTCGGTACGCCGTGTAGCGTAATGCTCTGAACGATACAAAATTTTGTCTAAGATACTTATCGGCATTATACACTTGTCGACATACACGTAATTACACTCTAAGGTAATATTTACTCGTTTTCTTCACTCTCAGGCATAGGTCCAATGTCATGTGTGTACACGACCATAGCTGTTTTTAAGACAGCTTCGTTTGTACATACTGTGGCAAACTCTTCCTCTTGTGTGATGCAAATATGATCGCCATGTATCAGAGGATCAGTGTTGTTTACCTCTTGGCAACATATACTTTCCCGTCCTGTACTCATGACCACACAAAAGCCACACTCGCACCTAAAAGATAAAAACATTCTTTCTACTTTGGGAAAAACAATGAAGCATCAATAAAATGCAACTAACCATTCAACATTTCCAATTCTGTGAATGTATTCATCTTCGCTTTCCGATAACGAAAAATTGTCATTACTATGACCACCTTCCGCGTTGGCCAAAGGCTCAAACATGTAAGGTTGCACCTCATTGCTATTGACGACAATATCATAATCGGCTTCTTCTTCAGAAGAATCCATAAAAAACAGTAATAGCAAACTACCGAAAGTCGTGCAAGAATTGCGTGCAAGTCGTAGAACGATATAAGAACGAAGCTTTTTTATGTCAACTATTACGTCACTCTTTCCCAGTTCCCAGACTTAAACAATCTCACGGCGTTTTAGCAATGGTCATCGAATATCGTGTTTTTACCGATTATAACCCTAAATATCTTTTTAAATATTTTGCGGACGACTTTGAAACTTGGTACGTCTTATTTTCACGCTATAGGCATTACAATAAAATAAAGTTGTTTTCTAGCTTGCATGTGTCCTTTAATTTAATACCGTACTTATATTATGATCTGTATACGTATATATATTACGAAAAAACACATAGTTTAGATGCTTTGCTTTTGTATATTATAAAATCTTGTTCCTGTTAATAGAATACCGTAGTGAACAAGTTCAACGCTAGGTTTCCCAAGTGCAGAATTGATCTCTGAACATGAAACAATCAAATCAAATGATTCACCGTTATATCCTACTCGTGCATTATTTATATTGCCTCTTGTGTTTATAAATTATTTCGTAGTACATCACTGATTCATTATATACATGCAGTCAAAAAGAATAGCTCACCAGCCAAAAAGTTTAACAGGATAACATTAAGATTAAGTGCCAAAACATAAGATTTAAGTTGAACAAGAAAAACATAATAGTATATCTAATAACTGATGCATCCTCATCTTACTTTGATTAGAGCTTTGTATAGGTTAAATAAGATGTCGAATGTGTTTATAAAGCTTTGACGGAGATAATTGATACTTGATTATTACTATCCAACATTACTAGAAAACCTGGTGCATTCTTTTACTTAATGCATAGGTTTTATAGCCAATTACATGTATATCCCAGGATTGCATGCACGACTGGCAGGGCTGTTAGTACAACAGTCATTGGTGGGATATTCATATATTCAGTTGTGTCAGACTGACTTCTTTTAAAATTAAATTTCATTTCAAACAAATCAATTGGGCACAACCAAATATATGAAAAACAATCCATCCCCATTGTAGCATATTAGTTGTGGTTCTCAAAACTAGGGGAATACATAGTGTTAATTTTCCATGTAGATGTAAATTATTATTTCTAAACAAACTATATGTATCAACGATTTAGTTAAAGCGAGGATTGATGATAATTTTTGAAAATTTTTGTTTGAAAAAAGATTTGCCCCCTTCCAATGGAGGAACTTGGCCCCTCCTCTGGGTATTCCTTGCGCCCCCCCTGGAAATATCTGCATTAGCTGGAGTGAGTTTGCCGTATGAACAACTGTGAGTTATCGAGATTTTGGCAATAATTTAACAATGCCATATATAACAATGCCACTACTCCATATCAGACGTGTGTAAACAGCTAACAAAATTATGTGATAGTGATGCCTCAATGCATGTTAAAAAACTTGTTTGCAGTGTTTGTATAACTTGTTTGCAGTGTTTGTTGCAGCACAAATTAAAGATTTCTTCAATATCATGAGTAGTTATAGAAATATATAAATATGAATTGCTCGTCCGCAAGGTTTACAATAGTTTGTTGAACATTTTAAATTTAAAAAGTCTTCTTGTTTGAAAAATCGTATAGGATCTATTGCATGTGCATTTGGAGGAACAGCAATCAAATTTAATTGCTAACTTATGATTAGTCATGAATGTAGTTTGTTTCTTAAAGCTGCCTTTATTGAAACATGCTCCTTAATGTCAAGGTTATGTATAAATCTTCTTTAACAGATCTTTACAATGCTTTCAATCGAATTCATTAATTGCACGTTCTAGGTCATGTTATTTTTCCTCGCGTATTATGAAACCACTTAGCAATCTTCATGGTCAAAAGACGTCTCTTTGTTATATATCAGTTTACTGTTCTTCAATAATGCTCATATTCCTTTTATCATTGGCAGAAAATCTTTCTTTAAACACTGCTTCGGATATAAAGATTTTATGACTTCATAACTCATACAATAATACGAATTCCTAAAGATTGACAAGCATAAACACGACTAAATTTTGTCTATGTTTGTGGACCAAAATTCACTCGCTACATTCGCTTTTGAGGATCTGTCGATCTTCTCATAAGGAGACAGATGGATAGCTATTGTTTTACTTTGTGGAGTATTTCATCGCAACTGATTTAGTTCAAACTACTGGAAACACAACATTTTCCACTGCACGGCAGGTCGTCGCTAGTAATGCTATGCGCCATGTTGGAAGGCAATACTCGTTTCTACGTCATCGGCAATATCAAAAAATTACCAGAAAAGTTGACAAAAATCGCAGCTTTAGATGAGTGTAGAAACAGTTTGAAAGACCGATTTTAATTATGTTTTCCGAATTCCAATCATTAAAGAGGCATTTATAAAACAATCTCAAAAAAAAACAAAGTGAAAGGTTCGTTGCGTAACCACTTCAAGTTAGAAATAAGTGACCATATGAGACATTTCATGGGTGTGAAATAACTTTTCACAAAACCTCAGTCAGTTCTAGCCATTTACTCCAATCCAGCTCCTACTTCCCTGATAGGGCAGCTTTGTTAAAAGGTCACCATGACTTCTCTTCGAACCTCTTCCTGAGGAATTTGGTAAGAAAAGGGTGAAAAAGTGAAACATTTTTTGGCGTGTCAAATTGCTCTTAACTCGAAACATCTCAATCGATTCAAAAAATTTATCCTACTCCTCCCAAATAAAACGAATAAAGTTCACCTATTAAGAAAAATTTACCTAAATAGTAATTCTGCCTTTCAAAATAATTGGGTTTTTTTTCACTTTTTTTCAAAAGCGTACACGTGCATGGTTAAGGGTAATTGCACAATTACTTTTTTGCCTGTACTAAAAATCAAGATGCAATAATGTAATACACCAAACTCCTGCAAAAATAATGCAAAGATAAATAGCGTATGTTCTTCTTATAAACCAATCAACAGCCTTAAACAAAATAGACCGCTACCCCGACGAAAATGAATATACACCAAATACCCAGGTTACGCTTCACATTTACATAAATGATTACATTTTTCCCTGCGCAGGGTGTAGTGTACGTGATAGCTAGTTTATCATTATTTCATTGCTACATAAATTAGTTTAAGTGCTCCGTTTTAGGTTAAGTACTTGATTTGTATTGCGGAATAAATTAGTTCAAGTGATCAATTTATACTTTAGTCTTACCCTAATCATAACCCAAAATTTTAAGGCTTTTTAAGAACAGGTAATTAAGACCGTAAAATTTGGAAATTTTTCATACTTTCAGTATCAATTCCTTCAGCCAATAATGCCCAAACAATCGTTTTGAAAGAAAAATAGAAAAATATGGTAAACTTCCCTTTCTTGATGTCAAAATAACTCGCGTTAATAGTGCCTTCTTCACTTCCGTTTACTTTTAATGGGTTTATTTACTAACTTCCATCACTTCGTACTACTTAGATGCAAACGTTCTTTAATTTTGTGTTTTATTCATCAATCGCTAGAGCATTATATGCAAAGGATGCCTTCCATCGTCAAAGATTTAAGAGAAGGTTTCATCCCTTCGTCCTTCATCCTTTCAAACCTTTTCACCCAGAAGGTTTCGTACGAAAGATACCAGGAACTTGTACAATATACTGCACTTGCATTTAGATCGGATTAGTATAATTACTTATAGGCTTTGTTTATCTGTTGCTCGGTTCATTCTAATCACAGCAATTGGTTGGTAAAATAAAGACAACGCGAAACTATTTTTATTTCAAGTCGGCAGATCAATGCTCATTTGACAGGGGTACAGAATTTTTATGGTAGTACATCCTTATCGTAGCTACAGTTGTAAGGAGCTTTTGAATTTTTATGCTTACAGACGAGTGAATCTTGCGTAGTAAGCTAATGTGTTATTACCTTTTCAAAAAAACTTATAAGTTTTTTTGTGATTGTGTGTTTAATAATCTATTTTAATTTTGATGTATATTAAAAATGCAAATGGTAACACTCAATTGCAGATGGTGGTAGCTAAATTAAAACATGGAATTGCCTTTAAAATGCAAAGTTAAATTCTTAAAATTTTGTGCTTTATTTACACGTGAATTTAACATAGCTACGTTTTTAGTACTATTTCAACACACACGCAAAACAGCACGCGTATTTTTCTCATTTTAAGGCACTACAGTGTAGTGTTTTCACAGCCCATTTATTACCATAACAAAGCATACTATGATCAGAAAATGTGTGTAAGTTAAAATCGCCCATTTTTCGTATGGCTCGTAAATTTCCCCTTCGTTGCAGCACTTGTAAAATAAAGCGAATGTTTAATTTTATTCATAAGTTTTTGTGATTTTATCTAATGACTTTTGAACGCATTGGCTTCACAAAATGTTAGTGAAAGATATGTGGCTAATCGTTGACACGTGTTATGTGTTAATGTTTAATATCATTTTGACGTAATGTTAATCAGCTCAGATAATTTTTGTAATTTTTATAAAACTACAAAACATTTAACATCAAGCTTAAAAACATTTTGTTTTATTCATAAAGTCTCCACTCCGGTGTGGGAAAAGGAATTGTATACATTGAGCGTATAGTGGGATACAGCAAATAACTCTTGAGTCACTCCAGAGGCGGATCTAGGGTATGTCAAATCAGTCAGGCGACTGATGTTTATAGTTCAAAAATTATTAATCAAATTTAATGATTACAATATTTTGTTAAATTCCCGTTCTGTAATCGTTTGGATTTCATCGTCAAAATTCTGTTTTATATATTAAAACTTATATAAATACCACCTTACCAAACAGATCAGTATATTTAACATATCTGGAATTATATTAACTGGTTAACTGATAAGTGGGGTGGCTCGACTGGTTCGGCCGATAACGGAGTTCAAGAACGCTTATTTAGCCGTTTCATTAGTCAATAGCTAGATCAGTGGACGATCTGGAGTAATCTCGACCAATAAGCGGGGTGGCCGGACCAATAAGGGAGTCCAATTGCCATCATGTAATTGGTTCGTTTAAATTTTTGTCTAACTGTGATTGGTTTGACGGATTTCGACTGACAGCCAACTGAACTAACATAGCCAAGCTAACTGTTAGAATTGAATGTTTGAACGTTTAATAGTAATTTACTAAAGCATGGTAGAAACTACAATCAGATAAAATTTAGGGAAATCTTTTACAAATTCATATCTTCACATGAATGCTGCTGTTCAGGCTGTGAATTTTTTCAAGAGGGTGAAAAATTGATAGATGAATTGAAAATGCTGTGCAAAGACGATCTCGCGAGAGACATTTCAGTCATTGATGTTCAAAAGCGAGCAAACATTGTTTCGAGTTTTCTCAGCAGAAATTTACATCCAAAACCCTAAGTAATGGACAACTGAAGTGTCTGCATGAATGTATAATATCAAAGTCAGTTTATGCGAGTATGTGATCTGATTTATGTCAATGTGGCGTATTGTATGCAGATTGATGCTTCTAAAATTGTTGTTGCTGAAAGACTTTTAGCTTTGACTTCTTTAGTGCTTGGGGAATCTTGGCCGTTATATGGCAGCGAAATCCTACATTCCTTCAAATGTATTTCAATGGACAAAAAATCTGTAGCCATAAGGTGCCATACTATTATTTACTTTATCATAAACAAATGTTTGGGGCTTTTCAGTTAATGATCATTGATCATTCAATCATTGGACAGTTATACTACACATTGTTTAAGATTTGAGACAACTAACATTGATTACATGAGCAGCTGCTTACTGTGATTGTGAGTCTTTCTCATCCATGAAGCTTTTTATTTTGACAATTTGACTGGAATGGCATTACACTTGAGAATTTCACATACTTAAAATGTTGTGGCATGTCACATATTGTCCACTTTTCTAACTGACCACCTCATGTAGAGATGTCAAGGTGTGTTGATCTTTGGCTCATACCAGATTTTTTGCTAGAAATTCCTAAGGCTATTGATGTATGAAAAGCATTTTCTATAAAGTAGAAATGTGTCCTTAGATATGAAGATAAACCTTCAAATTTGGCAAAACAGCCAAGTATTTTTCATGATCACTAGGTAATTTTTTTGATAATCGTTAAAATTTCTAAACTAAATTATTTCAGATTTACATTTAAACTAGTTTTGATTATTTAAAAAGATATTTATCATGACCAGTAAGAATGACACATAAACCAATTTTAACATTCATGTATTATATGATTAGAGGCATGTTGGTTACATTCTGTTTGTATTGGCAAATACAATGCTACTGGTAATTGCAATATAGCACACTTTGCATAAACGTACAGAAGATAATAGTCTATTGAAATGCATAATAAACATTAATGGCATTAAGCTGTCCTTAATTGCAAATGCTCACTCTGATTATCTTTGTTTAATCTTTGGCAGAAAAAATTTTGAGTTTTTTCTCAAAAGTTGAATTTCCTGGCACTGTATGTGGAGATTGGTAAAGGGTTACAATAAACTTGCATGGTTTGAAGTCTATGCTTTTCAACATCTATGAACTGTCCCTTGTAGTACCTATTTCTAACTTAATTCATTACATAGAGGTGTGAATAGGGGTTTCTAGGGGGGTCTATGCGTGAGAACTTGGTAGAAATATTCAAAGACCATATCTTTTTTGGAATAGAGCTATTTTAAAGTAAATTTTATGGTCCTAGGCATGCTAATGAGCCTTATATTTGACATGATAACGAGCCTAAATTTTTTGCAAAACATTCAAGTACTGTTTACACCAAAAAAACGTAAGCAAAATGTGTATCCTTTACTCAAAAGCAATGCCCACAAAAAACATTTTTTTATTGCTCTAAAACGCTAAATATGGCATTTCCAATGCTTTGGACTTCAAAATTTCCCAGGAGAGAATGCCTCGGACCCTCCCCAGATGCGAAACGCCTCCAGCGTCCTATGACTGATGTTTGAAAAATCCTAGATCCAACCCTGAGTCACTTGATCAGAAAATACAGCCAGGTGCCTTCGAGAAAGGTTTATTCGTAAATTAAGTGATAGCTTAACACATTTAGCACGGTCACATGAATATGTTTACATTGATAGGCAATCATTACAAATGACATGTTGCTTAATATTTGCAAACGTAAACTTTTTGTTGCATGCATAACACCTGTCATATTTTTGCTTGAAATTTTGAGAGGGTGCGGCAAAACTAGAATCCTAATGAGAGAGGGTGGAGTAAGCATTCATCTATCTAGCTCTGGTTACTGATTTGTTTTAAAAGCGATTTTGCCGTGTCCGCCATACTTTTGTTTATTACTCTCCAAATGGTTAAAAACTACATCCCAGCGTTTAAATGTCAAGTGGTGTGGGCTGAGAAGCTAAGAGAAGATGCAGGTAAAACTGAAATAATCAGTTTGGCCTAATTTGAAAATTTCAACAGGAAATGACTTGTGGCGCTTAAAGAACAGTTGTAATTTTTAAGATTGAATTTTTGCCCCCTTTCAATGCCTCAAAATAATTAGCTCATGATAGCTCAGATCATATGTACAGCCCCTTAGAGGGGGTTGAGTGAGCATTCATTTATTTAGCAGTGCCCGACTGATTTCTTTTAAAAGTGATTTGGCCAAGCGCACTATGTTGTTTTTTAACCTATCATGTGAATTACATAAAAGCTATATGGTACGTCTAGCTCAGATACATCAATGATATAGACGGATTCCGTGCAGTAAAAAATATGACCAACTATGTTACTTTACATAAAAGGTCTGTAAAATCATAATTTTGTTATTCAGAAATCATATATTTGTAGAATTTTTGAGTTATAGAAACGGGGTATGCGCATACGCGCAGTGGGCACCAACTATAAGTATTGTTGATAACCATTGAGTTCTATTAAAATACCTAGAGGAGGAAGGGGGCCTGGAAACTGTTGTAAAAAACATGGATACTAAAAAGAAATTATGGGTGAAAAATTTCCACTTGAAAAATTATTTTTATCATCCACTCCATCTTGATTTCTGAATTCTGTGTCAATACAAAATACAACCAGTAAACAGTCCCGATAACAAATCTTCAACGTTTCGATAGAAAGGTGTGCTTTAGCGTTTCATAGAATGCATATAAATTAATATGTAGAAAATTCACATAAGAGAAACCTTGGCTGTTCTTACATGATGACTTTAATCAAAAATAACACTGCACAAGATGGCATTCGTCAGGTGGAGTTTGGACAGTGGGTGTATTCTTTTCAAGCTTATTACAACTATTTTTATTTATTTAATCGACGTAAAGACATGAGAAAGTGTCCAAGGGCCAGTCAACTGCTTGTTGAGTTATGGCTTGATTTGCTGTCATTTACTTTTGAGTAAGCATTGCTTGGATATTGGCTGATGTTATAAATTAATTCTGGTAGTTCTATTGAATACATAAGACAACAGTTTGAACTTGTTGTTGATGAAACATAAGAGCGGAGCTCAAAATATTATGATTTAATGCTATTTTTGGTTATAAATCTTTAAATAATTTTAGCCAAGATGTTACTAAAGGATTGTTAAATATTTTGCACTACATTGGACCAACTGATGATTCACACAACAAAACTACAGTATTATATTTGGAAACTACGACTTTAGTAATTGAAATGTATTGGTTTCTTTGACATATATATCATTGTTTTATGCAGCATAAAAACAAAAGTATGCCAATAATAGTGTCAATCTAGATATTTTTTAGCAAGTTTTAGTTACCGTCAGCGTTTTTATGGCAATGGCTACCGTCACAAATGCAGCTACCAGAGATAAAGAAAAAATTAGTAAGAAACATATTTGATGTGGTTTATCCTATAAGCATCTAACTTGAATTAGAATTAGCTTTCTTTGATGTGTTCCATGTAAGAAAAATAATAAATGTTTGCAATAATCAGTTGCTTGCTTTTCTCTTTTCTTAAAAAATAAAAGTTTCTCCGGATTTTCAATGAAAAACGGAAAAAATGACGTTTCAATGACGAAACAGTAAAATCGTCACATTACCATACATAAACGGAACATCAGAAATGACTGCAAGACTTCTTCAACATTTAATATTAACTTCGCCCACAAACCTACACAAAAACTCAAATCGTGTTTCACCAGACATAAAGACAATACAACAATTCATGATACAACTGACGCGATCTACATGATACCATGTAAACACTGCTGAAAGCAATACATAGGACAAACATCAAAGAAAATCGAAACAAGACTCACAGAACACAAAAACGCCATAAAACGACGAGATCCGAACTCACTACCGGCAGAACATACCCACGAAAACAACCACACATTTGATTGGACAGAAACTAAAATATTCGGACACGCACAGACTAAACACGCACGCGAATTTAAAGAAGCTTGGTACAGTAAAGACAACGACATAATAAACAGACATATCGACAAACCCATCATATACTAACAACTAAAGAAAAAGGACAAAAAAACTATAAACGACACCAAAACTACAACATTAAACTCTAATAATATTTACTCCGATCATATTCACAACACACCAAAACCCATGGCAACGCATTTCACCCCATCTAATCACATTAATCCACCCGCTAATCCAATTAGACGCTCTAAACGTCTACAAGCTAAAAGCAAGTGTAAATAAATTTCCCTATTCTGATGAAGGCTCGAAGCAACGAGTCGAAAGCTCTATATAAATCATTGAAAATCCAAAGAAACTTTTACTTTCAAACAATATAGTGCATGGACTACCAATCTTTAAGCATAATTATATAATTATATAAACTACTATTTTTTGTAAACATGTTGACGTAGAGCAAATTATCGTTTACGTGTTCAAGCAAACTAAAGCATTTTTGATTTATCAATAATGCGTTACTTAAAACAAATTTTGAGATGGCAAAGTTTTACGGTTTTCATTAGCATTTGGTGATTTATGTTTGATTTACATTTTGTGGCTTGAAGAATTTAAATGTACAAGTACTGCGTTTTTTCAGGATGATTAAGAAACTCTAAAATACAATGCTTTTCAAACGCTTGTTCAGTTTAAAATTTCCATAATCTTCATACTGGTTTCCTCAAGGCCTAAGCTAAGTTACGACGAACCTTCTAGATTGTAAAGCAGGTACCCTTAAATTAACCAATATACTTGTATGGCACAGTCATCTTCTCAACATTTCTTTTGAGAGTCAGATATTAAAGAGAAAGTTTAAGTTTCATCACTCGTGAAAGATGGGACTAGTGTCAACTTTGGTAAGCAAAACCATGCTCTCATTTACGCCCTCTCCTCCATTAGCGTTGTATTAACGCTCCTGATGACACGTCCTCTATCAAGTTTTCAAGGAAAAAATATTATGGAAGTCAAGCTGGATGAATGATAAGAAACATGTCCCTTCTAACGATTTGCATTAAATATAAATATATGCTTATATGAGCATTAACATGATGTGTGTTAGAAGTATTACTTGAAAGAACCAAATGGTGTATCCGGGTTAAGAAAATTCTTTCATGCTTATTTAATTTTGCATGACTCACAGATACTCTCTAGCTGTATCTGGCATGGACTAATCAAGCTATAGGCAAAATAAATTACTTCAAAACATCGATATGTTTATTTTATTCTTTAAAATTCATAATTCATAATTCATAAAATTCATAAAATTCATAACAAATACCTTTGTTATAAAGGTATTTTAGATTTAAAACTAGCAGTTATAATATATTATGGATGCGCTAACTGGTATCTGGGAGTCATTTCAAACAGTCTAGCATTCTTTGGTGCTGTTAACTCAACCAGACTTCTTTAAAAAAATGCTAACTTACTTATCTGGTTTTCGACGTGATCAAATTTAAAAATGGTTGTTTCCTTTGCTTTCACATCTTGATCTGTATTGATAAATACGTAGCGTCTGCAATATGCCATACCTGCTGTAAAAATATAGGTTAATAATTCGACATACACAAAACACATGGTTAAAGGTAATGATCTGCAATAAGTGCTTTTACTAATGATGCATAGAAATGGCACCGACCAAACACCTAAAAACATTACCTAACATTGAAGCATGAACTTGCACTATAGTTTATAATGATTGATAAGTGATTATGGTTATCATACCATGTATTATTTATAATTCCATTGCACTTGTCCCAAATGACGTTTGCTGCGTGCATCTAAAGTCGCTGGTAAAAAGTCGCGTGTCGCGGGTAAAATGTTGCGGGTATAAAACCCTTTTCATGGAAAAGTTTGAAGAACGTTGCTGTTGAATTCTCAGAAATTATTTATTTCTATGTATGCCCACTTAAATCTTCTCTATGAATCTACGTCGTCTGGTGTCAATATTGAACCTGCGACATCCAACACATGACCCACGAATTTTTGCCCTCAACCCGTGACAATGAGATAGACTTCGTGTGCTCGTGACTGAGGTTGGTGAAAAATCGATGCAACCATGACTTACTCTCATTTAAGTTAACTTTGTCAATGGAATTGCAAAACTGAAATCCCTTCGACCGTGGAGTTTAATATGAATTAATGCAGCAATGTGGTAGTTCTAATTATTATCTAGAATCTCAAGCAAAACAGGAATCTTAAAACGTAGAAAATATCTAACCTTTTTGCAGACAAAAGAGTTCAAAAATTCAATATTGCCACTAGAATAGAAAAATTTGTAGCTTACACTTCAGATCAATCATAACTAAATTATCAAGTACTGGACGTTTGCCAAATGACGCAAACTTATAGTCAGCTAGGTCAAATTGTATACGTTTCTTCAAGTATAATCACGTAAAGTCCCTGTCCACGTGTAGCAAGGTTATAAAACGGTATTGTCGTGACAGGCTTGCAGAGTTTTCCTTGCACGAAATTGTACATTCAAAAGTGCCACTGTGCTTGGCACACACTTTCATAACCTTACTCTATGCTTACTGATCAGTCACATAACTTTTGCTTGTTTACTGCTCAGTCACACAACCCATTTATTGACGTTTTTTAGCTATTTTCCATGCTCTCTAGATTTAAATGACATTTTCTATTCTCTCTGGCTTCATATCATTTTAGTGCAAAAGAGAGTTAACCGCAGTATATCTTGAATAATCTGATTTAAACGATATAAATAAAGCTTACTAAAATGAAACATAAGGATGAATAAGCCTTAGGTTGTCAAAGAATCTCTAGGAAGCGATTGAAATTCTCCCAGAGAATAAATTCAAAATTATGTTCATATGCTTGACAATAAAGGAGCATATTTTAATCAAGGCAGATGTAGCCACCAACAAACTACTTGCATGAACAATCATGGGTTTGGCAATTAAATTCAATTTCTGCTCCATCACTGCCAAAAGTGTTTAAGTAGAACATTCGTGATGCTGTATTTGTAAAATGAAAGCTTCTTTTTATAAATTTTCCAAGCTCTTTTTCTTTTTCCAATGTAAATAAATACTCACACCACTCATACCAGATGACCACTCCACTAAAGATTCTTTCACTTTCCTCGACGACTTCTCATCTTTCAACTCATCAACTTCTTGTCACAAATTCTTCATCTCCTACGACGTTGAAAGCCTATTTACTAACATACCACTTACTGAAACCATTAACCTAGCAATCGACTTAATATTCACTCACAACCCCACGTTCAGTATAAACAGGACCGACCTCACACAACTGTTTTTAATAGCAACAGCACAGACGCATTTTTTATTTAATGGAAAATTTTATGACCAGACGGACGGTGTTGCGATGGGCTCTCCCTTAGCACCCATACTTGCTAACATTTTCATGGGCTCACATGAACGAAACTGGCTAAACAACTACAACGACACTAAACCACTATTTTACCGCAGATACGTTGACGATATTTTTTGTGTTTTTACTAACGAAACTGAGGCCATGAAGTTTTATAATTACATTAACACACAGCACGCAAACATTAGATTTTCTTTGAAACTGAACAACAAGATCAACTGCCATTTCTTGACATTTTACTAACAAAATCTCACGACAGCTGTACAACATCTACATACCACAAACCAACGTACACAGGACTTCTGACGAACTATTTTAGTTTCACACCACTTTCATACAAAACCGGACTTATACGCACACTAATCGACAGAGCATACAAACTTAACAATACGAACAATGGCTTTCAACGAGACATAAAAAACATCACATCCACTCTCTTACGAAACTCTTTCCCACTTCACTTTATTAACAGAACCGTAAAACGATATCTCGACAACAAACATAGCAACAACCTCAACCTAGACACCGAAACTCCTGACACGACGATCACAACCAACACAAATGAAAATTCCAAAATAACAACTCTATACTTCAAACTACCATACATCGGACATTACTCACGACACACACAACGCAGACTTACAAACATTATGAAACGCTTCTGTACAGATATTGACATTCGACTAATTTTCACATCATTCAAAATCAAAAAACCTTTTTTCATTTAAAGACCCAATCCCTGATTCAATTAAATCTATGGTGGTATATGAATTCAATTGCGCGGGATGTAATTCCCGATACATTGGCGAAACTTCGCGCCATTTATCCACCAGAATCAGGGAACATACCACAACAGACAAAAACTCTCACATCTACCGACACCTTCTTAAATCTCACTCATGCAAAACCAACTATTCACCCTCTTGTTTCAAAATCATCGACACTGCCGACACCTCATTCACCCTTAAAATCAAAGAAGCACTCCACATTAACAAAACTAACCCTGACCTCAATGTTCAAGTTTTTAAATTCAATACAATATTTAGTTTATAATACGCTCGGACGCTCCTCATTATATTATCTTATTTCCTTTTTATTGTTCTAATTTATGTATCATATTACTTTTATATAAACCCTGTATCACCTATTATTTCATTCATACTGAAGATGGCATCATGAGATGTCGAAACATGTTTATTTTCAAAAAAGTTGTCGTGTATATTAAATGTGTATTGGCAATAGTGCTTTTACGAAATTATGTAAATAAATAAGCTTTTTCATGACGATCTGACTATGACTATGTTTCTGTAAGTGATGTTATTGAAGGTCACTAAAAATAGATTATATAAAAAACATTCGCTAAATTTATGTGCTAAACCTACATGTTCAATGTTTTGTCCTTTGAACAGTTTAGTCACATACCCCATTTTTTGACAATGCTGTTTTTTGTAAATTCTTGCTAGGAATGTGTGTCATATGAGTGCAATGGACAGTTAACCTTAGAATATGTAAATAAAGCTCGCCAAAATAAACATAGCGATGAATGAATCTGAGCTTTACAAAGAATATTTAGTAGGAAAACTTTGCCACTCTGTCTGGACAATAAAGTTTTGTTAATAAATTGTCTTGTTACAGTGATACAGACATATAAATTTTTCAAACAAGTAAACATGTTGAACATAAACATAACAGGGACTGATATGTTCATGCAGTTTTTTTTTATATTTAGATGTTCAGTTTATATTTAGATGTTCAAATAAATATAGATTTGATGTAGCTAACAAACCATGTGGGTTTGCAAGACCTAAAATAAATTTTTTTCATTGCAACATGACAAACTCATTTCCTATTTGACGGACAATTTTTTGACTAAATTTAATAACTTATCCCCACTGCAAGAATTGCTTTAATTGCTAGAACATTCGTGTTGCTGTCAGTGGCGTAGCTAGCGGTCCCACTGATTTGGAGATGAAATATTATGTTTCATTTGCTCATTTTCACATTTTTTATTCTGTGGTTCGTAATCGTAATACCGCAAAATTTCAAGATTTGTCTTGTAACCTAGCAACCGTCTTTTCTCGTCCATTTCAATGCATACTCGCGCAATTTCTCCACGTATTTCGCCTATCTTCAGAGCGCGGAACATACAATACAATTTTATATGAAAAGTTTTGAATTCTGGTTGGCTAAGACACTTGGCGCATGCTCAAATTTGCTGTTTTTATAGTCGAACTCATTGAGTTCTATAATAACTGGAGCGGCTATCTCTAACACGGCTTTAATTAGCGGCTGACGCCAAAAAATGGAGGATTTGTCCCTTACCGCTGAGATTTACCGAAATTGACTGCTTTTCCGAAAATCTCATAATTTCTCTCCCCCCTTAAGAAAGAGTGAGGAAAAGTGTATGAGTTTTTCGCATATTTGGCAAGCATTTTATGATGAAAATCACTGTAAAAACATAAATTTCATAAAAGCGAGTCTACTGTGGTTGCCATTTGTCGGCTTCTACCACCGATGTCTTTTTTAAGTATTGACGAACGAACTATTTGTTGGGCACATATGAATGCAGATGTGCCGTAACTGTCGTTCAATGATTTGCTCGATATCAAAGTTTGTAGTCTGCACGAAACAAAATATATCATATTTTATCTCAGCCGATCACGAGAGAAATGTTAGCTCAATTATTCTCATTAGTTTTTTGCTTTCTTTCATGTGATGGCCTTTTTCTCAACAATTGTAGGATATGTTTTTGTACATGCATTTCACGTTTCGTAAATGAATAATGAAAAAATATTGTATACAAATCATGAGAACCTTCGAGATTTTTGTGGTCTTCTGAACAAGAACTGCATCACAACTTGTCAAGTTGTAGCATATTTGATTTTGTTATAATGATTGTGAAATGGCAAAAATGCAAATAATTTAAACACCTAAATTACAATAGTGTTCATAATACTTGAATACATGAATACACAATTGTGTATTTAATACTTTTCTTCTTTTCGCTTTTTTTTTGTGTTTCCTAGAAGCCATGTGAGTTCTGAGTTTGATTGACTAATACAGCTTTCACCTCAATAATAAATTTTATTCCCATATTTAATACCAGTTGCTATGGGATTTTTCCCTCTAAGTATGGTGTCATTTATACATAAATGATAAAGTGCATGTACACATGTAAAAAGGAAGCAATAAAACCAAATGAATTAAACACATTTTGTTTTCTTTAATGCTAGAAGCTTAACGGCTTTTAAGAAATTGTAGAGTTATTAAACTGTACTACCTGTATTTCATTCATATTATGAAATGAACTAAAAATCAAAAAATTGAAGAAAATCTTGGAAAAGTCAAAACATTTCCCTGGTTTAATAAAGCAGAAAATAAAGCAAAGGGAAAATGCCCATTTCTGTACTTTATTAGGTAAATAAGCTCAAAATATTTTTTCAGCTAAAACTGAAATTAACAAGAAATGTATAGCACTGAAGTTTTCATCACTGAATCTTTAATGCCTCGATATGGCATGAATTACATATATAAGTAACATTCATGCGACAAGATTTTACAATTTAATTATACAAAACACACTGCATGGAATGTACAGTTGCAGTAAGTCATCATCAATCTCAGTATCAATATTGACATAAGCACAAAGATTATGACCTTTTTACATGAAATTTCATCAAGCATCAAGACACACATAATCTTGTTATCATTATTTGGTACTTTACCTTTACTTTCAAAGCATTCAAGTCATCTTTATTAAATCCATTATCTCCATCCATAGAATTAGTCCAAGTTCAAACAACTTTTGGACAGGGAAGTCTGTAAATCATTTACCTTCGTTTGTATTCAGCCATAGCATTTTGCAAATAGACTCTGTCTGCAGGGGCGGATCTAGGATTTTTCAAACATCAGTCATAAAACGTCGGAGGCGCTCCGCACCTGGGGGTCTGAGGCATTCTCCCCTGAGAAATTTTATTTTTAGAGCCTTGAAAATGCCATTTTCAGAGTTTTAGAGCAATACAAAATGTATTTTGTGGGCATCGTTTTTGCGTAAAAACAACACATTTTGCTTACGTTTTTTTCAAGAAAAAGATGAAGTGAACAATACTGGACTGTTTTGCAAAATATTTAGGCTCATTATCATGTCAAATATATGGCTCATTAGCACGTCTAGGAACGTCTTTAAAAATTTCTCTCAAGTTGTCAGGCATAGACCCCCTAGAGACCCACATTCAAACCTCTATGTAATGAGTTAAGTTAGAAATTTGGTACTACAAGTGACAGTTCATAGATACAGAAAAGCTCAGACTTCAAACCATGCAAGTTTATTGTAACCCTTTACCCATCTCCACATCAGAGCCAGCAAATTCACCTCTTGAGAAAAAACACAAAATTTTTTTCTGCCAGAGATTAAGCAAAAATTATCAGAGTGAAAATTTGCAGTTAAGGACAGCTTAATGCCATAAATATTTATTAGGCATTTAACTAGACTATTATCTTCTGCAAGGTGTGCTATATAGCAATTACCAGTAGCTTTGTATTTGCTAATACAAACAGAATGTAACCAACATGTCTTTAATTATAGAATTACGTGAATGTTAAAATTGGTTCATGTGTCATGCTTACTGTTTATGATAAATATCTTTTCATATGATCAAAGCTCGTTTAAATGTAAATCTGAAATAATTTAGTTTAGAAATTATAATGATCATCAGAAAAATTACCTAGTGATTATGAAAAAGACTTTGCTGTTTTGCCAAATTTCAAAGTTTATCTGCATACATAGGAAGACATTTTTACTTTATAGAAAATGCTTTTCATACATCAATAGCCCTTTGGAATTTATGGCAAACAATCTGGTATGAGCCTTAGATTAACACACCTTTACATCTCTACATGAGGTGTTCAGTTAGAAAAGGGACAATATATGACATGGGACAACATTTCATGTATGTGAAAAACTCAGGTTTAATACCATTCCAGTCAAATTGTCAAAAAAAGAGCTTCATGGATCAGAAGACTCAAAATCACAGGTTATAGTAAACAGCTTCTCATGTAATCAATGTTAGTGTTCTCAAATCTTAAACAATATGTAGTATAACTGTCCAATGATTGAATGATCAATGATCATCAACTGAAAAGCCCCAAACATGTGTTTATTATAAAGTAAATAATAGTATGGCGCCTTATGGCTACAGATTTTTTGTCCATTGAAATATATTTGCAGGAATGTAGGATTTCGCTGCCATATAACGGCCACGATCCCCCAACCACTAAAGAAATCATAGCTAAAAGACCTTCGGCAGCAGCAATTTTAAAAGCATCAATCTGCTTACCATACGCCATATTGACATAAATCGCATCACACACTGCATAAATTGACATTTATTACATTCATGCATACACTTCACTTGTCCTTTACTTACGATTTTGGATGTAAATTTCTCCTTATAAAACTCAAAACAATGCTGGCTTTCTTTTAAACATCAATGACTGAAATGTCGCTCGCAAGATCGTCTTTGCCAAGCATTTACAATTTATCCATAAATTTTTCACCCTCTTGAATAAATTCACAGTTTCGACAGCAGCATTCATGTCAATGTATGAACTTGTAAAAGATTTCAATAAACTTCATCTGATTGTAGATTACTTTCTATCATACTTATAAAAATTACTATGAAACGATCAAACATTCAATTCAGACAGTGAGCTTGACTATGTTAGTTCAGTTGGCTATCGGTCGAAATCCGTCAAACCAATCACCATAAAACAAAAATTCAAATGAACCAATTGTAAGACAGCAATTGGACTCCCTTATACGTCCGGCCACACCTTTTATTGGTCGAGACCATTCCAGACTGTCCACTGATCTGGCCATTGACCAATAAAATAAGCGTTTTTCGCGTTCATAGACTCCTTTATCAGTCAAATCAGTCAACCCACCCCGCTTATCAGTCGGTTATTCCAGGTCAATTAAAATTCAACTGATCTGGTTACCAACGAGATATTCATTGATTAGTCATTAGTTTTCAATAATAAATAAAGCTGGATTTTTAATCAGAAATCATGATTGAAAGAGGTGAGATTACCTTAAAAAAATTGTTGATGTTATGTGATATATTAAGTTGGAATACATTTTGTAGTTAAAACACAATTAGTATTCAAAATTTATAAGCTTTCTTTAACAGTTATTGTGTGGTCAAGTACAAGTTATTGTGAACAATTATATTGTGAATCAGTTACTGTAATTGCTTATTGTGGATTTACACCACAATAAGTTAGTCACAACAATACAATAGTTTTTCGGCCTCTTGGATAACATATGTTCGAATTGAGTTCATCCAAATATTGACCAGTGTTCAGATTGCATATGAAGGGACTTGAACAGGACTTGTTGATAGCAAAAAAGATGGTGTACCTCCTCCTGATATTGTGTAGACACATGGTGACAAGGATATGACACGCAAATTCGCAAAGAGTTCAAATTTTATTTTGTTTCTATTTCTATTTTATTGTTTGTACTTTTATTTCGATGTCTTGCTTTTATGCTGTTATAGCCACAAACAGAGAATAGCCATATTGAAAACAATTGCAATCTAAAATCTAAATTGATTTTTGTTGCAACCAATTTAGTGGCAGCTTCCAACCAACCCAGGAAACCAGACAAGAAGCAAGTCAGCAAACCCATGAGAAACGAGAATTAACATGCTGCTCTTTGGTATCACCTGATAAACAATTCGAAAAGATCTTCAAGCAGTGTAACGATGCATTCATGTAAAAAGATTTAATAAATATATTAAGATGGCGTCGTCGATAGAGTTATAGGTTTGTGTTCTGTATTCATTGTTTTTAACACTATTTTGTCGGGCCTTGATTTGTCATGATTTGTATGAACTCGTTGTTTGTTAGCGCTTAAGTCATGCCAAACATTTGTGATCTTTAACTGTTTTTTTTTATTGCTTATTTTCTACCAAGAACTTGTCAAGATTTTTATGAATAGTGTTGTTATTATCACTGTTGTGTTTTATTTTGTCTCTTATTATGATAATCCAAGAATTTCGATCTACATTCACGAGATTAAGAAGAGGATAATTCAAACTTGATCATTTCCAAGACGCAAAATTGTTTAAAGTAGCAAAATGATGGATGTGACATCGTCTCGTTGCAAGGCGAAGACGATGTTAGGCGAATGCAATGGCGTTCTTCATATGTTGGGTGGAGATATCTCAAATGAAACATTTATTCTTAGGCAGTATAAAGTACAATTTGAAATTATCAAAGGAAAAAGGTATAAATGGTTAGTTGAGAATTGTCTGAGATATGCAACATGGCTTGTGGATGACATGAGGAGCGAAAATACAACAACAGCTCCTTTGTCTAACAATAAACATAATTTACCTTAAAGGTTTGTGAATTTGGTGCCCTTTACATTTTATGTTAATCTAACTGCTGTTTCTGATAGAGAGCAAACTTTTCTTTATCTTAAACAAGATTGCTAAGGTTATGAGCAACACATGACCGACTGCAGGACAAAGTATGATGATCTGAAATGATGTGAGTGATGCTGAACTCTTTTCCATCGTCTTCCTTATAGAATCGGCAAAACAGACATGTTTGGAAGACACGACTTATAACAATTTAACTTGGAAATAATAACTCAATGAAACAAACAATAACAAAATATGTTACAATGACTTATTAGTTGATAAATTTTTCGGAGAATTAGCGTTGTAAGTTGTTTGATGTATGAAACTAATACCTACTCATGGATAAAAAAAAATTTAGATACCGCTGAACTTCCCATAAAAATAGTGAAACGCCACCATCAAATATTCAGGTAAATCTAATTAAAGGATGGAAAAGCATGTTGTTTCTGATAGAGAGCAAACTTTTATTTATCTTACACAAGATTGCTAAAGTTATGTGCAACCCATGACCGAATGCAGGACAAAGTATGATGATCTAAAATGTGAGTGATTTTATAAAAGAAATAAAAGATGTTTTTCATGTTTGCACTGGCTTATGCAAACCTCGGAGACGTTTGTGAGAACTCTCGAGCATGTGCAACGCTCGACCTTCGGTCTCGGGCTTGCACTGCTCTGATCTCGAGTTCTCCCAAAGGTGTCCTCAATTTGCATAAGCCCGTGCAAACACAGTAAACATCTTTTCTTTCTTAAATAATAATTTTATTGCTTCCGTGCGTTATTTTGTAGTTTAAATTGTAAGTAGGAGATATGTTAATCAGGGAGAAACGGAAAAAGGGTAGGAAACATTCTGTTAAAATATACAAAAGTACTGGAGAAGTTTGTTACTTTTACTTTATTTACTCAAAACACTTTGCGTGGTAACGTCATGAAGTTCTAGGTTAATTGCGGACGCTGCAAGAGCAAACAGGCTGTTTGCTACAATTAGTTGTATTTTTTTCACATGCACATAGTGTGATTCACGTGCAGAGGGATAGCATCATCGGTAATGCACAAACAAATCCCATCGGAGTTCCGTCTCTAGTCTCAGTCTGATATGCCCAGCGAGACGTCAAGGAAGGCAAACCACTCAACAAAGATTTTCTCATATCACCCAGAAGGATGCATTCTTAGTGTTTAGGTCATTGTGTAAACTATCGATGAAACCGCTTGCGGAAGTACCGTAAAAGACTAAACAGTATTTTCCGGATTAACTAAAGTATCGATTAGTTGTTTTTGAGCGTTCAGCGTATTGTTTTGGATTCGGTCGTTCGCACTTCGAGTTTCGATTTTCGAAACCTAAGAGATGGAATTGTTTCAAGAATGTTGTGCTTTTAATGCAACTAGTTTCATTTTTTATTGTATCAAGTATGCCTCCTAAAAAGAAAGCAAAGACTCAGTCTATTCAAGAAAGAGAACAAGGGAGTAATTTAGTCTGGTCTGACGACGAAATCGAACTGCTATTTCATTATATCAAATTCATTCACTCCTGTGTTATCCGCCATCTTGAATTTTTTGTATTCGGATTCGTCCGGCTTTCCGTTTACACGCAGATTTTAGGGAGATAAAAACTTTTTACATACAATAATCCCACAAACTTTTCCGGATTCAAAATATCCAGTTTCCTCATGCATCCGAAATAATTTTGTATCGGATTTATGACTGCAAATGTAAACAGAAAAATGAATCCAACATAAAATATCCCAGATTTACGATGAATGCGAAAACTTTAGCCCGAGTGGAAACAGGGTCTTAGCACGTGGCCATCGTCAGGGAAAGTTTCGAAAAAAATCCAGGTACTACATTATAAGTTTTTGCGTGCATTTTATTATTCTGCGCTTATCTTGTTAAATATTTGGATCAATGTCCCACTAATTTCAATTTTTGGACTTTCATTTGTTCGCCGCTCACGGGAGGACTTAGATAAACATTTCGACCCGCGGACAAAACGAAATTTTAACTTTGCTTCGTCGTGCTGCGTCTCCTACATGGTATTAGAGGTCGTAGAGTTGATAAAGTCTTCAATATGACCTACCATTTATTAAAACCAAGGTCCAGGCATAGTTATTTTAGAATTAGGGACAAATGACTTGTCAGAGTAGTCTCCCGAGGCGGCAGGCTCTCGTATGGAAAATTAGTTTTGTTTTAAAGAATGACCTTAATGTGAGGACAGTAGTTTTGTGTCAGGTGATTAACAGGTACATCAGTCGCTCGCAAACTTCTGATTATGAATTTAACAGGAAAGCTGCAGTTTTACGTCAGTATTTGTCTGTTGTTCTGGATAAAATACCTGGAATTTTTCTTTGGGTGCATCGTGCATTTAATAAAGTTGGCCACAATTTATTGTCTTTAATGGTGATCTTTGTAATCCGCAAGGACAGTTTGTTTTGTATAAAAGTTAACGAGGAGCAATCTTGAAAGCACTCTCTTCTTTAAACTCTTGATTGTTGCATGTGCTGGCGAATTCCTTTCTTTCCATACTAACATCACATAATGCACATTTTCTGGATTTATTTGTTGTTTGGAGTACATATTTAGTTTTACCAACTCGAATATTTTCCCGAAATTTCAAAATATTTTGCAAAATTTTTACATCCGAGATTCCACGGAGTACATAATTTGTTTCTACCAACTTGTTTATTTTCCGAGTTGGAAATTTTTAATATCCCGAGAATCCACGGGATTATTTGTCTTTGGGCTGTACACACGGTCATGGCAAGCGTATCTCCTGTTGGGAAATCTGCAATTCTCCTTCAATTCCAGGCGACACTTCAACACTTATAGCTTGTTTCTTATATTGGTCTTTATTTTGTTTATGTTGCGTTTCATTTGTCTCTGTCCGGTTTTGTCAGTAACAGAGTATGGTTTTCATAGAATATTTAAGATGCTTCCTCTGGTTTCAATAAACAGGGGGCTAGTCACCGTTTCTGTACTTTTGATCATTTATATCGGCTGCCTTTGTTTTATGCCATTCACTAAAAACCTTGTTGCCCTAAGTTGTGTAATTACTCCTTTTCATTGTTTTCAATTGCATTTTATCGTTTCCTTGAAGCTTGTAGCTTCTGCATTTGTTTCCTTTTAGTATATCAGTGTAATGATGCCTGCTACTAGACCAAGCACCAGGATTCAACGCCGAGCACAGGTATCGACACCAAGGTTTCGGGGTCAACGAACTCTTACTGGTTCTACACCCACGTCAACAGAAAATGAGTCGTCAGCTATGCCCGAATCCTCGATGTCATCGTCTACCGCGACCAATATCAACGATGCAATCATATCGAAATCACCACAGCGGTGGCTCAAGCTGTGAAAGAAAGTTTGCAGACATCTGCGACAGCAAGCGACACAAGAGAAGTACCTATTAATAGTAATGAGGTTGAAGCCCAAGTACAGGGGCCAGTGGCATCTTCCTTAGAACATTTGGCAGGTAAGCAGCAACTTAGTCTGGCGGTGGAAAGTCCACATTCTTCATGTAAAGATTTTAATTCAGTTTCGATCCCCATTGATGCTCAAGTAAGCTCAAAAATTAAAGCTAAGATCTGGGCAAACCTGTTCATTGACTTCAGTTCTCTTCTTAGTTCAAGGGGCTGTGACAGTCGATATCAACTCTCAGTAACTCAAAATGATGACTTCATTCCCACCCTCTCTTTGGAACCTACTACAAAGGTTAAGCCCATAACAAACATTGTGATATGGACTTCTGCCTTTCAGATTTTTGTTGGGATATACACCAGTAAGTTTCCCAGGATTCCCTGCATTGATGAAGTGTTCTGAGGTTGTTTGCGATTTAGCCGCGCGTGGTGCAAACTGGTAATTTTATGACACACAGTTTCATTGTATACGCGGATCTCAGTTGCGCGATATGCCTTGGGGCACAACTCATTTTGAGTTGTGGATCAGACGCAAAGTTATAATCGTAATATCGTAAATCGGTCAAGTCCCGGACAATGTCAGTCTTCTCCATCGGAGATCTTCGTTCCATTGGCTTTTTGTCGAGTTTTTCACAGAGGATTTAAATGCTCAGGTTGCTCTTACAAACATACTTGTTTTAAATGTGGTTCGCAGCATCCAGCCAAAGAGTGTAATTTTCGTCCTTCAGGCAAGTTTCGCACAGCTGGAAAATCTGCAACAATTTTACAAGCTTCAACCCCGTAAGAATTAACTGTTTACCACCTTTGTTACGAGGATACAATGCCCAAAGCGTTTTAGAGTTATTGGAAGGCTTTAGGCATGGTTTTCCTCTTCATTCTGAGTGTTTATAGCCCCTTTCAGGCGCATAATTCAGTTTCGTCGCATCAAAATGCGGATGTGGTCAGCGCTAAGCTTGAAAAGAGATTGCGGCACGTAGTATTGCGGGTCCCTTTCCTCAAATTCCACTTCCAAACTTGCATGTTTCACCTTTTGGACTAAAGTAGACAACATTGAGGGGCTATGTATTTTTGGAAGAGGTTTACTTATCTCTGCAGATATGTTGATATGATTCATAGATTTGCCAGACCTGAACCTCAGTTGTGCATGACATCGAATCAAGTTCTGAACATAATTCATGAACGATGACATTATTTTCTCACTGATCTTAACCAGGCATGGTTGCAACCAGAACACTTAGAGGAGTTTGCCACAGTTATACACCAAAGGTTGCAGCACTTAACAACTGCTGGGGGTTCATCGCCCGGTCTGTTCATCCTGTTGCACGACCAGGTCTATTGCAACGTACACTTTGTAATGGACACAAGAAAGTACATGCTATTAAGTTTGAATCCATTGCAACACCATCAGGCATGATAGCTAATCTTTATGGTCCAGTCGAAGGAAAAAGGCGTGATAGTGCAATGCTTGCCCAATCTGGTATTCTCAACATGTTGCAGCAATGTTCATTTAACATGCAAGGGGATATTTTATGCATATATGGTGATCCTGCATACCCACTAAGACCACAATTACAAGGCCCTTTCCGAGTTACACGAGATGTTGGTGTTTCCAAAGAACTCAATGAAGTAGCTATCTTCATCCATGATTCTCCTCTTTCAGGAGATGCTTTCCTACTGCTCCATGGTTGAATAAACAAAATTTCTCATACAAATATCTGATCATGCAGCTCAGTCCATTTCATAGGAACACAAATTGAACAGAAAAATACGATTTCTTAGCAAAATAGAAATAACCTCGAAGTATATTGCAGTTAAATTATTCATCCTTTAAAGATATAATAAAAATATCGACAGAAGTACAAAAGCAAGTGAAGCTTTGACGTAACATGATATTTTAAAGTCTCAATACCTGTAAAATTATAATAAATAAATAGTCTAATATCAAAACAATTCACCTTGAAGTTGTTCTTTCTGAAGATATCGATTAGTTGTGCAATTTATTAATGCCATTCTCGCACAACATCAAATTAAAGAGAATGGCGTCGGACACATTAGCGAGAACGGCACTATTTTAATCGTCGCATACGTACACGTATTTAGGCCTACGTTGCCGTTGGCGTTCGCATTGCTGTCTGGTAGAACGTAAGGTCAATAATATCCTCAAAACAGGCACGCTTCTCGGAGAATTCCTAAAAAGGAAAAAGGCCACGTTAAAAGAATTCCAGTCTTTGATTGGCTTATTGAACTTAGCATGAATGGTCGTCGTACCAGGCATAGCATTTCTTCGTCAGCTAATTGACATCACAAGGGAGTTAGGGTAAATCATTACCACATTCGTTTAACACGGTCTGTGAAAGCAGATTTGAATCTTTGGAAATCTTTTATCGATAATTATAACGGTCGGTCATTTTTTCTTTCCGAATATTGGCTTCCATCTAATGTTTTGAATTTGTACACGGATGCTTCTACAACCTTTGGCTTTGGAGCCATTTTCTGTAAATTTCGGTGTTACGGGGCGTGGCCTGAGCACTGAAAAAAATTAAACATTGTTATTTTGGAATTTTACCCAATCGTTCTAAGCGTATTGTTATGGGGTCGCCTTTTGCGTGATCAACGCATACTATTTCACACAGACAACGCAGCATTGGTCAAAATTATAAGTAGATCTACCTCTCGGGACCCAACAGTGATGATAGTTGTTCATCGCTTGTTGCCAGCTTGTTTAAAATTTAACACTTTTTCCGTGCCAAACATATCCCAGGTGTTTATAACCATCTAGCTAATGCCTTGTCGCGTTTTCAGGTTTTAAAATTGATATAGCTAGCCCCTGCAAACGTTCACACTTTACCGTCGGTTGTTCCCGAACATCTACTACCGCACAAATGGAAGCTGTAATTTCTATTTTACTACAATCTAGTTTGCAGCCATCGTCAGTCCCCCCTTATCGTCGTGCTTGGAAATTATACCGACAATTTTCGCACGAGGCTCGTCAAAGAGCTTTAGTTTCACCACCATTTCACCGACAGATCTCAGTTTATTTATTGCTTCTTGTTCCAACGTAAGTATGCGCCTTCTACGGTGCTTACATATTTGTCCGCTCTGGGGTGCTGTCATCGACTGGTGGATTACCCTGACCCTAATAAAGCTTTTCAGATTGTTCAGATTTTTAAAGGCTATAAAAAGATGTGAACTCGAATTGATTTTCGGTTGCCAATTGCTTTGCCATTCCTTCGCAGTATTCTGCAAAATATGGCAACATTAACTTCCACTGTGTATGGCAAGAGGCTTTTTCAAGCCATGTGCACCACTGCATTTGCCTTTTTACGTATAGGTGAGATTAAAACTTGCCATAGGTCACCTTCAGTTATCAATATTAACCAGGTAATTAAGGTGGTAGATGAAACTAATAAAACAATCGAAATTAAGATAACATTAAATGACTTCAAGCATTCGTATAACGAACGACCTGCCGTTTTAACGCTATCACGACATTCAGATATCTGTCCGTTTCAAAGCTTGTTGGATTACATTTCTGTTGGAGATTCCTCTAATGGACCGTTGTTTCAACTAAGTTCAGGCAACCAATTTCTTAGTTTCAGTGTTTAGAGCATGTAGCCTGGATTCATCCTAATACAAAGGGCATAGTTTTCGGATCGGAGCACCCACGTTTGCAGCAGTGCGGGGTTTTCTTATACCCAGATACGTACGATGAGTCGTTGGCGATCGGATGCATTTCTCAAATACATTAGAGCTCCAAGTTTAAGTGTTTCTTCGTTGTAAGGCTTGGGACTTACGGTGGCTGCATTCTTGTTTGGCAAGACGAATGAGCATAGTGCATATTCTGTTAAAGTTTTGGTTAGGCGAAATGATCTTACTTGTTGTCGTTTAGCTGATGCAGGGGCTGCATGATTTTGCATTGTGTTCATTCTGCGTTCGGATGCAGGGGCTACGTTCACAATTAACAGCAAAGCACGTGGAATTGATAAATCTTTATCTCCCTCATATATTAACAGTTGTGGTACTTTCATGGTTATTAGGTATCATCTTCTTAACAATTTGTCTTGCTCGTTTTAAAATTATATGTGTTCTTATATTTATTGTACAGGCGTTTCTGCGGCTGATGGGATGGGTCGGCCTCCTTAGCTCAGGAGGCTTATGGCGTTTTTATCACCCCACCTTTTCTGTGCTATACAGAAAAACTTTATTCATAAAAATTTTTGTTTAAATTGTGTAAGATAATTACTTTAAATTATGTTATATTTGTTATTTCTATTTTTTTAAACCGACATGTGCTTTCACATATTGCCAATTTTATCCAAAGAGAGACTCTTTATTGTCATGCACAGAATTAGAGCTCATTGTCCTCAGAACCTCCTTTGGATTTGGATTTTGCTATGATTAAGCGGAAGCGATAAAGTGTTTTAACCAAATTTCTTTTTAGTATTAGTGTTGTGCAGCATGTGCGTTTCTGAATCTGTATTCTTTTTAACTTTTGAGTTTAAGACGAGTTTTGTACATAGCTCTACTCAATTCAGGGAAGATAAGAGACTATTAAATTGGTTCAGATTATAAGCCGACGTTTTATCAGATGATAAAATGAAAAAGTAAACTGTTGTAGAATGCAAATGATTTAGTTGTAGTAGAGTAATAGTATTTACTATACAACGATACATAATGTTTTTTTGCTATCCTTAATGCTTGTCAAATGATAATCATTTCTAAATCTTAATTTATGTTATGTATCAGACTCATTTTCTCGCAGAGTGTTAACTTTTATCTGACGAGCTTTGTCAAACATAGTATAATATGACTGAGTGTAAGTCTATTTCAAACATTTATCAAAGTAGTGGTCGTTACTTGTAAGACCTATGAGTTATGATCTGACATCTATGGGTCATTTTAGTTAAACGTTGTGAACATCCATGATAATGTCATACGATGACGTCACGCATTTTTCAAAATTTCATGGCTTCAGCTTAGTCAAGAGAAGCCCCCACCCACCCCACCCCATCTGATAAATTGAGTTCTACATCAATTGTTACGCGGATAAGTTGTAGGCTGTTTTCGTCAGCAAAACTTGGGATGTTTACAGCACTGACGAATGTAGTACACCGTCCTTAAAGCTCTTACTCTAAAAGCCTTTGCCATGGAAGATACATATGTGATTAAAAACTCAAATTCAAACATTGTTGATCAACAACATCTCGCCCATAATTGTCTTTAAGAAGGTAAGCTGCCATATTTAATTGTGATTTGAAAAGTTAACTATGCTCCATAGCATAGTTAACTTTGACTACCTTTTAACTGCAGTTATCACTAACTACTTTTTTATACAACCGACTTAACCGCGTGGTTAAATTTAAGTACTTTTTATATGCAAAAAATGTAGTTAAAAAGTAGTCAAGAGTTTTATACAACCGGCCCCTAGTGTGCATGCTGGAGATACTGGATGCATTAGTGTGTTCAGTGAGTCATACATGGTCATTACCTTGTAATGGTACAGTAGAACGTTTTACATGCTATAATTTATTTTAGAAGATGATGCTCATGATAGTGACAGGTCTTACGACGAAGGAAATGTTGGTGATGATGATGATGCCTCTGAATTGCTGTCAGAGCAGGAAAAACCTGACCCCGAGGTAGTATTCGACTCAGAGTTACATGCATCTGTAGCAATTGAATCATCTCCATGTGAGAAAAAAAATGTGAAAGGTCTATTACAAGTGACAAAAGAAGCAAAATTATCAAAATATGAAGAATTTACCAAGTGCATGATGGAGTTTACAAAGGAATTCCAAAGGAATCAGATGAGAAGTTCCTTGCAGAAATAAAACAGCAAGCTAAGGTTGATCAAGAAATGCGGAACAAGGAATTAAAGGCCTACACAGATTCATTGTTGTCATTGGCAAATGCCATATCAAGCGCAGGACAACAATCAGTTCTGCAACAACCTATTGGCCAGTTTTATCTGGAAAATGAAAATAGCACATACTACCGATTTTAAATCACTGTTAATCTTTTACAGTACTGAGTTAACGTTAATTACATATATTTTTATATATCAAACAATCAATCGAATGACATGCATTACTAGTGTGATAATCCATGATAATGACATCTTTTGTAAAATACTGATGGCGTAATGTTACAGTTAGTGTCTTTATACTTATTGATTTATAAAATTAGCAAGGCTTGCATAATTTATGAGGCAGAGACATTCATTGGGGAAATTCAATAGGGACATATTCATTGTTAATATCATTGAGATCATCAATATGATTTACTATCAATTCTTGTGGAAAATTTCACCATTAATCTCACATACATTATGCAGAGCACAGCATGCTGCAATTTTGACGGGTAATTTTCCAGACTGATATCATTTGATGGATCCAACATGGCGGATGGTTCAGTTGCTAAGGAGAAGACATGCGCTTCAAAATCGAAGAAAACATTACAAAAAGTCGCTTGTAATTTAAAAAATAATTTAAATTTCCTAACGCTTTCTGGCAATGATTTGATATGGCAGGGAAACCTAGAGTCTCTAAAAGTGTTTGTTTTAAACGATCTACAAATGTCAGGTAGATGGTCGTCAGCACGTGGTGATACCAAAGCACGTGGACAGCGCTAACACTGACTCCGCTAAAATTGAGGCCAATCCGAAACTATACTATTTAAAAAGAACATCAATTATGACGATGAACTTTGAAATTAAATAATTCAATAAATGAACTAAAAACAAACACAAAAAGCAGAATGCCTCAAAGAGGAACAACGCACAAATGATTTGGAAAAAGTCGTTGCATCGCTGGTTGAAGACAAAAAGAAGATGGTGGCGAAAATCGAAGCCCTTGAATATCTTGTAAAGAGCGGCAGAAAATACCACAATTAAAATATTTTAGAAGTCAAACAAAATAATTGGATCAATGTACAATCAAGAAATATTTGCGAACAAAACAACTCGATCCCACGAGCAGATTCTAAACCGACTGATGGTACTTTAACTCTGTCGAATACGTTTCAAGTTCTCGCCAATGAGAATATATGTCCCTCTCCGGAGAAAGAAAGTCAGATTCAGAATCAAATTGCTGAATATAGATCTTTCCACAAATCCAAATTTGAAGTGATACAAAAGAAAAACCAAGGCGTAGAACACCCCAATTCATCAAAAAAGCCAACTTCAAAAGTAAAATTTAGAGCAATAAATAAGACCTTGATTATTGGGGACTCAATGGTGAAGCACATCAACCAGCCAAAGATTCAAAGAGGAGCGCGTGCACAGTCTACAGTACTGACAAACAGTGGAGCAAAAGTAGAGGACGTTCATACCAAAATGAACGAAACACTACAGAACGAAAACTATGATTCAATTATTATCCATGTGGGTGCCAACAATCTGGTAAATGAAGATGCTGAAAGTGCTGCATCCAAAATGAAAGAGCTAATAATTGATGCCAAAAAACAAGTCAAAAGAGTTGCTGTATCAAGCGTAATTAAAAGGTATGATGGCCGTGTTCAACCAAACAACCTGACTAAATTTAATAAATTGGTTAGTGATATGTGTATACAAGACAACCTAACATTAATAAATAATGACAAAATTGATAAGAACCTGCTAAACAGGTCCAACCTTCATTTAAACATGGCTGGTGATAAGGCATTAGGGAGTGCATTTTGCACTTATCTCAAGTCAGCAAGATATGGCCAAAATAAGCTTTTTTTAGACCAAAATTATCGGACAAAAAAGTGGAACGATTATCTGCAGTTTGTACGTCAAACATTGAGGCAGGTCTAACTATTGAAAAGCAAATTCTATTAATGCAAGTAGCAATTTTCATATGATGTTAACAAGGTTTCTAGCAAAGGGGTTTTAAAATGGTTTTCCTGAACTAGTCCACTCAATCTACGACCAAAAACACTCTAAGCTTGCAACAGAAATTCCAACTGATTTTGGTATATTTGATATCCCTTTACAACATATCAAAAGTCCACAAATTAGCACGTGTGTAAATTACGTTTTATTTGAGGCATTTGGATTGAAAATCTGAGCGACATGGAAACGAGGCTCAAAATTAATGTTTTAGATTTTATCCTTCTAGAACACTTAGTAAAGCACAAATATAAATATTATAGATTAAAACAAGTGGATAATGATATTTTGTAAATTAATTAATATTTTGTCCTTTATTTACGTCAAAAATGCTGATCTTGCTGTTTTGGGTACTAATTTTCGCTGACTTGGTAGTTTTTAGACAAACGCGTGTTTGAAGTACGTTTGTTTACGTATATTTTGCACGTGTTTAGATGGATATTTATTATATTTAATGTGACTTCCCTTTCAATACTTCAAATTGAAGCTTTGGCTTATTATTGGCATCAAAATGTGACGTTTCTTTGTTCTCCTCAAGGTAAGCAAAATAGATAACTTGAAGACAATGAGTTAATGAATGTATTATTTAATGCTATTACATTTTACAATGAATGAATACGTCAATATTGTGGGTCACAATAATTTAAGTTAAAACTAACAAGAGGGGGCTATAATTAGCGACCTAATTACCAAATACAATGTTTGCATTATAATACCGCGTTCAAAGCCATAGATACATTAGGGCTGTAAAATATCGCATAAACCAGTAAATAAAACCAGGCTTTTTTGTGTTGTCGAACACTATTTTGCTTGTGAATCATTATAGGATGGATCAAATTCTGCGTCAGTACTGTGCAATATATAAAGAATCAATTGTGAACAACGGGGTGGCTCTAACATCTAAAGGGATAGATGGTATAAACCGAGCTAGTAAAGAAAGAGGCGATACAGTTGACGTCCGTTAAGGTAAAGCGTTCACATAGCATGTAGGAAACGATACACAAATCCATCATATATTTCTAAATCGCTACGTCAGAAGGAAGAGCGTCATCCCGTACCAAGAACCCTTCGCTCACAAAGTTCAGTTCAGTTCGATTTCAGAAGAGATTGTTTGTTTTGCGGAAATGAAATTAATCAAGAACAAGAGCGCAAAGGGGCGTGTTGTTTGCACTGTTAGGACTATGGACATTCAAGACACTATCTTGAATGCTTGCAAAATGAGATGCGATGACTGGGCCGAGTCCGTAAAATCAAGGATCCAAAGTGTGAATGACCTACCGGCAGCTGACGCAATGTATCATCATCTATGCAGTACAAACTTCAGGACAAAAATGAGAATTCCAGCGCCATTTAATGACCAACCACCGCTCAAAAAGCGCAAATCAGGACGACCAATCAACAACACTGCCAACGATGCATTTTAAAAGGTAGCTCAATATTTAGAAAACATTGATTTAATAAAAAAGATGGAGAGTATTTGGCGGAGTCCGCGACTGATAGTACCGCATATAGCAAAGCACATGAAAGAAAGGATTCTAGAGCACTTTGGGGATAATGTGATTATCACAAATCAACCAGGCATGCCAAGTATTGTGACATTCAGAAGAACTGCTGCGTCTATACTAGAGGAATTCCACTTGCAGCAGAAAGAAAATTCCAATCTTGAAGATGAGAAACTGAATGTTATAAGAGCAGCAGCAAAACTTTTACGTTGTGACATAAAATGTATTGAAACACAAACGACATATTTCCGTTAATCGACAGTGACACTGACAAAATCTTGAATTCTTAACCCCAACACTTCAGCTTCTTCTTAATCAACTGTTTTCAGGAAAAGACACATCTCGGAAAGTAGCTTTTGTTGGTCAAGCGATTATGCAGTCAACTCGTCCTCGTGTTTTGCTTGCACCTTTACAGATTGGAATGGGTGTTTTACTCCATCACAGCTTTGCCTCGCGTTTTTTAATAGACACGCTTAATCATGCTGGTTTCTGTTCGTCATATGAAGAAGTCCTCTCATTCAAACAAAATGCAGCCGTAAGCCAAGGGACTACAATCCCGGATTATAATTGTGACTTTACACAGTATGGTTTGGATAACCTCGACCATAATCTCCGAACTATCGACGGGCATGGTACATTTCACGGTACAGGGATAATTGCAATGGTAACACCAGGTACAAATAAAATAAGCCAAGTTCCAAGGAAAAAGGTTAAAGATGAAGACATCTTATCAACTGGTCAAATAGAAATTATACCGGTTTCACAACCAAGAAAGGCAACTTTAGACATCAAGTTTAAAGAGGTTACCATTGCCAGTGTAGAAGACCCAACAGAAAATCTGGATGTACTATGGAAATCATCATTGCTATTCAGAGATGTTAGTCGACCGAACTGGGAGGATTTATGCAAAACCATCTCAAGGGAAATACCCGGGCAAGTCATCTATACTGTTTTACCGATGATTGACATGAACGCTAGTGACATTACCTGTATCAACTCTGCACTTCACTTTGTTTGCAAGCATGCAGAAGAACATGGAATTGAAAATCCTATCGTTACTTACGACCAGCCCCTTTGGCATAAGGCATTCTCGCTGATCAACACTGAGTCTCAAGACAGTAAACTGCGAAAGATTATTCCTAGACTTGGCTCTTTCCATACTTTGATGAGCTTTCTTGGCAGTATTGGTCACTTAATGGTGGGTTCGGGATTGAAGGAGCTGCTGGAGTTGATATACGCACCCAACGCTTGGAACATATGCTCTCTGGAAAAGCTGTTTCCAGAGCTCTACGTGGTCATTTAATCGTCGACGCTGCACTTAACGCCTTTATACTCAGCCACACTTGGTGTACAAGTACCATGTTTAGATTCTACTGGTAAAATTCTTATAAATGCTCATGATTTCATAATATAAACTAACCATTTACTTGTTTTACGCGCAGATGACGCTGATTTTGATGAAGACATTGATGATGGTTCAAATATAACTGATGAATCTTTTCATGCTGCTTATGAAGGTGGGTGCTTTTTTATATAAGAGACTTTTAATAAGGCATGGATTCATACGAAGTTGACATATCTTATAGATGCGACAAACACAGAAATCGTAGATGACATCATCTCAACACAAGACACGTCCAATGAAATTCAGCGCTTGGAAGGTAATACTATAGCACCAAAGAAGGGTCAATAACCCTTACTAACAAATAATAACATGCCATTTTTTTTTTGCTTTCCAAGGTGTGCCTGAAGACAATCAAATTGATGAAAACAAGGACCTCTTGAATCAATGCCAAGACCTTTACGAAGACTTGATCGAGAAAAAAAACAGCTCAAGAAGTGGCTGCTTCAAATAAGCTGAAAGAAATCGAGGAAAAGGTTAGCAACAGGCGAAGAGAGCTGAAAGCCAAAAGTCGAACTGCCACTCTTTGGCTACAATATCAAGAGATGATTGACATTGTGCGTGGATTTATTAAAGCTGAACGAACTGGAAATTGGGAGATGCACCTCCAAGTCCTATCAAGAATGTTACCATACTTTGCTGCATCTGGCCACAACCTTTACAAAGAAAGTTCTACCCTCTATTTACAATCTATGATGAATCTTAAAGATGAGTTTCCTGAAGTCTACAAGTCATTTTCAGATGGTTTCCATGTGTTGTCAGAAGGAGTGAACGTTACTGGGCTGGCCTGTCCACTGATTTAATTATAGAACAAGTTCTTATGAGAACTGTTAAAACCACAGGTGGCCTGACCCACGGAAGTGGAATGACCGAACGGCAACGTGTCGGGTATTGTCTACTCCAGCATGTGCCCAGCTTAGCTCAGCTATGCAAGACCTCATTGGCATCATTTGTGAACACAGCGAACAAAACAAAGATATGTCCCAAAGTCGACAGAAAAGAGATATGGATGATACCATGCTCATACTTAAAACGCTTGCATCAGAAGGAAAGAATCCATTTATTCAAGAATCAGTTCTCAAGAATATAATGACAGGTGTAAACGCAGATGATTCCGTTGATGTTGATGAAGCTCGAAGTAAAGGAGAAAACATATCAAAGATAGATGGCCAAAAGTATGCGACTACACATTTACACGTAAAGATCAGGCCATTACTCTTGCTGCAGGCTCATCAGTAAAGATAAACGGAGTAAAAGTACATGTCGATCCACAGCTTCTGTTTCAGAGGTTAGTCTTTGCATGTAATACCGTTGATGATTTAGAAGAAGTATTTCAATACGAGCTTTGTAGTTATCCAGCAGCCTTGTTCGATTCCCTAACTGTTCTCAGAAGTCTAATCTTGCAGACACATTGTGGGAAATGCTGTCACCTGATGCTAAGGCCGGCCCGGTCGGCGAAACCAAATTCGTCATTGATGGAGGAGCTCTTCTTCATCGCGTACCATGGCCAAAGAAAGCAACCTTTCAAGAATTGTGCCAGAAGTACTGCCAACAGAAATATGGGGCAGGAAGTTGTATTGTTTTTGACGGTTATGATAACCCATCTACTAAGAACATGGCGCAACAACGAAGATCATCCGGAAAGGTTGGGGCAACAGTGTCATTCGAAGCTGACATGAAGATAACAAAAAAGAGATGTATTCCTGGCTAATATACACAATAAGAAACGACTTATAACTACTCTTCGAAATTATCTGGATTTGAATGGCTGTACTACACCAAGCCGATGGCGACGCTGATCTTCTCATAGTAAAGTCAGCTGTTTTGCCATGAAATCTCCTACCGTTCTTGTTGGAGATGATATGGATCTTCTTGTTTTAATGTGGTATTACGTCAAAGTGGATGAGGGATGTGGTCTTTATTTTCGTCCAGAACCAAAGAAAGCAACTAAACGTAAAACGGAAAGAGTATGGAACATGAGAATAGTGAGATCAAAGCTGGGTGAATCTCTGTGTAAAAACATTTTGTTTCTTCATGCTATTGCTGGTTGTGACACGACATCCCGGCCCTTTGGCCTTGGAAAATCGGCTCCTCTTAAGAAATTCACAGATTCAAACTATTTCCGTGAACAAGCATCAGCATTTGAAGTTTCAAACGTCAGCATGAATACGGTTATCCAGAGTGGTGAAAATGCCTTGGTCTGCATGTATGGAGGAAAAAAAGGCGAGACTCTAGACAGTTTGCGCCACAGGAAAACGAGGTGTGCACTAAAGGCCGAATGGTAGAGCCCCAAAGTCCCCCAACATCGCAGCCAAGTATCATTCATTGAGTCTTTCTTCAAGTTAAGCAATGGCAGAGTCAAGACGAAGGATTGTTGATTGATGCATTTGGTTGGAAAATGTGGTTATGTTATCGTACCTAGAACAACTGATCTTCCAGCAGCTCCTGAAAACTTGCTTAATATGATACGATGCAACTGTACCACAAATTGTTCAACTGCAAGATGTACCTGTCGTAAAAATGGACTTCACTGCACAATGGCATGTGGTCAATGTAGAGGTACTGGTTGCACTAACAGTGGTGTTGATGTTGAAGATGATTAACAAAAGTATGAAATGACAGAAATGTTCAAAGTACACTATATTAACCATATGTAAATTTAGTGACACTCTTGTATTACTATGTAACCTAAAGGATTCCTTTTTTCGGTCGTTGAAGACTTAACATGATTTTTAGCCAGCTGCAGATTTATATAATCAAATATGATATTCGTTAGGTCAAAGCAGTGTTATTTTGTAATTTTGTTTATAGCCCTGTTTTCATGTCATAATTTTACAGAAAACATTATTTTACGAAGTTGCCGGCCTCAGATCATGTGGGACTTTTAATATGTTGTTCTGTACATGAAAGATATTTTTGAAGAGTGAGCTTTTGGGAATCAGTTCAAGGTTCAACCATAAATCTACTGGACTAAACATAGTCAGTCTCCCAAAATATTGATGAGATAAGGTGCTCCTTATCAAAGGGTCATATTGATTTTAATAGCCTTTAACGAAACTAGTTTGACTCAACCATTAACGATGGTTTGATGTATGTAACTGGATATGATTTAACCGAAAGACCGTTCAAGAATGGTGGTGGTGTTTGCATTTATTTACGCAATACCATAAACTATAAAATAAGAAATGACATTGTCCCTCAAATATAGAAGCACTTTTGCATTGAAATTATTAAACCACAGTAAACCATTTTTAGTTGCCACAATTTACAGACCCCTAGTGCTCCTTCTGAGTTCTTTAATGAATTTGAAAAATATATACAGTCAATGGATGATGAAAATCGAGAAATGTACATATTACGTGATATAAATTGTGATATGCTAAAACCATGTGACCAAATGTTAGAGAAAACAAAGAAACTTAAATCACTTTTTACGAAACCTATCAGCTTACTAATTAATCAAATCAGGCTACACGAGTTACAAAATGTCTAAAAGCCTGATTGACCACATAGTCACAAATACTTCTAAAAATATCTGAATCAGCAGTTATTCACACAGGTATTAGTGACCATGATATGATTTTTGCAATTAGGAAACTTCCATACCAAAAGTAAAACATCATTGAAATAAGGAACATGAAAACTTTAATGAGAAAAAGTTTCTTGATGAACTCAGGAGCAACCATGGGATTCTATATATTTCTTCCTATGATACTAATGCTATGTGGAAATGTGGAAAGGTCTATTCCTTGAGATTTTGACAAATATGCACCCATTCAAAATAAAAAGATCTGAGGAAAAATCTTCCATGGATGACACAAGGGACATAAAAGAACTGATGAAAAATCGAGATTATTTGAAAACACAAGGCAATGAAAACAAATTTAGAAACAGACTGGCTGTGTTACAGGAAAAGCAGGAATAAAGTAAATATTAAACTAAAATACGCAAAAAAGAGTACTACTCTTCAAAGATTGTTGGTCAAAACAAAACCCTAAACAGGCCTGAAAACTATTAATAATTTATTGGGAAAACAAAAGAATGAAACAGTTATAAATGAATTGATTGTCAATGACAATACTTCTACAACCTCAGAAAGCATAGCAGAGGGCCTTAACACATATTTTCTAATATTGGCCCAAAACTTGCTGAAGAAATAGACAACACAAAACTAATTTTGAAAATTATATAAATACAACTAAATCAGAGTTTGCTGCCTTTCGGCCAACTACTGTCCATAATGTGTACCATCTCATTTGTCGACTTTCGGCAAATAAGGCAAAGGTTGTGATGGAATATCATGTAAAATTTTAAAACTAGCTGCACCTGTCATATCTGAAACATTAACCTATATTTTCAATCAGTGCATAACTTTTTCGTCTCTCCCAGATGAATGGAAAACAGTAAGAATTATACCTTTACAAAAATGGACACCGTTACTTGCCTGGAAACTATAGACCAATTTCAATTCTTCCAGTCGTCAGTAAAATCATTGAACGTATACTTTACGATCAACTCTACAACTACTTTTCTAAATCTGAAATCCTAAGTGATTGTCAATTTGGTTTCAGAAAATCATTCAACAACAACTGCCTTAATTGACTGTACGAATGATTGGTATACAAACATGGATAAAAGTTTGCTCAACCTTGTAGTCCAAATTGATCTAAAAAGGCTTTGATACTGTTGAACACAAAATTTTATTAAGAAAACTTGAGTTGTATGGAATTAAAGGACAAGCCTACAACCTAATTGAATCCTATCTGTCAAAGCGAACTCAAAGATGCCAAATCAAAAATTTTATTTCATCCCAACAACTCCTTTCCTGTGGAGTTCCCCAGGGCTCTATTCTAGGTCCGTTATTTTTCTTATATATAAAATGACTTACCCTCATGATTAGAGCGTAAACCAAAAATGTTTGCTGATGATACTAGCATAACTGCTTCAAATAATGATATAGTTGAACTAGAAAAGACAGTAAACTCTGACTTGAATAATCTTGAAAAGTGGTTGATAGCAAACAAACTTAGTTTGAATTCAACCAAGACAGAATATTTGATCATAGGCTCGAAACAAATGATCAAGAATGTTTTACTTCTAATTTCCATATTGCAATTGGCAATTACGTTATAAATAGAATTTATGAGTACGAAAGTTTGGGTTTAATAATTCACCAACACTTATCTTGGAGGAGTAGCACTGATAAAATTTGCAAAAAAGTAGCAGCCGGTATCTCCGCCCTTAGAAAATTAAAGCAATACACAGACAAACAAACACTTATCTCTATTTATAATGCCCTGGTACATCCTTACTTCACATATTGCTGTGAAGTTTGGGGTGTATTGGGGGAAACTCAATCCAAAAGACTACAAAAACTTCAAAATATAGCTGCAAAAATTATCATAAGCATGGGCATTGATGTCGAATATTGTAAAGCATTACAAGAATTGAAGTGGGAACCTCTTGAAATACTTAGAAAAAAAGCTAAAGCAAAGCTGATGTTTAAATTATTAAAAATGCTGGACCAAATTCACTTACTAGATTGTTTACCTATAAAAAGTCATCACTGATTACAATCTACGCAATATTACAAGTTGTCCTAATGTTCCTATGCCTAGAACTAACTCCTTGAAGAAAAGCTTTGCGTATGATGGGGCTTCTGTTTGGAATTCAATTCCAGCAGAAATCAGAAATAGCAAAAGCGTGTCACTTTTTCAAAAGAAAATTGCCGCTTGCATTTTATGATTTAGTTTAACATGTAACTGATGGAATAAACTAAACTCTGTAAATATTTAAACTTCTCTTCTGTAGATAATTTATTCTTAGTAAATTTTGTAATTGTTTTGAACAAAAGCACCCCTGGTGGAAATCAACCCCAGTTGACAAGGCCAGCGTGTCAAAATAAAGATTTTCATTCAAAATAAAGATTTTCATTCATTCATTCATTCATTCATTCATTTCTTTTTAGAAGACAGCGAAATCGACATTTTAACCGACTAAATGCTCCCTCAACTATCATGCGTGTACTACTAGAGATTTACTGAAATGTATCTGAGTTCTTGTTAGATTGCTGTTATATGGAAAGCCCTTTATAAGCCAGAGTAAAAGGATATGCAGCATCTCCAATTAATAATATTATAACACAGTTATTCATGTTCTCTGTCCACTGGGAGATGAAAATGTTTTAATGGCAAGAGTTTTATAATTTATTGTTGCAGCATTGCATGTTTCAGGGGCAGACACTAGGAGGAGGGGGTTGGGCTAGAGCCCAAATAATTATGAAAGACTTAAATTTTGCACAAATTACCTGCAAGAAATTACTCATTATATCTTGAGGATGAGCCCTGCAATTTTAATTAAGTTTTTGCTACTAACATTTGCACGTCAAAACTAAGATATGGAACTTAGCATAGGCAGAGTTATTAGGAAAAATGAGCAAACACAGAAACCAATCACCAGTAGTTTAATGCAGGTGCTTTCAAACTGCATGGTACGAATTTTCATCATTAGGTGTGCATTACGTTGCATATAAATGAATTTTTCTGTCTTAATATTTTTTACGTAATACAAAATTTCTACATATCATTTAAAACAAATTCAATGTGATATTCATACTTACAGTGGGAAAAACTTATCTTGTTACCTCTTAAAAACAGTGATGAATTAGAGAACACCTCGCATCATGTACCTTCCTGACCATTTTATATTAATATTTGTAAACCTCAAAGTAAATAGTGCCTAAGGTTATTCTTAGAAAAAGCATGCATTACATGTTAGTAAAATATAAATATTACTTGATGTATTTTTGAATTGCCTGTAGTTTTTTTTGTTAGTTTAAAGTAATATTTACGAGAGATGATTGTAAATAGAGATAAGATGACTAGAAGATAGAAGATATTTCACTACTGATTATTCACATCTTTCATGTTTCTAGTGAGAGGACAGACGAATCCTAGTTCTAATTTGACCATTCTTTTCCTTTAATACTGTTGATCCTTTAAGTTCATAGCTACTGTACTTTATTATTTCTGACGTTAACATATTCTGAATTCAGTAGTTTACCTGTATGCATGGTCGACGACTACCTGCATGATAATGGAATAGAAACACTTCCTATTGTAGTAATTTTTGAGTATTTTGATGGGGCAGTAATGGGGATGTGAGTCCACTATAGCACCACACACTGAGAAAATAACATTGAGTTGCAAAACCATTTACAACTGATTGCAATGCTTCTTCTTCTGGCCATTTAATGACACTAGGCACAAGCACGTCAACTACTGATTCACACAGCCCATTAACAATTTGACAAGCTGTGTACTTGGCAATATCTAATCGCTAGCATAAGGATCTCTTTTCGCCTGTCGCTAGGTGCCACGAACAAACAGCCACTTTTTCAACTGGAACAGCTTTACGAATCTTGTATCCTTTATATAATGCTTTACGTAATTTCACATACTAGAAAAAGGAATTCCTGGACTTGCGTAAATTCTCAATTCAGAGGTTATCGCCCATTGGCTCGCAGTTCTTTTCCGAAAAAGGCTCTGCTCTGCTTGGGTATTTCTAGAACCTCCTCAGTACTGTTTCCCGTCGTAAATGAACTTCACAAAGCTTGAAAACAAAGAAACCCGATTTTTTCGTTTGACTGTAAGCTAGCACCAGTTTTAAATATGTTTTTATTTTTGCTGTCTCTGTTTCTGCATAAATCTTTCACATACACGGTTTGAAACAAGCGCTAAGCTCGCAAAACTCCTTTTCTGCAAACCATATTACATATGGAGCAAATTTATATTATAATTATTTACCAAGTCCCAGATCCTGACGATGCTCTACCTTCGTCTCCATTCCCACCACGCTTATCCGGTAATTTGTTACGATTTTCAAGTGTCGACATTCCGAAAACGTGCGAGCATAGATCTCGGTCGGTTTGAGATAGCTCTAATTTAAGTCGATCTCAAAGTGTGCTAAGTGTGAACGGCCCCTAAGATTCTGTTAGCCATAACATTTTATCACGTGATTAAGCTAGCCAATAATATTTTCATTAATCCTAGACACGTAATGTGATATTTGCAAAATCGTGACTTTTCAATGATCCAAGTGTTGGGGGACAAAACAAACCGTTTAACAGTTTAATTTGGGAATCTTTTATTCTTATTCGTCACTGTTCTACGTCACGAGAAAGTGATGTGAGATAGAGCGCGCGATGTCAAGATCAGTTTGAGCGTATTTCACAGTGATCAGTTACAAAAGTTCCTTTCCTCACTATATTACAAGTTTGAATTATGGCTTCTACAAGTGAAGAGTATACGACAAGAGATGATGTCGGAGATGAAGCAGCACCCTGGGTTTTGCTGAACACAATGAACAAGATGACATGACGGAATAAAGCGAAGAAGTAAGTCACATCAAAGAAATTGAATTTGCTCCTTTGCAGGATGAGTGAAGCAATGACTACAATGAGTGAATCGCACAGAGTATCCTCCACAGTAGAATCTACTCGTAAGGGGAAAACAAGTGCTTTAATCTCTGAATCAGGGCATGATGGATTGTGAAGTTTTGTTGTCACAAAACGAAGAACACTCGACCAAGCGCAATTCTCAAGGAGAACAACTAGCAGTGGACCCGCTACTGGAAGAGATTTCGCAGAATCTAGACGAAACTGAGAAAACTTCACCAATTGTCAACGAGAGGCTCGCTTCAATTATCAACCAGCGTTGGCTGAATAAGCTGAGTGGCTAGCAATTGAAGGAAAACAGCTAAATATTTTAGGCCTAAGAACTGCGATCGCCTTATTGTAAAGGGTAAATCCCGAAATTTTGGGAAAATTAGACCGCACAACTAGAGAAAGTGATTTACAATTGAGTGCCATTCAATCAGCCCTGACGAATGTCGGTCATATAGCAACACAAACAACCAATGAACTGTTGGTTGCCTCAATAACAGCAGCGAACTGAATATTGACAATGTTGTTCGTATGAACGCTGATATCATAGCGATACTGGGACATGTAAGTTTTGAATTGTCTCAACGACGATGATGCTATACGTCCCAATCTCCATCGAGAATTTAGTACTTTATGCGCATCGCATGTTCCCTTATGACGGCAACTCGAAGTCACTTCCTGAGAAAGATTGTTGCTAAATATTTGGGTATGTTTGTACCGACCTAAAAATAATTTAACAGTAGACTTGAGACTTTTACATCAAATACAATGATTATGCGACTATACTTATATGCAGAGCTGGTACCGAAATGTTTGAAAATGGTGATGATCTAGCATTTTGTGCAAAACAGTCCATGAATATATTGACTTTCATCTTTTTTTAAATAATTGATATTTGTCACTGTTTCATAGGACTTAAGAAAAACTTTCTCAGGGAAAAAAATGCTCATGTTTTCAAACATTTTACTGACAGCAGCACGAGACAATGCTATAAAGTAGCACCAAAATAATGCATGGTTTTTGTATTTTTTTCTGCAATGGCAGCAATCTTGCTTTAATGCGGGGAAAACATATTCATGTACTCATACACCAGCCTAATTTCTTTTCAAAACAATTTCCCTTCAAAAGAAATCAGGATGGCATGACAGAATATAAGAATATGGTTCCCTTCAATTAACAACGGATTGACGCCCGTGCTTTTTGACAAAATTTGTATTAGGTATTCTGTGAATAAGTTATGAAAAGATTTTGATAGATACCGGTTGGCAATCGATAAAAGCACATAATGCTTCATCAGTTGTACACCTCTTTTATTTTTCTTCCAGTAGGAAAAATACATGGAAGGAGACCGATCGCAGCATTTCTTTTTCATCTATAAAATAGTTTATAAATAAAAGTCAGTGTTTTTGGACTGTAGATGAAGAAATATTTCATGTATCATATATGTTTCATGCATTATGTAACCGTTTTTGCAATTTTTACCGGAATTCAGGTTTCTTGTTGCAATATTCAAGTATCTTGTCCATTTTTCTGTTTGTGTATCTGCGTAACAAATTATTTTCTCTACTGTTTCTGGTGTAAAACGCAGAAAAAGATTATCCGCGACATCTGGATACAATGTTGCAAAGTCTATTTCAACCTGAATAAATTTTGAAAAACATTTGGTTAGCCGTACAAGATGATGTATAACGAAAGAACGTCTAAGAATTTTCTTTACCATGCCAGGGACATCAAAAGTCGAGGGTATTCCTTCATAACCTCTAGTATTGTAAGTTGTGGCGTTGTTCTAATCCATTCTATCGATTTAAGACGGTCTTCTGTATATAACTTTTAGGGTTGAGATAGGCTCAGTTGTCTTTCATCCACTGCCTCATTCCATCATGGTCACATTCATTTAAGACTGGCTCTTTTAAGAAAAAAAGGAAATTTTCTACAAGCACCACCAATTAAACTACTAATATGTTTTTAATTGACGAATTTAACCTGGTAGATTCGGCAAGTGTTTTAGAGAAGTTGAAGTTGAGCCAAATTCTTGTTCAGTCTGACGGTGTTTTATGCTCTTTCTCCTAACATTTCTAAGCCGTTCTTCCAACCACCCTGTAGAAGAATGAATTCCCTTTCCTGGCGTGTACCAAGCTTCCTAAAATTGAAAAGCGATCACGTACAAGAAAAGAACAAACATTTGTAAAATACATCATTTGATTCCAAATCAAAAGTTAAACGTAATGAGAAACGCGTACATATCCTTGACCCTCTTCGTCTTTAAGGAAAGGAAACTGCTCTACCACTGCCTTTGCCATTTGGATTTTGATGTCTGCATGAGGCCTGTATTTTTGAATTATTTAAATTTAACTATGGATGTTGAACAATTCAGAACTTAAGTGCATGTGTACTTATGATGTCATTGAAAATGTAATAAATGTTAAATTTCGGATTTTCAATCTCACATTATAATAATTTCATAGAAACATTTTGCTTATTTCCTCTAAAAAATTTACCTTTTTCTAAAAAGTATGAACATTTACATGTTTCTCGAACACGACGCTTCATTGCTAAAATCTCATTTTACTATTGTGTTAATTTGTACAACTCATTGATTTTCTATTTTTATGATTTTTTACTGTTACGATGACATCATAGGTAGACTTACATTTTGCAGTAAAAGTGGTGAATTTAGTCTTTCATATTTTCACAAACCTTTCTCCAAACTGATTAATTATGTAAGCCACTAGTATCTGAACCATCTTGATTCTGCTATTTCTGCTTAATTTATCCGTATCCAGTTCGCAAATTACTTGAGCACTAACTTCGGACTCTTCCAAAATCGATTTGATATTCTTTAAAAAAAAATATAAAAAGTGTGTTTGATGTTTAATTGCTCTACAAGTGTTAATGCTACAAAATCATTCCTGGGTTTCTTTCTCGGTTGAAAAGTTTGAGCCCACAGTTCTCGAATATAGACTGATTTGCTGCTACTGAACGCTTTGCCTGGTTTTCTTTTGGCTGACAAGTAAACTCGGGACTTGAAGATGCCTATATTGGATAAAATAAATAGCATCCATAGAAAGTTTATATTGTTCAATTTAATTCAGTGTTTAATGTGATAAGTTTAATTGTTTAAAAGCAACATGATGGTATTTGTAATAAAGAAAGATTTTACAAATGCAATCTGCAATCGTTTGAAATTCAAGAACTGCAAAAATGCAAAGACGATAACAAAACAGCATACAGTCACGAGAAGATAGAGAGTAACCAAGCGAGAAAAACGTTTAACGGTACTATCAACATATACCTCAAAGTATATTATTATTGAGTTAAAGTATAATTTCTTATGCTATTACGGCTAAATTGGACCTGAGCTACTCTTTAAAAACTCACTTGGGCACGATCATCCCTAATCGCAGTCAAAACTTTTCTATTACCTATAGAATTACTCGCAGGGAGACGTAGTTTATGTAATGAAAAAAGTGCATGGCCTCTTATAATTTATAGCTCTTGACCAATGAAATTGTTTATATCTTTCATGTTATTTTAGAAATGAACATTTAACCAAAAAAAGACATTACAGATAATAAACCTCTAATCTTAAACATCATTAATAAAAAGCATGTAGTCAATGGAATAAAGAAATCATTACTCTTATAAGTCCTTCAAAACTATTTCGTATTAAGTATCATGTTAGCATATTAAACTTCTTTATTAATATTTTGAGCGGCATCAAGGAAGGCGGTGACGAAGTACGACATGAGAATACAAATCTTCTTTATCATATGATTCTGAGGCATGGTATGGGAAATAAAGTGCAAATCATTCAAAGAAATGATCGAGCACTTTGGATCATTTGGCAGTTCAATTGCGTACGAATGATGTCGATGGTACTCGGTTGTTTTCCATTTCCGCGTAAGAAAGTGCGCACTATTATTTTCACTAACGATAACATAAACAATTTGTTGAAAAACAGGAAGCATATCATCACATTTTCCAGTTAAAAGTAAAAGCTTTTGGTATATTTAATGAAGTTTACACCAATTTGCAAGATATACGATGTCAGAATCACTTCATCTCCCAAGAATTTGATATTACGTAACAAAAAAGTACTTTCATACTTTAGCACCCAGATAGAACAAAAACTTTGACTTTTGAAATGTGTCCTAATAAGTTTTTACAGGCAAAAGAGCTTAATAAATCACCATTATGACATTATGAACATTCAACACTTTCCACGAGATTTAAAACTTACAAACTGCATGGACTGCTTTATTTCATGTACCGATTATATATAATGGACCTGGGCAAACTAAATAATGAACTCTTCTCAAATTGATTCATATTGTGTTTTGTCATTTCGTTTTGTCATATTGTCATTTCGGGAATTTTGGCGTACGATTGTTCAAAGTTTTCGTCGTATTGTTATCGGGCAAAGAAATTGTCCATAAACTTTTTTGATGAGGCTGAAACTTCGTAGTTTATTTGTTTGTACAGTTCACGAGAAAGAGCAAAAGGCGGCAAAACTGCAAGTCGCAAATTGACAATCGTTACCCAGTGAACTCCATATATATATATATCTGAATGATGACGACAATACATTTTATAGATAAAAGTTGAAGCCAAAGTCCTAGTCTCTTGCGCGGTTTGTACGTCAGTCCTCCAGTCCTTCAAAGTCGAATATTCACGCGGTTTGTACGTCAGTATATTCCCCCTGAGTGCCAAACATATACACGGCCAATATAAATTTGAATACAAATTGCAAAAGCATAAACATATAAACAACATCACGACAAACAACACGAGGCCAACTCGCAAAAGGTTATTTTTTACTGCTGAAACTTTACTACAGTGAGTTCGTTGTAACTTACAACTTGTAACGAGGAAAAGCCAACTGAAAATTACACTGTTTGCTAAAAAGACAATATTAATAGAAAATATGACGAGAAAATATTCAAGCATAAATTTTCTTTCGTCGAAGGTAAACTTTCAAACGGTGTCACACAGTGTTTGTCTTTTTGTCATTTAAGTGGATTTAAAGATCTGTTTTCCGAATAAAAAGAAACTTTAATATCCAGTTTCATAAAAATATTGAGTCTATAACTCGCATTTTTACTTTTACAGAGCGATTGTATTTTCATCGATTTTGATAGTGCTTGAAACTTGAAATACTAAATGGTTGTCATCTCGATAACAATAATTGAATATCCTTAAAGACTTTGATATGTTTAAAGGAAAACCGCAGCGTAAGAGCAGATCGACTAAGTTCACCTCATCTTGCTTCTCGATTTATCACTTTCATTCACTTTCCGTGAACCTTTTCATTCCAAAATTTCTGTTATTTTACGCTCTGATCAACTCTACCATTACCAAGGGACAAATGATTTAAAAATTAAATGAACACGCGAGAGACTAGAGCCTGACGTGTGATGACGAATGATGACGACAAATTTTTTTGGCTTCATTTTGGTTTCGGTTATCATTCCAGTTATTCAAATGTCGAGTTCACTGTCGTTACCTATCGTCAAATACCGAAGGTGCTCGCTCGTGTCATGTGACTACTGTTCATTGTGCATTATCGTCGATTTATCGCTCGGTTGATTATTGTCGTTCGTGGTATTACTATGTGTGACTTTGTATTTATCTGCTTGTAATTCAAGCTTCTGGCTTTTCATATTCTTCCAGAGAAGACTTTGGTATTACAGTTATATTCAAGTGTATAATGCTGTGAAATGGTTGGTGATAATCGATGATGTAAACAATGTCATATTAGGGAGTTTTAGCAAGAGTACGACTACGAGAACGAGTACGAAATTTGACCGTGTAAGGGAATGGCACAAGGAAGGTTGTTGTCGTTTTTGCTTCGTCAAAATTTTGCTTTAGTTGTAAACAACAGAACGAGCCTTTTTATTGTGTAAAACACCGACGTTTTGCTTGAGCCACGGCTCTATTCTGTCAATAAATGATATCAAAGAATCGATAATACTGGTTTTGCGAGAATATAGGACTCCTTCAGACTGAAAAATCTTCACTATATTAAGTTTTATGTACGATATATATGTACTATTTTATTGTTTGTTTACCTTTCACTTTGCATACGAAATACATGAAAGTTTTGCAGGTCATATTTTCCTTTTTAATGTACATCTGCGCTCAAAAAGGGTTCTATATTAAAGCCTGGATGCTCGAAAATAGTACTGTAAACTAATTTCTTACAGAATGAAGAAATATACCTACTTTCTTTGCTTAAAAAGACATCGTAGTCGCGACTACGAATTTTTACAAAACATCGTACTCAGATTGATGACGGCTACGTGTTTTGTTGTCGCAACGATGTTTTCGCCAAAATGACGTAAATCGTACTCGTAGTCGTACTCGTAGGCTCTGCTAAAACTCCCTATTTTGATTTGTGGCGACAGTCAGGCGATAATTTTCTCGTCGACTGAATTTCGTGGACCAAATGGCATTCTTTGAATAAGCTATGCTGCTTTTGTCAGTACAAAGAGTTTGAAGATAATAATTAACGGTGTTATATCAGTTATAATCATGGAAATTTATTATATGAGTTGAAAGTATATTTAATTCAGAAGGTTGTTTTCCTAAATTTCATTGTTTGTAGTTAACTGTTCTACTAGCTTCACTGATCTTTATAATGATCAGGTTCTGATGCCCGATGAAGCTAGTTTTCAGGCCAAGTACCTCACAGGTCTCGAATACAAGGGTGGCCGAGGATTGATAATAACTAGTAAGATGGAACAAACATTTATAAATGCCTGTTTTACTGTGTTAGTTTCTATTGAAATCAATTGCCATTAGAGATTACATAACAAAAATATATGAATTTTGGCGTCCCAGTTATCAATCCTCCATTGCCCTTACTGGAACACAGTTTATACTTTATCAAGCATGTAGTGTGACTCTATCATTCAACTCTTCCTGTGTGACTTGTCTACAAAGATAGTAAATTATTAAAGTTGTTGTGCATTTCAAAACTCATATAAATTATCATGAATATTTATAGCTCTGAGAGAAAGTGTTGTGCTTTTGGAGATTGTACCTAGTATTAAGACAAAGACTACTTACCATGAAGACAGTGTATTTTGAATTGAGATGAAATTATATTTTGTGAAACTATATTTAATATAATATTGTGTTTTATAGTCAAGTGTCTGTCTATTTAACTGTTCTTCTAGCTTCTCAGACCTCTATCAATTCCAGGCTCTTATGGGTAATGTTAGTTTGAGGACAATTCTCTTTAGGTCTGCCATCACGGTTTATAAAGGCTTAAGCATAGACTCGAAATGATTATTTAGCTCTTGCTGCGTGACAAGTCTCCCAGAATTGTCAATTTTCAGAGGGTCAATCATTCCAAAATTGTTTAGATTTCCATGAGTAAATTTATAACTGTCAGGTACAAAAATGGAGTGCTTGAGGAGATTGCAACTGGTATTTGGTGCAATAACTTAAAACACTTAGAACAATCATAATTGTTCAGAATTACACTGATTATTTTAGATATTGTATCTAACACATGGTTGTTTGCTAACTTTTAAATTTCAACACCAACAAAGCTATATCGTTGATGAATGCAGCTACTAATGTTATTAACTCTGATGGAAACATACTTGTACTTTAGAATTCTCATCACTAATTTTGATCAGTGGCAGCCAGCTCGCAAGTTTTGGTCGTGCTATGTAAATTTCAGATCATTAACATTATTCATTTCTTTAGAAATCTGTTGTTTTTACAGTGAGTGAACACAGAAAACTTAACGTAGCAGAACTAAATTTGAGGGCTGGCTACACCACTGGTTTTGATCTAAATTTTAAGATTAAAATATGACTTTTCACTAAAACTTTATTGCCTATGTTCAAAGTGTCAGCGGTTCTCGTACTTCTCGATCAGCCATTTTTCTTTCCCCATTTCATGAAAGCTTAACAAAGCAGTTGCTCGCAGTCTCAGATGACAGGGTTTTCTTCATTATCTCATCTAGGTGGCCGTCCAACCCCGGAATTCGCACAGGGTTGTTTCGTTTGCTATGATCAAATGATCAAAAGAAGCGTACGTATTCTCAACTAATTATTTAAGATCAATGGTGTTTGTCCAGACTAGTGCTTCGTTTTTATCACTGGAACTAATGACAGCATTTAAATAGCGTTTTCCAATGATTGGTATCTTCTCAAATTTTCTAAATATGTATATCGACACCCGAAAAGTTTGTTTTTTTTTTTGTTTCTGTAAAAGCATAAAAAGCAAATTATAAACAATTTTGACTTTTCGTCCCGAAAATTAGTGAGCCGCCATTTTGATTTTTCTTAACCTGGATCCTGGTAGTACAGTGAACTGCACAACAGTGTTGAACTAAAAATTAACCCGGTTTTAACAAAATCCGAGTTAACTTGACATAATTGGGGTTGAAATTCATTCAACCAGGATTTTTTAACCAGGATGTTTTTAGAGTGTATGTCGAGGTGTACTGGATGTTGTAGGTGTGGGTGCCTGTTGACAAATGAGCTTCTTCAATTGACGCTGAAGAATTGCTGACATTGTCATCTATGGCAAAAGGAAATGAGCGATCTTCTGGGTGGATGGTTCAATGGTGGATGGAACATTTCTTACTGGTAGAAACTTGTCCAAGTTGTTAATCGTTGCCAATGCATTTTGATTCGTATAACTTGCCATCCTTTTATGCCACATGCCTTCAACAGCTCATCAGATGTATTGTTTAAAATACCAGCTGAATCAAACTATTCATGTACAAAAAATCAAAATTAAATTAAAAAGATTTATATATATGTTAATGACTGAGCGAGAGGTTCGTACAGGAGGATACTTGTCGAGTTGTTTTTTCGCTTGTACTGACCGAGACTTTGGGGAGGTCCATTCAAGCGAAAAAAGAACAGCCATTTGATGTTTGGATTGGCTTTGACCAATCAGAACGCGCGTGAAATAAATGTAAAATATTTTCCAGATGTACCAACGGCCCGAGGCCAAAGGCCGTTTTGATGTCGAGAGGAACTATTCTTCTATTCGGACCGAAATATTAACGGTAAATAACGTATTTATTTTTGTAAAGCGGTTATGGCCGTTGTGCCATAATGTAATCTTGAATTTCATGCGTAAAACTTTCGTTCCTTTCATCCATGTTTACGTTTTCTGCTATATTTTCGCTAACATTTTCCACGATATTTCCAAGGTCGTCGGCATAGAAAAACACGCTTCCGAGTGAATTTGAAGTCATTTATTCGAACATCAACTTAGCATGCTGTAATAATAATGATTTGGTATTTTCACTTCATAGGGCCTGTTCACTTAGCTCGCTTTAAGATCGATCCGAGAAGATCGATCTGAGATCGATCTTGTGAATGACCAAGCTCAATTTTGTGAGCGTTCACGCCAAAACGTAAGCCGAGCTAGTTTCCTTGACAACAATGTGCAATATTTATATTATTGCAATCCAAATATGGCGGACGAAGTGATCGCAACCATTTTCAATATTACATCTGAATACCACAAAAATGCGAATGCGTCGTGAAAGAAGAAAGAAATATTTTTGAAACTGAGAAAGCAGCGAAGTAAAAGAAGGACGGCCAGTTTTATTTTTGGTTTATTGGCGCTCTAGGAAATAAATTAATGAGTGAAAGACGTTTCTGGGTGGATGCAAGTAAAGGCACCGGTTTGTTCTGGGAAAAAACTATCGATATGTGGAAAGATGATGGGTTGTGGCTAGAAAATTGTCGTATGTTTAAGGGAACATTCGATTTCATTTGCGACAAGATCAATGACACTCTTTTGCGAGAAGATACAAATTTCAGAAAGGCTATCCCTGTGCCAAAAAGAGTAGGAATTTGTCTTTGGCATTCGGCTACCAATGAAGATTTGCGTTCTTTAGCTTAGCGTTTTGGTATAGGAAAAAGTACAGCCTGTGAAATCGTGAACGAGGTTTGCCAAGCTATTGTTGACGTGTTACTGCGTCTTGTTATCAAATGGTCAACGGGCGATAGACTGTAGAGTATTCGTTGATGCCTTTCTAACAACATGGGGCTTCCCTCAATGCGCTGGAGCCATTGATGGCACTCATATTCAAATTGTAGAACCTTCAAATTCTGCACAAGATTACTACAATCGAAAAGGATTCTACTCTATTGTTCTCCAAGCTGTTGTTGATCATCAATACAGGTACCAAAACGTACGGCTTTTGTCAAGGTTGACTTAATAATTTTTTGCCTCGCTGTTATGCAACTGACATTTTTCACCTTCTAACAATTTTTAGATCCCATGGGGGAGTTTAACAGTGACTGATGTAAAATAGGTTTCTTATTAATTTAGACATGCGTTTCAACTAGTTGAGTAAGTAAGTTACACAAAGTGAATTAAATTACACACACTTAAAAAGTAAAAAATATATATTTAAAAAATTTTGAAGATTCACTGACATTTGCATAAAGTGGCCAGGTCGAGTCCATGATGCAAGAGTTTTGTCAAACTCGGGAGTGTTTGCAAAAGCTGAAGCAGGAAAACTTTTCCCAAATGTAAGTTTTCTGTTCTTAAAATAAAAACCTTATCTTAGTTCAGAGGCAAATTTTACTGCATTTTTGATAATAGCCACTAGAAAATTCATGGTCTTGATATACTTTTGGGAGGAAAAGAGATATGTGGTTGCAATGTACCATTCATGCTTATTGGTGATCCAGCATATCCACTGTTACCATGGTTGATGAAGAGGCATCCTAACGATGGCAATCTCAGTCCTGCTCAAAAGAAATTTAATTACTACATAAGTCGAGCAAGGCAAGTCGTGGATTGTGCATTTGGCCGTTTAAAAAACAGATTCAGATGCCTACTTAACAAGAATTATACAAATGTAGATCATTTGCGTATGAAATTGCAGCATGTTGTGTTTTACACAATATTTGTGAGAGTAGAGCTGACAAACTTTTTGCAGATTATGTTGAACTTATTCCTGATAATGAAATTTCAGAATTTGTTTTACAGAATACAGACACAAGTGCAGAGCAAATTAGAAATTCTTTAACTGAGTTTTTAATAAAACAATAAGCTGATGATAGCTAAATTACTCATGTTCTTAAATTAAATCAAAGTTTGTAATATGTTTGTTGACTTTCAGCATCATGATGAACATTGTAGAATGGTTGTTGCACAGGCTGAGACCTCATTGCTATTGCATTTGCAAGAAGTGACATTGACTCCTTATAAACATTAAGCTCTTCCTTCGCAACTCTCGCTCTTTTTCTGCTTTTTTCATTTCTTACAAAAACATTTCATTGGACTCCGTGAGATATTTGTTGTGCTCTTTCATTGCATTCTCGAATGCCACTTGCATGCTGGAGGGCTTCGCCTTTCCCCTTGGTATTCTTTTGCTTGGCACTGATTTGTTTTCATATTGAGATGGTAGGATTCCTCGTTTTCTTCAATGGGTAACTTCTCATCTGCGTTACTGACTTACATTATATCTCATAAATGTTACGACGTAATAAAACAAAATATAGTACACACATGCAATGCTCTACTGTTCACCGGCTTCAATGTAATCGCAATATGGGCAAACAAGTCTGTCATCATCAGCGTATACTGCAGTGCTGTTTCCAACATGGGCTCCTGCTGTCCTTAGCTCCACAAACTCATTGCACTGAGGACATTTTTTTTCAAACATTCTCCCATGTCCGTATTTTCTTTTGAAAAAAACCCCCTCGATATCAACTCATCCACGATAACTTACCATCATCATCGTGCACGTTAATGCTTTTTATTTCAGCTTCAGCTTATGAACACGTTGATTCATCAGATTTATCGATGACGTTTTTTAGACCCCTTGCTTCTGGTCTGTCACCCAAGAAACTGTCCATAACGTTAAAGAATTTAGGTTCCTTACCTCTCCCAGCTCCTGATCGTGATAATGTGTCTTTAAACTTTTTGTATTCAGATTTCATATGCTTAAATTTAGTTCTACATTGCGTCCAATCACGATCTATCCCTTTTTTTTTCATTATAATGCTGATTTTTTTATAAATATCAGCGTTTTTGTGTGTACCTTTCAAATTTTGTTGAATTTCTTCTGTACCGTACGCTGAGAGGAGGGCTAAACAGTCTTTTTCTGACCAAACCTCTCGTTTTTGCGCCATTTTCCAAGCTTTTTTCTCTGTTTTGACTTTAAATTTTGAGAAAAAATGTCTGCGTTTTGCGGAAATGGGAGCGAAACTGTTCCATTATAAGCTCACTTACGTTCATTATAAACCGGATCGATCTCAGATCGATCTCAGACCACCTTTCGAAGCGAGCTTACTGAGATCGATCTGAGATCGATCTCAATTTAGCGAAGGTTCACACTTTGCGCTTACGTTAGATCGATCTCAGATCGATCTAAACGACCAGTGTGAACGGGCCCATAGTCTAATGTAGTTTGGAACCACAGCAGTTGAATTTTCACCCATAATGCTTGACGTCTTAGATTACTTAGTCATTTTTTAACTTTACACTTTATTTCCCTCAATAATTTTCCCCACTAAATTCAAGTATTGTTTTTTCGGTATGGAATCCATATTTACCAAGCATTGTTAACAAAAGCAACAAAAAGTCGTCCAGTCACAACGTCAACACACAAAATTTAATGCACTCATGCTGAAATTGATTTTATACACATACCTCTTCGTCTTCAAGAATAGAAATTGCACTGTCCTTTACCCCTTTACGCCTTCTTAAAGTGGTTATATCACGAATTTTAGCCCCCTTTTATTAGCTAAATTGAAAGACCTTGTTTCAGTGATTTTAAATCTGCAATTATAATTGAAATTGGATTGGTGAAAGTTATTTTACTGACGTTCAAAGTCACGATTTTCAGCATTTTTTGCGAACTTTTGATCGGTATGCTGATGACTTGTGACGTAGAAAGTTGAACACATATATCAACATGGCGTATTCTACTAGTAATCTTAATAAGAAACGCGGAGGAAAACGTTGTGTTGCTGGCGGACCTAATCAAATTAGTTGCGCCAATGATTCAAAACAGAAGGAATGTCGATGCATCTGTTTCCTAAAAAGAAACAGAGCCGCAAAGACATAGAAAATGGTAAATTTTGTGCGTAAACATAGACCGGGTTTTGAGGCTTCCTCTACCTCGTGTCGGTGTTCTGCGCATTTTGAAGATCTTGTTTTGACCTTAATTTGAGCGTGCAAGTCAAGCTCAAAAGAAGGTTGAAGAAAGATGCTATCCCAACCATTGACGTGGCTGGGATTCCTGAACCATTACAAGACGAAATAACCGATCGAAAGCGCAGACAAGTAAGTTTACGCTTGTTTATGTTAATTTTTCTTTTGTCATATAAATTCGATGTAAGTTTTGTAGATTATTCGACATACTCTCCATAAGCCATCGCTGAAAGAAACATGTTCTCTCAATGAGGAAGTACCATCTACTAGTGATGGAGTGAGCATGTTGAAGTATGCACTGGGAAGCAAACGATTCGCCATTTGAAGAAGAACTACATGCAGTTGGTGAAGATATTTGTGAATCCCAGTCTCCATGTAAATCGTGCCATCGTCTTAAGAAAAACTTACATCTTTACAAAAGACTTTAAGCTGGTATAAAAGACTTTAAGCTGCACTTTATCCGTGCTGTAAGTATAGGATAATGGTATTGTTTATAATTATTTTAGGATGTAATGATCTGCATTTTTTCCTTAGTGGAACAGCAAAGACAGCAGTTACAAGACCTAACAGATGATGCAGATCAAATATTAAATAGCGCTGGGAATAAAAGTACTCGCAAATGTACTAAATGCAAAGCTCCAATGAAAGGGCATCCTCGAGGTCAATGCTCCACTGAAAAAGAATAAATTGAAGTTGGTAGATGATAGGGCAGTGGTCAGACATTGCTTGGAGCCTGTCTGGAATGGAGAAGTAAGGTACCTCCTTCCCACCACCAGCCTGAGGGTTCACCTTAGGCAAGTGATAGTACCCTCTAGCCTCCCTATCTGGGCACTGATATACACACCTTCCTGATGATTACAGTATTAATATAACATTGAATGGTATGTATACTTGTCAGATTGAAGATGACTATCTCACTCGATTGTGCAACTAATTAATTTTCATGAATAATTTTTTTTATTGTAGTTTAATGCTCAACATGCCCTATGCGGATGCAGTGCACTCAAGTGTGAAGACCTTATAAGATAAGTTCATGTGGCTTGCTATTTTCCATTTTTACATTTATGCTATAATTTAATTCCATATAATTTTTCTTTTGTCTTTTTTCCCAGACTGACATTGAAGAAAAGATTTTCTTTACCATATAGTGCATCCATGTATCTCCTATTTGGTTTTCATCTAGGCATATTTCCTGACCATTCTAAACTCAGCAAAGAAGGCCAACAGTCTCTACAGTGCACAAGTTAAAAGACCTTTCCATCATCGCCCTCTGATGGTATAACCTTTTGTGTTACCACTTGATATGCTTTCCGAATAAAGTGGTAAACACAAGCAGGTAAAGGCCGAGTATTCTCCCATCCCATAGACCCACAAAACCATCGCATCAACCATCTGTATGCCACAGCTCTCAAGTACCTGAAGTAAATAAAAAGGTTGGACTAATTATTGCTGATGAAACAATGTTGATGATAACATTGTTTCTCATACAATTTACAATCTTACATATTTAATGATTGTGATGCTTGGCGGCGATAAGCACGTTCATTCCTGTCTTCAATAGTGGCCCGATTTTCGCGACAGCCTCATGAACTAAAGGCCCAAATTTGGCATGCTGTGTTATGCATGATAGCTTTCAATGCTGCCATCGAATGTCATTTTCTGCAAAGCTGGTCTTATTTCCTTACAGCATCTGTACTCTAATGCGCCTTCTAGCAAATCGGTATGACAGCATTGACAATTACACCTAAAACGTGGGAGCATTGTGGTTTATAAAGTAACTTTATGTATATTACAAACAGGAGAAAACAACAACTTACCATTCACCGAGTGGAATTACGCCATCACTTCGTTGCTCAAAGGTCGCAGGGAGAATTCCATCGGGATCATCTGGAGTATGCACTTCATCACCATCTGCTGCGAGCGGTTCATCGTCATATGCGAAGTCGTTTAAATGCTCGACATAACCCACGGATTCCGAGCTCGAATCAGATACGCATTCAGACATCGAATTCGAATTATCTGAGCACTGATTTGAGGCCATACTTTCCGGACAACTTGTTTTTTAATATTTTATTGAAAATACTGTCATTATTTGTTTTTAAGACAAGAAAAACGACAACAAAATCACCTTCTATAATATAATATTATATTGACGGAAACAGACGTGTTCAACTATTACGTCACAAGTATCAATATGGCGTCGTAAAAAATTCGCAAATAGTACCCGACTTTGGAGGCAAAATTAAACAACTTATATTTATCTGTTTAAGTCCAGCGACATGTCATAGTTCTTCAAATAATCCAAATTTTCAATTAAGCTCATAAAAAAGGGGGGGCTAAAATTCGTGATATAACCACTTTAAGATTATCAAGCAACGTGGAATCCATCCGACCTTAAACGCATAAAAATTTGTAAAACACAAATACAAAAATTTCTACATGAAATATAAGCACGAAGAGAAGTATGTGTCCCAAGAAATTTCATAAGAAAATACATTCAAAAAAGCTTTGTATTTACCTTTTTTTAAAGGAAGGGAGATCGTCGAAAGCAAATAACTTAAATCCAATGGCTCTTTAAGCCTGGTAATATTGACTTTTACGTTTAGTTCACAATAAAATATAATTTGACAACGCTGCACAAACAGATGAAATCACGATGAAAATCATGAAATGAAATATGAAACAGTGTGACAGTTAGAGTAGGCTATAAGCATTTTACCGCGTTTTTGCATATAGTCGCTAATATCACATTTCACACCATATATTACAAAATAAAACAAATTCCGTAGAGGGACGTCTCTTTTTCTTGATATTCAAGATATTACAAGAGTTTGAAACAAAAGATAGTGTAGTATTTCGTCTTTATATTCGTCTTATTAGTATTTCCAATTATTTGTAAAGTGACATTGCTATTTTAATTATTATGTGTGGCGAATTATCAGCCAGAAGAAGAAACAGCCAAGTATTCAAATAAACACTTAAAACTGTTAGTCGATGGCAGGCCGGTATGAAACCTTACATCATACTCTCTCGTCAACTGTTCAAATTCCAAAGGGACAGGGAGTAAAGATGCCTCAGATTTTGCTGGATTTCCATCAAAACTTGAATCAGAATCCTCACTTTGATGTCGTCCATGTTTCTCCTCTTTAAGTTTAAGCGGAGTCCTCGAATGCTCGTACTCTGATAGCGTAATAAAAACCGAAGGATAATCCGTTCCGCGGTTATTTGGGGTTCTTCTTCCCAAGGGAAAATAATTTGAGCAAATTAAAGTACCTTGTGCACCAGGCTTTGGGTTAAAGTCATCAGCTCTGCTGTTTGCAAATTGTTTTCGCCAAATTTCAAAGTGCTTGATTTTTGGGCCACTTATGGAAAACTAAATTTTCTAAGTGAGACCTCTTAACTTGATAATAGGGATAGCGTTTATCATTATCGCAATATCCAAGTGCACAACGCGCATTTTTTACCATTTCGGCTATGACTGCTCACGGCTACTTGGCTAGTTTAGGGTTTAGTTCGTTTGACTTGGCTTATGAGTTCCGCACATTTGCGAACTCAAGAACATCGCTCAAACAACGGTCAAGTTGTTCAAAGAAAACAAATGTTTTCTTTAACTTTCCACTTTTTGATTACCACAAAATTGGACTCACGTGTATAAAAAATCGCAAATAATAATTTGACTATTAAAATGGACGAGTTTGAGAAATATATTTGAAAGAAATGGCCAATATGTATAAGGTAATTTTTGCGCATTTATTAGTAATTTATATGGACGCCGTGCGTGACCGCGCGCTCCGCCCAATGTTTTTGCACCCCCTGCAATAGTGACCTTAAGATTTAACGACGCGTTCATCTACAACGCGAGCGGAAATGAATTTTAAACCAATGCGCATGTGCGTGAGTCGTTGAGTTTTGTCGTGCTTCTACAACGCGGCGTCTGGGCTTAATCCCACGTCGTCCTATATCGAAGGTGGAATTTTTCACAAAAAAAAGTTTTAAAGTAAGTATTTCAGCTTTTAATTCACCTGTTACAATTGTCTGTAGAGTCTGGCATGTGATTGATGTGTTGATATTTATCTGTGAGTAAAATATGTTTACATTTTTGCTTTTAGCAAGGCAAGAAAATGGCAGAACAGTTTTCATCAGCATCAAGTGATTGCTCATCAAGCATGATGTAGAACTGTGCAAAGAAGTTGTTGTGTCAAGACTTTTTGAAACAAGAAAAAAATCCCTTGAAAGAGGGAAGGTGTGGGAAGCCGTTGCTAGGAAGTTAGAGCAACATGACCACATTTGCTTTCGTGTTGACCAGCGTGCAGTAACAGACAGAGTGCGAAAATTGCTTGCAAACTATTGCAAGAAAGAAAGAGAAGAAAGAAATGCAAGTGGCATTTCTCCAGAAGCAACTGAGCAGGATGATTTACTCGAAGAAATTCATGCTAGAGAAAAAGCTAGTGATGTTGTTGCTGCTGAGGCTACAGCTGCAGAAAGAAGAAAAAATAATGCAGATAAAAAAGCAGCAGAGGAGATAAGGAGAAGGGCTATGGAAAATCTATCCGAAACCAGGAAGCGAAAGGAAAGCGAGCAAGGTGGTGCTAGAAAAAAAGTTAGGAAAGGAGGAGATTCTACTGTAGAGTTTTTAAGAGAAAAGGGGGAGAAAATTAAGAGAGGAAAGCTTAAAATTGGAAAGAGAGAAAATAGAAATGCAAAGGCTGCAATTACAGAATGAGAAAAAAAGTCAACAGCAATTCATGGAGAAACAAAATCAGTTGCTGCAAAACATGATTGAATTGCAAAGGCAACAAAACCAGCAAATTCAAGCAAATCAAATGTTACTGGTTCAACAACAGCAACAACTATCACAAGCCCTAGTAGCTCTTTTATCAAAAATTGCTGACAAATAAACTAATCATGTTTTTTTTTAACAAAAATTGCAGACAAAGAAAATAATTTGTAATTACAATGTATGAGAAACAAGAAATATTCACAAAAAAATTATGAGAAATATGTTTGAAGAGAGGGTGGCTCCAACTGAAAAAAATCACTTGTCATATTTGATTGCAGACAAGTTAGAGCATTTCTAAGCAGTGATGGAAATATATATATATTTTCCCACAGAACTTAAGCTAATTTTTAGATTCTTCTTAAAATCAAGGAATTTAAAGTAGTTTATAATGTCACCAAAAATCCACTCCACTGATATTCTCACAGCACTCTTTGACTTATTGAATTCTTCCATTGGCATGGTTAGTGGTAGGTTTCGGTATGGTGCTTGCAAATGAATGCGCAAAGGATAAGCGGGATCTCCATATAGGCACAAGGGTTTTCCATTCCAATGAGCAAACTCTTCAAGGTCATTCAGAAGTCCTGACTCAGCCAGCATGGCAGAATCATGCCTTCTTCCTCTAAAAGAAAAATAACTCAGTTTGTTTTTCAACAGAATTTACCCTTGACAAATGTTGCATTTACCTGTTGGTCCTAACATGTTTGCAATTATTCCATTTGGAAGTGTAACTGATTGGAACTTAAGAGCATGGACCCTCTTGTGACCTTTGTACACTACTCGTTGCATTTCACCTGGTCTACAAATCTGCCTTACTGTCCCATCAATGAAATCAAAGCAATTATCAAGAGCTGCTCCTTTTTGATGGATGGTTTCAGCATAAATCATCAGATTTTCTGGGCTGAGCAACTGGTGATTCCAACTGGTTATTTTGTCCCCATACCTCTCAAAAATGTAGTCAACAACGGTATTCATGATCATGCTGAGTTCTGGAACAGACCTACCAAACTGCGGTACTAGATCACTGTATCGACATGGATAAGCAAACCGACGAAGGACAAGGCAAAGAGCTTCCAGCCCATCACAAACTGTTCCTTGTTTACATTTGAAACGTTGAGGAAAATCTAACGCTTCAGCCAGCAAAGGATTTCGTGTTTCGAAATTTACATGTGCTGTGACGAAAGTCTACAGCACATGTAACTTCATCAATTTCCTCCAAATCAAAAGATGAATAGTCGCCATGTTTTAATTCTGGGTTCTTTGAACGCGAAATATCATACAAAAGCGCAAATTCTTCTTCGTTTATCAAAGCGGCGTCATACGCAACAGCTATAGCATTTCTTGTTTCTTTGAAGGAAGCCATTTTTTGAAAGTATAGGTAGTGAACTCACAAGTTCGCGTCGTTAAGGAAATCCAATCTTAATGACTTAACTTAACCAACAAAACTTACTATTTCGGTTCAAACGAGAAGCAATTTCACCCAAGCCTGCGATTTTTCGCAATATCTTTGTAATCACGTAACGATGTATTCCAGAGAATTCCGTTGTTTCTGACCTCTTCAATCAAAATTTCATCTATACTATTGTCATCTTCAACGTTTTCTGGTAATACAACATGAAAGTGACTCAAGTTTTCGTCTTGATTCACTTGCTGCATAATCCCTTCCTCTATAGCCGCCATGTTGTTTTGCTGTTCGCCGCATGGTTCGCGATGAAAGTCGATGTGACTTCGACTCGTCAGCTTGTCCGTCAGCGTTCAGGCTAAAGCTGGATTTCCACTTCCCGGTAAGGACGGTAACGGTAAACGGTACACATGAAGGAAATTTTCCGTTTATTAATTTCCTCTTGTTTTGGCGGACATTTTAAAACAGATGCGCATCATCATGGCTAAACTTAGAACAAAAACATTAATGATGCTGTTGCTATTGAAAAGAAGAATGCAACTGCGAAAAAAATACAAAAAGAGAATGTGGGTTCGAAGAATATTTCAGGAAAGAAAGCAAAATGGAGAGTTTCACCTTCTTGTAGAAGAGATGAGACTTTTTGATAGGGAATACTACTTCAAATACTTCAGGTTGTCCGTATCCCAGTTCGAAGAACTTTTGCAGCTTGTTGCTCCTAAAATCGCCAAGTGCAGTGAAAAAAGAGAACCAATATCTCCGAGTGAGCGGCTCTCAGTTACTCTAAGATACTTGGTCACTGGAAACTCTCACGCTTCGCTGTCAAGCAATTTCCGTATACATCCTACAACTATCAGCCGTGTTATAAGAGAGACTACGGCAGCTATTTGGGATGTTCTTTCACCCATTTACGTTAAGTGTGCCGAAAGTGAAGTCGAATGGAAGAACATTGCGAAAGATTTTAATCGCAAATGGAATTTTCCACATTGCTTGGGGGCAATTGATGGCAAGCATATAGTCATGCAAGCTCCAGCAAGATGAGGGTCGAGTTTCTTTAATTATAAAAAAACTCACTCAATTGTTCTTTTAGCAGTGTGCGATGCACAATACCGGTTCACCCTCGTAGATATCGGAGACTCGGGCAGAAATAGTGATGGAGGCGTTTTTTCTAGAAGTAATCTAGGATATGCAATAGAACATGATCTTTTGCATCTACCCAGAAATGAGAAGATACCTGGATCAGAAAACAAATTTCCTTATGTTTTGTTGGGGACGAGGCATTCCGTTTGTCTGAGCAACTGATGAAACCCTACCCGCGCGAGGTACTCTCTTTGAAAGAGAGGATTTATAACTATCGTTTGTCTAGAGCTAGGAGGGTCATTGAAAACTCATTTGGCATAGCTGCTGCACGTTTCCGAATTTGGCGACGCCCCATTATTGGTAAAGTTGACTTGGTCGTTTGTACAACAAAAGCAGTTGTGGCATTGCATAATTACTTGATGCATGGCAAATCTTTTGAGGCAAGTAGGTACTGTCCTCCAGGTTTTGCAGATACCGAAAACAGCTATGGATTTAAAAAAGGAGCCTGGCGCAACGAAGTAGAAGCATTTGATAGCACAGCTGGGTTGGCTGACATTCAACAACTTGGTTCTAATAATTACAGTAAAATAGCCAAGAGAATACGAGAAAAATTTTGTGATTATTTCATGTCTGAGGCAGGGCACGTACCATGGCAATTGAAGCATGACACAGCAACACATGAATAATACAAGTTATCTTTAACTGGGTTTGACAATTGTTGGAGCATTCATTAATGAAACATGTACATATGAGTAAAGTAGAACATATATAATGTGTAGAAAGTTTGTAATTTATTAAGTTTTAAGTATGCTAGTTTTCTAATAAACTTGTATAAATATACCCATATATAACCAGAATTTTAATGCTCTAATCGTGATAAGGCCTTCAGAAAAAACAACTGTAATTATAAATGACAAAACAACAAGCATCAGTTGAAAACCAATTTACCTTCAACAAAACACACTAGAATTAAATAAAACAAGAACTTAAACATCAAAATGGTATTTATAGTTCCAGTTAATGCAGTTATATAGCATGCAGTTAATCATTCATCATCAATGTCAAAGCTCATTAATACCTCTAAAAGTTTGATTCTAGCTCTCTTGTTCTTCTTAGATGAGAGTTGTTTTAAAGGTGCCACCAGACTTTTACAAAAAAAGTAAATCAGAATCATTTGTGTCTTCACCAGATTTATTAATGTCTTTGACTATTGCTGCAGTAAGAGCTGCATTTAAAGGGTCATCATCTTCTTTTCGTTTTCGAGTTTTCGTTGAGGCTGCTATGATTTCTGAGGATGGTTTGGGCTTGGGTGATGGATTTCTCATTCCAGGTGCAGCAATTGCTATTTCATTGGAACTGCCTGAGGATACTTGAGTTAAATCAAATGGTGACGATGATCGACTATCTGATAGTCTGGGTACATTCACATTGCTTGTTGATTTTCTATTAGAAACACTATCTCTAAGGAAACTCAATTCAACAAAGAAGGCACATGTGGGTAACTTTTTTGCTTCTGCTCCAGATCGTGATTCCAATTCTCTCTTTTTCAGACACTTTCGGAAATTTTCTCTTAACCTTTTGAACTCATTTTCTGCTTCAATTGCTGAAAAACATATGGGTAAAATAACTAATTGTTGTCAAAAGCATACCAAGTCACAAATTTAAAAAGAAAGCACAACACAACATGTGGTGTGCAATACTCGCAATATTTTTATACACATCTGGTTTAATAGCAAAAAAATAAAAGCATCTGCAAATGAGTTTATGAACAAAATATCAATATCATCTGAAGTTTTGCTATGGACTTTACATAACTAGGACAAAACTAACAATATGGTTTTTTAGATGTAATGCTAGGTATGCAAACACACAGGTATAAACACATGAAATGGCATGTAACAAAGTAAAAACATGAGAGATTTTTCATTTCTGGTTACCACAATAAACATGATAAGCTTCCTGCTTGTCATTTGTCAAAGGATGCTTTGTCATTGATGCATATTTAGAGACTGTACCTTGCACATGGAGTTGCTCTGAAATTTTTAACCATGCTTGTTTCTTCATAACACTGTTCTTGAACCCTTTGGACTTCAAATCCCATAGGCAAGGATAATTCCACACTTCATCAGTCAAATTACTACTGAAGTGATTCTGACTTTGTAAAGAGTACTCGCTCTCTTCGTTATGTCCAAAATTGTCTATCGTATTATCACTGGTTTGGCTAAGCAGTTGCTGCTCCTTGGAAACATCTTCAGTCGCCGTCGTCTTCTGCATTATATCTTGATCCAATATATACGTGGATTCTTCAGATCCAGTAAATATTTGGCTACCATAATAATTGACATGCGGATTGCTTCTCTGAAAACTTAATAATTTGGTGAGCATCAATTCAGTATTATCCGCCATCTTGCTACTACCCAGGAGTCAATTTTTGTGGTATAATTTGATTGGCTAAAAAGTGAAACGGTATGAATTCCGCGGAAAAAAGTTGACTTGACTTCAACTTTTAAAATTGGAAAGCAGTACGGTGTGCATACCGTTTTGCTGTGCTACATTTTCTACTGCCCATGCCTGTACCGTTTGGCGTTTACCGTTTTCCGTCCTTACCGGGAAGTGGAAATCCAGCTTAACGCTGGGCGAACGATGCAAATATGGGGAGAGAACTTTAATACGCATGCGCTTACTTAAAAAACCGCCCGCGCGGGCGAAGCGACCGTAATGGAAAACCGCCTTTACAATGACACGCGGACGCATTCGCACCAGGCCATGCGCGCCAAGCTCGCGTCGTTGTAACGCGCGTCGTGAAATCTTAAGGTCTCTAATATGGCTGCGATAACCTTGAAAAGGTCTATTGTATTCTTGAAGTGAATTATGTCATGGAGCGTCTATATCGATGTAATATTTGCCTAGAATTCGTTTCAGATTCTCTTCAATTACTAATAACACATATTGGCCGTGTTCATCGTGATGAACCAAATTTTCATGTTGTTTGTGGCATCGATGGCTGTGCCAGGACGTTTAAGAAATCTTTATCATTGAGAAATCACCTTATTCGAAAACATAACATCTTGCGCAATACGAGGAACAGCGCAGAGTTGAATACTGATAGGGGAAACGACGATGCTAATCAAAATCATGAGATTGATAATACAGACCCTGAACAGGGAGAAGAGTTTGACATTATGGCTGACCAGGACAATTTATCTAGAGCGAATGCTTTATGTTTGTTAAATTTCAAAGAAAGAGGACGTGTACCTCAAACTGTTTTTGATTCCTTCGTTGAGAATGCTACGAAAGTTACTCAAGCAAGCATTAACCTTTTAAAGTCTGGTATAACTAGCTGCCTTAAAAACGCTGGGATTGACTTAAACAGCCTACCAGAGGTGAATGAGTTATTTGATGAAGACAACTCAATCTCAAATCCTTTTGCTGGTATTGACCAAGAGTATCTCCAATATGAATACTACAAGAAGGAGTTTAATCTTGTGGTAAGTTGTAAAATTGGTTTAGAAATTTATAAAAAAAGTAATCAAAATTTTATAATCAATTCTTTCACTTTTTAGGAACCACTAAAGATTGTTCTTGGAAAATACCACACTAAGAAAAGAAGAGGAAATAGATTGAGAGATGTCGAAAAACAGATGATGCATACTATATTCCCTTGTTGTAAAGTCTGCAACAGCTTCTTAATGATGAGTCAATTCTTAATGAGGTTTGTGTTGATTACATGTGCATGTGATGTATGTATATAATTGTCCATTGAACACAATGCTGAATATAGAAAATTTTAATATTACCATTGCCTTAGCTTTGTTCTGCACATGACAGTATCCGATCCAATTTTGTGTAGGTGGAAAATCCTCATTTTTGCAACAGTGATTTTTTGTCTGATTATTGTGATGGTGAAGGCTTTAAAGAGCACCCACTATTCAGTAAAGATCCATTGGCATTGCAACTTTTTATTTATTTTGATGAAGTAGAAGTTTGTAACCCATTAGGATCAAGAGCTAACAAACATAAATTAGGTTAGTACCATAATTTAATTTAATGTGCTAGTAATTCCCATACTGTAGGTTTAAAAATGTCTATTTCATTAAATTTTCCGGTTGCCTTTTGCATTTCATATAGCCGCTTTTTATTATACATTGGGCAATATACGCCCGGAACACTGGTCTCACATCAATTCCATTCAACTACTTGGACTAGTGTCTGGTAAGCATCTCAAGATATATGGTGTAGAACCTATGCTAAGAGCATTTCTTAGAGACCTTCAAAAATTCGAACAGGTATTGGACTAGTGTCGATGCATGTTTTTCATGTTTTGTTCTTTTAACTCTAATAAATTAAGGAATAAATTAACTTTTTAGGATGGTGGCTATGAGTTTATAATATATAATCAGCGAAGATGCTTTGCAGGAACAATTGCATTTATATCTGGAGATAATCTTGGTTCACAATATCTTGGTGGGTTTAAGCAAGGATCACAGTCTTACAGAAAATGCAGAGTCTGTCAAATGCTACAGAAATAACTGAAATGGTATATATAATGTAGCTACAGTAATGCTTAATTGACACTTGCCACTGCATCTATTGCATGGTTTATGCTTTCTCCAGAGTATGTAAACTTTGAAAAATATAAAGTACTAAGTTGATATGAAAGTGCTTTACTTCAGACAATGTATTGGTTTAATTAATTTAAATGGTTTCAGTGGTAGATACTGTATGTGTTTAGTGTGACTTAATTTAACTTATTTGTTTAGTTTCATGAGGATGACTTTGTTTTGTGAACAGTGCAAGGTTACTATGAGCAGTGTCAAAAACTGGACCAAGGAGAGCATTTCAAAAAAACTTATGGCCTGAATCAGTTTTCTTTACTTAACAACTCAAAGTACTATCATGTCATTGGAGGACTCCCCCCAGATGCTATGCATGATATACTGGAAGGTGTGCTACAATACATTGTTAAAGAATTATTAAAAGAAGTATCTCTTTGAAAAGAGATACTTCAAACTAGACGACCTTAATAAAAGGATGCAGGCGTTTTATTTTGGTTATCATAATGATACCAATAAACCTGCTCCAATTCAAGCCCAAAGACTTCTTTCATCAGACAATAGTTTAAAGCAGCACGGTACAGTAATGTCCTTTCCACTATTTTAAAAATCCTTAAATTCTATATAGATCTATATACAGTATGTAACTGTTTGATACCATAAGGTATTCTAAGGTCAGGGGATCCCTAAAAATGAAGTAATAAGCACACGTTCCCTCAGGAAGATAATTTATGACGCTTTTCCGTCCTATTAGCAAATCAGATGTGGTGTCTTGGCCTACATTTTCCATTTCTTATTGGTGACCTTATAGAAGTAGAAGATCAGCACAGGGGGTTACTCTGTACCTCACTTCAAATTGTTCGTATAATTTTTACTCCAATTGTGAGCAGAAAGCAAGTTTCATATCTTCAAATACTCATTCAAAAGTTATTACAAAATTTTAAAGAATTGTTTCCAGAATGCAGTATGATTCCAAAGATGCACTACATGGTTTACATGCCAAGAGCAATACTTCAGTAAGTTTAGAATTCTGATTTACAATTACAAACCATATGGCTTCAAAAACTTGCAGTTTTCAAAACTAATTTACAATTCTTGCTTGTATTCTGTATCAATTAACGGATTTGGCCTCTTCTGCGAAGTTGGTGCATGCGCTACGAAGCAAAACACCATTACTTTAAGAGGTTGGCAATAGTGATTGGTAATTTTATAAACTTACCATACTCGTTGGCAAAGAGGCACCAAGAAGGAGTTTGTTATCGCCTACAGTTTGCTGAAGGTGGAAATGGCACGTTTATTCGCGAAGGCACTGAAATTATGCCAGGTGCAGTTCTTAATGATTTCTTTCATTCAGATACAATATATAGTTATAGCTCAATGGTGCATCCATTATCCTGAGTTGGTTTTATTTTTTATGTAAGCTACAGCTACAGTAATGAAAAAAACTTATCTTCGTCTTTTTGAAGGTAAAACATTATATTTTGGTGATGTTGAAGAGAGTGGGCTCATTCGAACAGAATCTCCTGAAGTGAACAGACAAACACCATTGTATAGGTAAGTCAGATTGATGTAATTTGTCAGATGACTGAAATATCTTCATTGTGAATGATGAAATTGCTTAAAATTGCTCTTTATTTACTTGCTTTTCAGTAAAGTTTATGTACACAATTAATTTCTGTGAACTAAATAATATTAATATTTTTCCTATTATAATTTTAGTACCAAATGGATTACTATCAATGGAACAAAATATAAAGTAGGAGCTACTGTCCACATTGGTTATGATTATGTTGAATTTCCCCAGTTTTGGGAAGTTATTGGTATTTATATCATTAACCAAAATGTTGCAAATGCCATGTTTGTTGTTTCAAGAAAACAGACTGTCAGGTTTTCTGAACATTATCAGGCTTATGAAGTTGCTCATTCAAAACAGAAAGAAATTAAAATTAAATATTTTAAAGAGTTAACCTCACATTTGCCATTTAACTTGATAAAGCCATTTGGCTGTAACACAAAATACATTTGCCATAGATATGAAATAGATGTAGAATAAATTTTAGTTTCCTGAACACAGCATATTCATGCGTTATCGTAATGTATATAGTATGGCCTTTCAAAAAAGCTGATTATCTTTGGTATAAATTATTCTATTTACTGTTTAACCTGTGTACTTATTATCAGTGAATGATTTATAGGGTGGGAAGTGCACAGGGGTGCTCACCCATCTATGTTCTGGTCAACACGGTTGCATTGAGGTGTGCCAAAACGGTATTTCTTATTACTTTTAAGTTTTAATGAACTCACAAAGCCAAGGTTCCCCAAAAAAATCTATGCTTAATCCACCTCTGGTTAATATAACAGTTTTTAAACTGTTTAAATGAACGCATAAGTCAACTGTTCTGTTATCCGTGTCAGAACGAAAACAGCTGCAGTTTGATATAAGTATAAAAATAAGTTAAAAAAAACATTTAAAATAAGTGTTATTTTGACACCCATGATGTTACAAGGAGAGTGGTGCAGAAATACCGCCCTTTATAAATTATTGTAACTCTTGCAAATGGCGTTAATTTAACACCAACCACTTAACACCAAAAAACAGTGTTAATTTAGCACCTTTGTGGCAGCACAAGGTGCTATTTCAGCACTATTAATTGGGTGTTAAAGTGTTGAGGTGTAAATTTAACACGCTACAATATGTTTAAGGTCATATGTTGTTAAATCAACACCAATATTCGTGTTATAATAACACCTTTTATTTAACACCACCGGTGGGTGTCAGTTTAGCACTAGAGAAAGTGCTAGTTCAACACCTAAAAAATAACAGTGCACTGCCGATCAATTGCAGCCTGTCCATAAAAATCAGTTGAATGAAGTCATTTCCTTACATGAAGTTGAAACTTGTTGCAATGCTGGAAATACGGATCACCATGAATATTTTGAATATGTGTGTAATCTTCGAAGTTGGTCAGCTCCAAATCACTGGCGTGAAGCTCTTGATTTGTTTCATTATTTGGTAACGTTACCAGAATAAATTCATACTTAAAAAGCAGTTATATTTGGGTAAAATTATGTAGTTTTTTTTTGAAATATGTTGTAGGCTATACCACACATTTTAACATACAAACTTGGAAAGACTAAAAAATAAATTGTTGCTTTCATTTTAAATCAACTACCACCTTTAATTAATAATCATCATGGTGCAATTCACAACTACATCTACATGTAACAAGTATGAAATAACCGTATGAAAAAGCCATTTGCACAATTATGCAGTATACTGTAATTTTCTAATTGCATCACTTTTTCAAAATGAGTCTTTATCTTTGTATGCTCTAAATATTATCAAGAAACATAAATTTTGTAACTTTGTATATAAAATTGTTCCAAAAACAATTAAGAAAGCTAACATTAGTAACTAAACAACATTTGACTCATGTCCGTGCCTTTATGAATATAAATTTAATACGATGTTACATTCATTTCATTGGCAAAACTATCTGATAGAATGTCACACATTTCCAAAACCCGGAGATTGACCTAAACAAGATATGAACTAAATTTTGAAACTGTCATAATTCAAAAGAATGTCATTCACTGCCAGGCAAAGAGTGTTAGAGCAATTATGAACATTCAGCTTTCTTCCTGCAGTATCATGCTCGAATGTGATGGATGGATGGCTGGTAAAAACCAATTGCTGGCACACTTGTACTCCCGGCAACAAACTGCAATACTATGGGCAATGTAACAACCATTTCAGACAATTTTCTGTTTCCAGATCAATGATAGGACAAGAAATTTCTCCAGATTCCACATCTTCAAAATATCTTGTAAAGTTTAATGACACAGCCTCCTCATTTATACATCTGTTTCTCCCCCTAGATGAGAATACCGGTTGAAAAAGTTCCTCCAGTTTTGTTCTCATTGAACAAAAACAATGCGCGAGCTTGGTGAGGATAGTGGCGTACATAATCAATGAAGCCATGGAAATTCAACCCTTCGACGAACTGATTTATTTCATATAAGGAAGATAAAAGGTTATAATGCAATACAATAGCTCGGAAAAGCAAATCTTTTTCTTCAAACGATACGAGTGGTTTACTGAAACCAGCCTATAACCGAAATGAACTGTCAAAAGAAGCAGCTTTGGCGAAGGCATCTGGATCTTTCATTTTTTCTAACTCTTGAAGCTTATGATTCATCTTTTGATTGGGTATGTCGCTAATGCATGTTGATTTTACCAGGTCAATTTCACCAGATAAAATGTAATCTACAATACTCGAAGACAAAAAGCAAGGAGAAGCAGAGCCTTGCAAAATTCCAACATAACATAACTGACCATAAGTGTAAAAGCTTCTTTGTTGTAGCGCAAGAATGTCATGGTTGAAGCTTTTTCTGTAATCCTCACCAACAAACATGCAGGATTTAGATACTTCACTGTGGAGTAATGAGAAAAATTCGTTTCTCGGCCCGCCTTCGTTAACTGCAGGTTCTCCTACGAACTGAACTTTGATCATGCTGTTAGATCCTCATTTGAGCACTTCCTTATTTTGAATTTAGCATCACCCCACAAATTTTTCCTTCTTACCTGAAAAAAGTTTGTGAATTTTTGAATTTAATTCTTTGGCCGCAGGCTCAGAATACCAATAAAAGCATGAAAGGTTAGCTTTAAACAAATTGATAATTCAAATAAATTTCATTTTAAATTTGGTAGTCTGACAACAACCCTAACCCCTCACTTCTTTCCCACTTTTCCCTACTTGCGCTGAAACAGTCTTTATTTTTTCAATCTAATGTGACACACTTTTGACTAATGTGACAGCAGAAAAAATGAATTTTGAAAATTGGTTTAAATAACAATGTTTAGTCGATCACCAAACTATTCTTCAATCTTGTTTTAATCAACAACTAATGGGGTTTGGTGCTGTAACCATGCAAAGGTGGTTCAAAATGGGGATAACAAATTCACAACCTTTTCCTTTTACAGTGGTAAAGACAAATTTCAACTACTTCATTTGAAAAACAATGAACTTGATTAAGATGGAAGCAATTCACACATGTTAGATAAGCAATGCTGTACACAATAAACGGGTTTTTGAACATATTTCAATCTTAACTTTCAACTGCATAATGTATTAAAGAAGGCACTGTCATGTTAAATTTTAAGACATAATTAACTTTCTATCACAACTGTAATATTCATATCTTAGACCATTCTGCTCAAACAAAATTTATGCCTTGATTTAACACATTAAAGCCCAACATCTTGTGATAAGAATTATCAAATAAGGTTCAAGAAATGTGCATACAATATTTTAATAAGTTGAATGAATTGGGCACATGGTGAAAAACATACCTTGATCCTAAAAGTTGAATCAACTTTATCTTATCTTTTAAAAATTTCTTGACAATGCTAGAAAGAGACTCCTCGGTAGTTATGCTTTCTGGCCTTTCCTCATCTTTTGTAACCTGCGTGTTACCAGGTGGAGATGCTTCATTATCTTGAAAATCTATATCATCATCAATGTTATTACAGAATCCAAATGAAGCATACACTCGATGTGGTGTTGTTTCCTGATTTTGTAGTTCAAGAATGTAAACTACAGCCATTTTTATAATCATTTTCACTTTTATGCAAAGCCTCTTTAATAATTTGATCATTATTTGTGAAAACATTTCACTTAAAGTACCATAAGTCAAATTGTTTAGTTTTTCACCCCCGTGCTGATTATCATTTATTGGTATAAGTGGTGACTTCATTGCTAGCATATCATGACTGCATGTTATTGGAAAATTTTCACCATTACTATGGCTTTTGTTTAATGTTGAAGATTGTTCAACATCCTCAATAGTGTTTCTGCTATTCACATCAACCTTCAAATACTGTTCATCATTCACTACGATGGGTACTGACTTATTTTCACGATCACTATGGTTGTTGTTTGACTTGGAAGACTGTTCTTTACTTACTTCAACATCATCTGTGTTATCACTGCTACTGTTATCATCCTTCAAGCATCCTTTTAATTTTGATAGAGAATAGTTAATGTCAGGGCAAAGGAAGAAATTAATTCTGTGATATGGCTTATTACATTCTTCCTTGTTATCATGCAAAACAAAATCTTCCTCACTCTCTTTTAGCTTTGCTACTTTTGATGCATCTGAGTATAGCATCACATACTTCGTCATAGGCTTAATTATATTTTTTGAATGTGCCATATGTTTATTTAGAGCTGCCTGAAATAAGCTTTCAGCATTAGCAGACTTTTGTATGGATAGAACTAAAGATTTCTAACACTGAATCTTTAATTTTTCACCATCATAAAGCACAATTCTGACATTTATTCGAACAGTTTCATTAAGATCTCCATCAGTGCTTTTTGCCCTTTTTGCTTTCCCTTTATAGCCACTGCCACTAGTCGATGGTCTGAAGTGCCTCGCTCTTTCATCTTCTTTTCTTTTTTTAAAATAAGTGAAAGTAACCGAAACACGTTCCTTTTCATGAAGCCCTTTCTCTGATAAACCTTATAGTCCAGATAGTTCGATTTTTTTTGCCACAATTTGCGCAAAAAGCATAAGATTCGATCAACTTCTTTCCACAAAACGGACAAAACATGCTTTGTCTTGTGTGGGCTAAGGTCGGCATTTGTTTCCATCTAAGAAACTGACGTGATATCATAAAGTAAGCATATAAATATATAATTCCGCATTTCACAAGACAAACAAATTGGGACATTGGGACAATAGCATGAAAATATTGGCTGAACTCTAATTAGAAATTCTTCCAGGGTTTTGCTGGACTTGGTCAGGCAACAACATTAGTAGACGATCTACATATCACAAGCAAGTGTATTTGCAGTGGCTTTCAACACATGTCCATACTTTAATAGCAAAAATTTGAGTATATGTATTTGCATTCGCTAGGTCACGCACGTACTTGTGTGACGCGTTACAAAAATAACAATGAAACCAAAGAAGAAATTTGCACATAGCGCTATAATTTGTTGCACAAGAAAATGAAAAATTCGGTAATTTCAGTAAATTATTCAATTGTTCAGAAATAGAGATGAAGAAGAGAAAATTTTGGAAGAGAAACAAAAACAAAACTCTGTTGCAGAAGTAGAAAAGTCTGTGGAAATGAGACAACAGTCAATGGAAACATTAGCTGAAACTTACAAAAGAAAATCTCAAAGTAAAGATGGTGAAAAACCTAAAAGAAGAATGTCATCCAATGGAAGTGGAACAATTGCCTATTTACAACAAAAGTCAAAAGTTAATGCAGAACTTAAATGAGAAGATTTGATGTTGAGAAAAGCTGAAGCTGATGAAAGAAAACAACAACAAAACAACATCATTTCTCAACAGGAAGCTCTCACTAAAGCCTTAACTGACATCATTGCTGCTCAGCAAAGGCAGAAAGAGCAACTAATGCATCAACTGCAACTTCAAAACACTGCTTTACTAACATTGATGCAGATATTGTTAAAAAAGACTGAAATGTTTTGTTAAAACCTTCCATATATTTTTGTTTGAGAGTAGACCAAACTTTTTTCACATACACAATTTACTGTTATTGATATTATAGATGAAACATTCATAAAGTTATCCATAGCAAGAGTATATTTGAGTGATTTTAAAATATGTTCTTGATGACTTAACTCTGTCAATTAAACAATTAGTCAACTTGATAAGATTGAATATTTTTGAACTCTTTACACAAAATATTCATGTATAGATGGAGTTTGAGGTTCAAAAAACTGTGAAGTTGTAGACCCATAAAAACAGCATCTGGCATTGTGAAAAAAGGTATAACAAGTCTACATTTTCCCTACAGCACTAAGTTGTATTTTTAGGTTCTTTTTGAAGTGAAGAAACTTAAAATAATTAACTATGTCCCCAAAAATCCATTCGACAGACACTCTTACACTGCTCATTGCTTCGTTCCATTGTTGCTGTTGAGGAGTTATTCTTGCTCCTTTAAATGGGCATTGTAGTTGAGGTCGATGAGGATAGGCAGGGTCACCATAATTGCAAACAGGAGTTTCATTGTCAAATGATCCAGCTGCTGGAGCTTGTTATATAAACTGGATTGGGCAAGCATTTCGCTTCCATGGCGTCTACCCTCCACAGGACCAAAGAGATTAGCCACAAGACCATTTGGAACAGCAACTGCCTGAAATTTTATGGCATGTACTCTTTTATGGAAATTATAAAGAACTCTTTGATTTTGGCCATGTTTAAAAATTGGACGCACTATCCCATCGACAGAACCAAAACAATTTTCTAAGGCACCACTCTTCTGAAACAATGCATTACAAAATTCTTTAATGTTGCCTGAAGATAACCATGGTTGTTCAAACGTTAACAGCAGACGTTTGCACTCCATGTATAAAAAGTTTATGATAGCATTACTGATCGTACAGAGTTGAGGGACTGGCCTACCAAATCTTGGCAACATATCCAGGTATCGACAAGGGTATGCATAAAGTTTCAAAAATATGCACAATGCCTCAAATCTATCAACCTTAAGGCTGTTATAACATGTAATAAATTGTGGTAGCGTCAAAGCATCCACAAGTGTGTAAATGTGTGATTTCATAAACCAAAATTCTGCTTTAACTCGTCGTCGCTTAATTTATCTAAATCAAACTCTTCGTATTTCCAATAAGGCAAATCCGGACTTTTAGCAGTATATAAGTTGAAAAGCAAAATAAAGTCTTCGTCGTCGATTGATTGATCCAAATAAGACATAAAAAGAAGCTCTCGAATTGCTCTCCACTTCGGCATTTTTTGTTTTTTAATTTTTTTGAAAGCAATGTTTTCTGATTTATATTCCCGTCAATTATTCTTCCGCTGAGGCGGCGTTTAAATTTGCGTAAACTAAAAATACGCTTGCGCCGGCGTTGTATGTTTATATTACTTTCCGACGTCACGTCAATTTCGTATATGGAAACTAATGACGACCGTGGGCAGTGAGTATTGAAATGTGTAGTGAGTATTTTGAAACGTGTAGTGAGTATTTTGAAATGTGTAGTGAGTATTTTGAAATGTGTAGCGAGTATTTTGAAATGGGTAGTGAGTATTTTGAAATGTATAGTGAGTATTTTGAAGTGGGTAGTGAGTATTTTGAAATGTGTGGTAAGTATTTTGAAATGTGTAGTGATTATTTTGTAGCGTGTTGTATGATTTTGAGTGATGTTTTCTTATTCTTTGTTATGTTTCTTAAATTATTTTTCTGGTGACCCGTACCGGCCACCGTATATTGATGACTGCCACCATCGTAGATCATGTATGGCATCTCAAGACAGGGTCATTTTCTTGTCAAAATTACCCCGGTTCAACTTAAGGGCATCGCTTTTATCCAATGCCCAGCCAGTGATAATGCAAGTGAGAGTGAGAGTGCCCAAAACCCGAGAAACACCCTTATTTTTGTGTGAGAAGCTTGTAGCAGCTCATAACACATGCGTTTTATCTTCCGAGTTTACTCGGAAACCCAAAAAAGTAATTACTTGTGAGGGAACTAAAATTTACTTATCCGGATGTACGTAAAACACTACTTCACTAAATAAGCAAATGGTATCTCGAATATTCCGAACACATGAAGCATATGTGTCGGATGTCAGCCAAGTATCATCAATAAGTCCAACCGGAATATGTCCTTTTTGACGTAAATTTGAAAAAACAGGTTTGAGGAGTTTTGTGGACAGATGGTTAGGCTGTTAGGAAAACAGACAAATTGATATAGTTGCCCTCTCCAGCAAAATCAGTATATATCGGCCCTCTCCAGCAAAGTCAATATATGCATGGACTGTTTTGCACAAAATGCTAGATCATCACCATTTTCAAACATTTCGGTACCAGCTCTGCATATAAGTATAGTCGCATAATCATGTATTTGATGTAAAAGTCTCAAGTCTACTGTTTAATTATTTTTAGGTCGGTACAAACATACCCAAATATTTAGAAACAGCCTCAAGATGGCCGTTTGTTTTAGCAATTGGTAGTCGATGCAACCCAACGCAAGTGTTCGTTATATATCGAAAGCCAGGGCTTGGAGCAGCCTAATCTTGTGAGGGCAATTGATGTTTGCTTTAAACTATTTTACGTACTTGATGTTAATTACCCATGGCAGAGCTGTTCGTCGTGGGAGTTCACAGGTTTTGTATGGTATTGAGGACAATGGAAAACAGAAGACTACACCTGCTGTTGTTGCAATGAGAGCAGCATTAAAGTAATCAGACCATTGACGCTAAAAATATATTGATATAAATCTAAACTTCTCAGCTATTGCATGTACCTGTTGTTTATATACATGATACTTGTCTATCTTCTGTTTGTAGTTTTTACTAAATGTAAGTTGTGTCCGTGCAATGTTTTTTTCTTAAATAAATATACTTTTTTAGCATAAATACACTCTCTCAATGAATCACTAAGAATCGCCCAGGAATTTAACAAGGCAACTAGTTACTTTTAACTGGGACAAGTGTCAAAATTTCAACATTAGTTCGTGGTTGAATTTAACCAGAATAAGGGTTAATTAATTTAACCCCGGTTCCTTGTTAAAATAACCAGGATTGCGTCGGTCCCATTTGGAATACTTTCCTGGTTAAAATTTAACCCCATCCTGGTTATTTTTAACCAGGATGTTTTTAGAGTG